>NW_026057582.1:67928187-67939590 GCF_023721935.1 Panthera uncia
GGGGGAGAGGGGCAGAAGGGGGGGAGAAAGAGAGATGGAGAGAGAGAGAGAGAGAGAGAGAGAGAGAGAGGGAGAATTCTAAGCAGGCTCCAAGCTCAATGCAGAGCATGATGTGGGGCTTGATCCCACGACTCTGGGATCATGACCTGAACGAAAGTCAAGTTGGATGCTCAACTGAGTAAGGCACCCAGGAGCCTCCTGAGCTGGTTAGTTTTAACAAATGGAAGACATAGGAAAAGCTCTGAAAACTGAGAAGCTACACTTTTATAAAAGATATTTACACTTACAAGGAAAATCTCCATATGTAATGGTGTCTTCCTCTCTATACCAGGAGGAGAAAGGTGATTCTAAATCTCTAGAGACTGTTATCAATGAAGAAGGCAGGGACTTAAATCTGTATAACTACACCCTCTTTTACTGTGTTCTGCCTGACAACCTTCTACAACTACTCCCTCTGCCCTCCTGACACCAACATCTTTCTATTGCTAGCTGGAGATAGTATCTAAGGTGGTAGTTTCTGCCATTTTGGAGAGTTACTTGGTTTTCTTAGTTCTTTCCCATGTATACAACAAGCATATAGCCAAAGACCTAGAAAGGTAGAGTGGAAATTATTTTTCTTCTTCAACATACCCGACACCCAATAGAGTTATAGAGTATTAACAGCACCATAAATGGTTTTCTTGCATCATTTCCTAGTCCATTCCCTCCCCAACTATAGGCACCCACTTTATAATTCTTAGGGTGTAGTTTTGCCTGTCCCTAAACTTCCTATAAATGGAGGTATAAACTATGTACTCTTTGGGGTCTGATTTCTTTTCTTCAACATGTTTTCGAAATGTTTCCATGCATTTTTGTACGTCACTACACAACTTTTACTTTCTATTGCAGAGAAGTATTCCTTGCATAAATAAACCACAATTTGTTTATTCGTTCTCTGGTTGATGGACATTTGGGTTGTTTCCAGATATAGGCCATTATGAATAAAGCTACCATAAACATTCTTGTACAAGTCTTTTAGCAAACATATTTTAATTTGGTTGTGTAAAATTACAGTTACTAGAATTGAGACGTGTATATGTTTAACAGTTTTCCAAACAATTTCCACAGTAACTGTGGGATTGACATTTCAACCAGTCATGTATGAGAGATTTCATTGTTTCTTATCTCAGCCATCATTTGGTATTGTCTTTACTTTAGATATCCTGCTGAAAGTGCAGTGGAATCCCATTCTAATTCTAATCCATATTTTTCTAATACCTCATTGTATTGATCATCTTTTCAAGAGCTCATTGACTATTTGTATATCATTTGTGTGTGTGAAGTGTCCAAATAATTTTTCTCTTTTTAAAATTGGGTGATGTGCCTTTTATTATTGAAATTAGATAATCTTAAGTGGGACATGCACAATATTTTACTATCAAGTATGATGTTTGCTGTAGAATTTTACATGTCTTCTATCAAATCGAGGTAAGTTCCCTCTATCCCCAGTATTCTGAGAGTCTTTAACATGAAGAAGGGTTGATTATTGTCAATTTTTTTGTATGTCTACTGAGATGAGCATTATTTTTTTGCCTTTATTCTATCAATGTGTCCAATTACAATGATTGATTTTTGAATACAAACTAAGTCTTGTATTCCTTCAATAACTTCATTTAGTCAAAATTATTTTACATTTTTATATCTTTCTGGATTTCATATGTTAATATGTTCTTAGGGATAATTGTATCTACGTTCGTGAAGATTATTTATTATTTTCTTCTCTTATAAGTTCTTGGAAATATCTGGTATTAGTCTTATGATGACTCACAGTAAATTGGTAAATGGTCCCTCCTCAATTTTCCAAAATAAATAACATTCATTTATTTACCAACCATTTCAAATAATTTTTTAGTGAAGATATCTTAGCCTCATGTATTGTTTTTATAAATGTTTTCTAAAACGATGAAAATACAAAACTAGAAAAGAAGATATTACCTATGTTCCACAGTAGAATGAAAATAACCTAATAAAATATCTGAAATTGAAAGCACTTTACAAACTATAAAATGCTTCATGAATGGATCAAAGAATGAATCGCAAAGAAAATTGAGGAAAGTTTGAAATGGATGATAAAAACACACAACAGATCAACAAAAATGGAATATAGTTCGAGTACTGATAAGAAGAAATTGTACAGCTTAAATTAGAAGATAAAACAAAAGACAAAACATTCTATTTAAAAAGCAATGAAAAAAAGAGCAAATTAGCCCAAAGAAAGATGAAAAAAAGAAAGAGCAAAAATCAATGAAATAGGAAAAGAACAATAGAAAAAATCACTATATGCACAGTTGGTCCTTTAAAAAATTAAGGAAATTGATAACCCCTTAAAAGACTGGTAAAAAACAAAAGAGGAAAACACAAACTGCCAATATTAAGAATGAAAGAGGGATGATACCCCTGATCCTTTGCACACTGTCTAAAAACGAAATATTGTGAATAAATTCATTCTAACAAATTAATGTAGTTGAAATGTAGAAAGTTCTTGAAAAACTAACTTAGATCCAATAATAGAAAAATAAATGGTTATGTTAAATAGCCCTATGGTGGTTACATATATGCAGGATTTCTGATGCTCTGTTTACAGTTTCAGTCTGCTGCTAAGATTCACTATTTGTTTACCAATTCTTAACATTTTCATATATAATTCCACATACATTTACAATGACTGTATAAATTCCTAATCTTATGGTTCCAATATTTCAAGTTTCTATGGGTTGGTTTCTGTTCATTTTTTTCTTGAATGTAGGTTTTGGCTTTCTGCTTCTTCACATATCTTTATTATATCATGCACAGTGGATACATGCACAGTGGATACAGAATGACAGGAACAATAGACGGATGTTTTATTGCTTTGTTTTTGCTATTTTTCTTCCAGTAGAAGGAGCCCTGTTCTGTGCACTGATATTAAAGTGAGAAAGTAACCATTCAAACATCACCACGTTATGAGCACGGATGCTACAGAGACACAACTTCAAGACTGAGCTCACTCTTGGTTAGCCCAGCTCCTGTACAAGGATGCCACACCTCCTGCTCCGGGTGATATCTCGGCCTCTGCTGTTGCTATTAGCTGTCTAGTGGCAAGCTTCTTTGGCTAGTGTTTAAGCCTGGACCCTACAAGGAGGTGAGCAGTAATGCTGTGTTTGGATTCGGTGATTCTGAGAACCATGAGAAGGGACAAGACTGTACTTCCTGTCTCCATTCAGTCCTGTCTTCACTTGCCATTTTTCAGCAAAATTTAGGGGAGGAGTAGATGTGGAGGATTTCTATTTTGAGCTAATTGTTATTGCATTTGAGTTTCCCAAATATAATAATCCCTCTGGCACCAGTCATTATCAGTAGCTTCATTGATGTCTTCTCTACCCTGTAGGTCATTCATCCCTGGAATACCTTCATTTCTACCAGCTTTTGCAACTGGAAACTACCATGGCCTGCCCTTAACCTAAGAAGGGCTCTGCTTGCTGGTTACCAGTGTATCAAGGATTTAGTGTATCTGCTGCTCATAAATAGTCACATAGACTGATAGGACTTCAACATTATGCAGATTTGTCTTGATCTTCTCTTCCTTTTCCCATTCTCAAGTGGAAGTGAAAGCTAATCCATTTTTCTGTGCTACCTTCTTCTGCACCTAACAGAAACCCACACATACACACATATTTATCCTAGAGCAAGTCTGCAGTGCATTTGTTTACTTTTGCTTTCCTATAATTTCAAATGTGCCAACCAAATTTCTCATTTAGAAAAGCTATCTGTTTTTAATTCTTTATCCATCTTTCCACATTATAATTTTCAATACTGAATTGTCCTTTTATACCAGCATTCTAATACATATATGGTATAATGTGTATCTTTTTTTAAGGTTTTATTTATTTATTTTGAGAGAGAGAGACAAAAAAAATGCACACATGAGTGGGGAAGGGGCAGAGAGAAAGGACAGAGAGAGAGAATCCCAAGCAGTCTCCATGCTGTCAGTGCAGAGCCCCACATGGGACTCAATCTCACTGAACCATGAGATCATGACCTGAGCCGAAACCAAGAGTTGGACGCTCAACCGACAGAGCCACCCAGATGCTCCAAATTTATATCTTAATAAATATATAATAGGTATATAATCTGGAATTTATTGATGAAATAAAAATGTCTTTTGGTCCTTCAAAAATCATTTGATGGTATTAAATATTAACACTTCTGATTATCAAACTTTGCTTCTTTTTAGAATGCCTACACATTTTCCTCTGTGAAGGTTCCAGGAGAAATTTCAGATAATACTTTTTTATACCAAATGGTGAATTCTCCCATTGAGAAATATGTTAATTAGACAAACACTAATGGCATTAATTTTTCAGAAGTTTGTAAACTATTTCAGGTAAATATTGAGAATTATTTGACTTATAAGTTGCACTCTTCTAGGGCATTTACACGTTCAGACAGCCATGCGCTTTTGAACAAAATTTTGACTGGTTGAAAATGGGAGCAAAGAAAATCAAAACCAAAACATTCACAAAATCCTTAATAGATTTCAGAGTTTTACGATGTCTGTGTTTCTTTTTTATATAGCCTGTATTTGCTGTTTTTACGAGGTATTTTTTAGTAGTTGAATTTCACATCAAATAAACTTTCTGTACTTTGAAGGACAACAACCAAAACCTTTGTCTTTCTCTTCCTTCATGCCTAGAATATACATATAATGGTTGAGGAAGATCACCCATTTTGTGATCATGAAGTAAACAAAAATTGGATATGACTGAGCAGAAAAATGGGATGGCCAGGGGTGATGCTGCAATCTCACAGCCAGCACACTGGGTCCACTGCCTACAATAAACCCTACTTGTGAGAAAAACACATAAGCCCCTTTTTAAATAAATAGTCTAACTCTACTTCTTAATTGATGCGAATATTTTTAAACACTGATGAACTAAACATCCAAATATGGAAAATTTTAGTATCACTATCTACTATAAAATTTGAAATTATCTTTATGGATCAATGAGTTATTTAATGCTCTTTCACACCTGAGTCTACATTGTAAATTAAAACTATGTCAGCTTTGAAGAATAACCAACTTAAAATTATGCTCTAAATGGGGCGCCTGGGTGGCTCGGTCGGTTAAGCGTCCGACTTCAGCTCAGGTCATGATCTCATAGTCCGTGAGTTCGAGCCCCGCGTCGGGCTCTGTGCTGACAGCTCAGAGCCTGGAGCCTGCTTCGGATTCTGTGTCTCCCCCTCTCTCTGGCCCTCCCCCGTTCATGCTCTGCCTCTCTCTGTCTCAAAAATAAACATTAAAAAAAAATTTTTTTTAAATAAAATTATGCTCTAAATTTATACTTGGATTTTGACTAGCAGTAAGATCTCTCATTACCTACGATACCCAAAGCAATGATATTTATGCTACTTTTGAATGTACAGAATAACTTGTCTTTCTCATGAGGGTAGAAAATCATGTTTAATGCATTTCTATAGGGAAAAAAGGCCCTAAAAACACAGCCTCAAACATCTGCCTTAAAAAGGAGAGAAGAGGGGCAGTTGGGTGGCTCAGTCGGTTGAGAGTCTGACTTTGGCTCAGGTCATGATCTCACGGTTCATGAGTTCAAGCCCTGCATCAGGCTCTGTTGTGACAGCTCAGAGCCTGGAGTCTGCTTCGGATTCTGTGTCTCCCTCTCTCTCTGCCCCCCACCACTCATTCTCTCTCTCTCTTTCAAAAAAAAAAATAAACAAAAACATTTAAAAAAGTTTTAAATGAGAGGAGAAATATATTACAGAAGAACATTTGAATTTACTTACAACGTGCGAAGGGCTTAGAAGTTGTCACTCCTGTCCTTACCGTGAGAAAAAGCTAAACAAATTGAAAAAGTAATGACTTTTCTTGGACGTACCAGAGAACTGAGATTAAAGAGAAAATACCACTGCAAAATTGAGAGAGATAAACAAATTAGCCAAGATCTACATATTGGGGCAGGTGTTGGAACCAAACTTAGGAGAAACACTTATATGGTAATTTTGTCTAATTCCTAGAGACTAAGGATGGATTCGTGTGAGAGAAGCTGCTGTGAGGCAATTTTATGGACACCCCCAAACTTTCATGTGTTTTATCTCCAAGGACCCTAGTACTGAGTTCTTATGGTAAAGACTGAGAAAGATTCTTCACCGTCGTGTCAGGGCAAAGAAAGAGTGATTATAAAATTATAAATGTCTTCTTCATAAGAAAGGTTTACAGTCCAGGGTAAAAGACGTTACCAGAGCCTTACCACATTTGGGGGAGGGCATCCTTTGTCTAATCTTGTCTCATTGAAGAGAAGGAAACAAAAGATACTCTATTTGGAGAATTTTTGAGCATGAAGAGTAAACCTTAATTTCTGTAGCTTTTAAAAATTATCAATTAGGAAGCAGAGACATTACAAAATGTTGGAATGCAGAATGTGACACAAAAATAACTACTAAAATGTATGAAACAAGCTCACTGAAGTGAGTGAGGAGAAATGTGCTTAATTAAGCAACTGTGGAAATGAGAGGAGACTATAAGTTTACAGGTGAAAGGAATTGTATACAAGCACAGTATTTTAGTTAATGACATTCCCCCACCCAGGAGAACAGACTAATCATTGTGATAACACAACATATGTACATTGCAAATGAACAATTAATTGATGGTGGATAGTGGAAGCCAGATTTTTCACTGTTTGTGTGAGAATTTATAGACAAGATGAGAAGGCTAGAATGAGCCACTTAGTAATGTATTTAAGTTGAAGATATCAGTATGAACACATGTTTGGCTTCACAGGTATATCCATGGTTATATATAGAAATATTTATAATTATGTGTATGTACACAGGCTATCTTTCCTTTCTCTGTTAACTGAGAATGCATAGGAACAGCAAATACCTAGTAACAATGAGCAAACCTAGTACCTATACCTTGGTTTCTAATACGATTCTCCAATAAAAGGAATTGTATTCATTACTTAAAATGTTGATTTCTATCCACCTATAATAGTTACTTTTTATATAACTGGCAAAATAACAATGCTATATTTTGAATTGCCAAGGTTCTTACCAATTTAATTATTTTTTTTAAAGTATATGTTTCAAGGATGAAAAGATCACTTTTCAAGAATGATTCCAAAAATTATCAATCTACAGAAATATTTCTATATTCTCATGCATGTCAGGTTGTCACCATGAACTATTAAAGAAAGGATAAATACCATATTGTGACACTAAGGACTCTTATTTTTAGTGAAATAATTTTTCTAAGTTTATTTATTTATCTTTTGAGAGAGAGAATGAGAATGAGTGGATGAGGGGCAGAAAGAAAGGGAGAGAGAGAACCCTAAGCAGGATCCTTGCTGTCAGTGCAGAGCCCAACACGGGGCTTGAAACCACGTGCCATGAGATCATGACCTGAGCCAAAATCAAGAGTTGGATGCATAACAAACTGAACCACCCAAGTGCCCCAAGTTTTGTTCAAATGAAAATACATGCAAATATCTTATTAAATACACTCAACCTAAGAAATAACTAAATGAAGATTTTCTCTGAAAATCTTTGAAAATCTCATTTATTCAGTAGACTATGTTCAAAATTACAATCCCTCCATAAATTTGGCAGGATTTTTAAGGAGAAATGATTTCTCCAAGCTGGGGAACTCTTTGTATCTGATGGTTGAGTTCTAGGTAGATTCTGGTTCTTCCCAAAATACCTGAAGTCAAATGGAAAAGTTTTGTAAAGCATAGAGGCATAAGGAAGAATACGTAAAATGTGGAGGCAGAGAGAGAACTAAAACAAACCCCTTTCAAGATCTAGGTTTTTGTCAAACCAGTACACAAATCAATCAAGAATTAATGGCCATAGACAACTAAAAAGTAAGCTCTCTTAGGCCAAGGAAAACAATCCTATTACCCCAAATGTGCAAGGTATTTTTTAATGGCTCTATTGAAAAACTCCTTACTAATATAAATTTAAAAGGTCTGTACAACAGGGTCAGGCTCTAAATCCCTATCATAAATTGATAGAGCTAGTGTCTCCAACTTGGCTACCCAATTAAGAGACTGATTAACTGGGATGGAGAGCATAAGACAGAGGTAGGCACTGCAGAGGAAGGTCTACCTTTGGTCTGTTCACCGCATACAAAATATAAACACAAGTCAAGCCCACAACCTGAAACCTAGCTTGTCAAGGGAACAGGACACAGGTAGCCATTCCATATGCAAATATATTAAATCAGTTAAATATTCAACAAAACGTAAGAGGTTTTTTATAAATCTGGTTGCCAAAAGTTAGTAATTCCTTTCTCATAGATGAAGCAGAAAAAGGATATTGAGGACATTGCAAAAACCCTTCATCTGGAGTGTGAGGTATAAGTCCCTCTCCAATCAGGAAATAACATGGAGAAATAAATTCCTGTCTTTCAGTATATTGAACTAAATAGTAAAGGCCATGGTCAACCAATGTGTGGCTATCTGTTTTGGGGTAAAGGAGATTGACATAGGCAAATCCATACCCACTTTCGTAAGGCCTCTTCGTTGACGTATAGTCCTAATTCCTATGAGCTTAAAGTTGCCATTGGAGATTCTTAAAACAGCTAGATCCACGTCAAGGCCACACTGCCTCTTAGGACACAAATAGTTCCCTTGTGTCTATTAAGTCTTCCATGTTTACTTGGGTCCTGAATTTAGTTAGCATGGTATATGTCCCTACTGCCATACCACCCTTGTATCTTGTGGGTGACTAACATTTATAACCATGTCTTCTAACTTTGCCCATATTCCAATTCTTGCCTTTCTGTTTTTGTATTCCAAGGCCCTCATATCTCAAAGGAAATCGCTTTGTCTTTGTCATATATATCACAAACAGAGAATCACCTGCAAAATTTTTAACTGAAAGAGGTTATTGATAGTTTGGCAACTCGTGTCCACAGATGCCCAGGGAAGATCAGTACTTCCAATGATCCTGAAAATCTTTCCTGCCCTCAGATTTTGGACTTCTTAGATCTTGAATAACTCATGTCCCTCTCATGACAGCAGAGATGCTCCTATCTGATTGTCTTTTCCTGCAGCAGTAGACGGTGTTTCTCTGTTGTTCCCTAAGCCTTCCAAATCTTTCCTATCTAAGTCTTTCTATCACACTTGTGGGTCTAATGTTACTTATTGGTTCAAAATGCTTCCATCTCTTTCTCTCTCTCTCTTTTTCTCTATGTGTTTGGGGCCTATGTTTTCCCTAAATTCCCCAATTCCCTGAGCTATAGGTACTTCTCCTCATGTTCATATATGTTAAGACTCAAACTCAAACTCTCTCTTAAAGACAGGTTGTTCTTCAAGCTTGATCACCGTATGTAAAGACCATAAAGTATCTTTTCAATCTCCTGTGTGTCTCCTTCCACACAGACAGTGAGTTCTAAACATTATAAATTTCTTATTACTTGATTTGTAAATATTCAGAGTTTTATTTCTCTACTCCAATCCCAGAAAATATACATTTATGCCCCTTCAGAAAAATTCAAATTTATCTTTACCTGTTCATAAATAAAACATGCCACTTCACAGTATTTCTATAATAGTACAGGTTTTTGAAGACACAATATTGTCAGTTTATTAAATAAACAAACTAGATACCCTGCTTTTACTTAAAAAGAAAGGGAGGGGATACTATTGGGAATCTGGGGAGATGATCAATATATCTAATACCTATGTATTTCCTTCTTTGGCCTGAAATGTAATTCCAAACAAAATAAATAGAATCTAAATTTGAGGTTGCTAATTTAATGCCTAAATAACAGTGCCCAGACCTAACAAGCAAAGGTCAAAACCTGTTATACTCAGTTTGGTTTAAAACTTAGCATAAGAGACTCTTAAAAACTGAGAACAGGGGCGCCTGGGTGGCTCAGTCGGTTGAGCATCCGACTTCAGCTCAGGTCACGATCTCACGGCCCGTGAGTTTGAGCCCCACGTCGGGCTCTGGGCTGATGGCTCAGAGCCTGGAGCCTGCTTCTGATTCTGTGTCTCCCTCTCTCTCTGCCCCTCCCCCAGTCATGCTCTGTCTCTCTCTGTCCCAAAAATAAATAAACGTTAAAAAAAAAAATTTTTTTTTAAATTAAAAAAAAAAAAAACTGAGAACAAACTAAAGGTTGATGGGGGGTGGGAGGGAGGGAGGGAAGGTGATGGGCATTGAAGAGGGCATCTTTTGGGATGAGCACTGGGTGTTGTATGGAAACCAATTTGACAATAAATCTCATATATTAAAAAATAACTAAATAAATAAATAAATAAATAAATTTTAAAATCTTAAAAAAAAAAACTTATCATTTGGTTTTCAATTCTGGTTAAAAAATACAATAAAGGCCAAAAGAAATCTAATGTAGCACAAACTGCCATACCAACATAGGCTGAAAATCTGGGATATAGCAGTCTGGTATACAGAAGAATTGAACTTCAAGATTTTCCTCAAAAAAAGCTACTTACTTCTGTATTGCTGTGGCTCCAAGCAACTCCAACCCACACAGGACAAAGTCACAGGAAGTTCACCGATAGTCTTCACATGTTGTATGTTATGCCTCCATGCTACCTCAACGCATACACGTCCATCAGTTCCCAGCCAATATGACGTGTGGTAGATCTTCACATAGATTTATTTACCCTTTTCCTCTTCTGATTTTCACCTGTAGAAAGGAGACAAAGGAAGTCAATGGGGAATCATTTACTAGCTTTATTATTGGTCCTCTAACTCAACACAGCTGATACGCTTGCTGGGCCGTGAAGTCTAAAGAGGGGGCCTCAGACTACTTTTCATAATGTACAGTTGTATGTTTCAGCAGGTACTGATGATGTGGTCATGGTACAAGCCTGAAACACCACTGAGACAGCCACCTGACAGGTCGCATTACACAAGGAGTCTGTAATATTTGCATTGTTCTGTGACAAAGGGTGATCTTACCTGCCTTAAAAAAAAACAAAAACACAATAGTTTTGTATAAGGCTAAATGTTATCTCTGGAATGTATGCTAGAAATCAATTATACATTTCTTTCTGAAATTACATTATCTTCCTAGGTTAACATAAGATATAGATTTTTGTTTTTAGTAAATTGAATATAAAGGGGATCAGGAATAGGACAAATAGAATCATAGGTTTAAATGTAAAACATAATAGTACTCTAGCCTTCCAAGATATCTTTCAAATGCATCACTGCTAGTGAAAATGGAAAATAATATTTAGAAAATGTGCTTTCTCAAAAAGCTGGTAGGATGTTTAGAACAAAAACTGATGAATTACAGTGTTTTAATGAGTTATTTTTAAAATTTTTTAATGTTTATTTATTTTTGAGATAGAGACAGAGAGAGAGAGAGAGAGAGAGAGAGAGAGAGAGAGAGAGAGA
>NW_026057582.1:67939600-68006926 GCF_023721935.1 Panthera uncia
AGAGAGAGAGAGAGAGAGAGAGAGAGAGAGAGAGAGAGAGAGACACAGCGTGAGAGGGGAAGGGGCAGAGAGAGAGGGAGACACAGAATCTGAAGCAGGCTCCAGGCTCTGAGCTGTCAGCACAGAACCCGCTGCAGGGCTCAAACTCCAGAACCAGATCATGAGACAAAGTCAGATGCTTAACCAACTGAGCCACTCAGGTGCCCCAGTGGGTTATTTTTAAAAGTGCAAATAATTATCTACATAACTTTCTATAATTTTTATACTCATTGAACAGTCATGAGCTGATTTTTCTACTTGTTGACTTAAGTGAAAATATATGGGTTTGAGCTACTGCTATGTCCCTTACTGGAGCTGCAAGTTTGCTTAAGTAACTTTCTACAAGCCCCATTTGTTTCATCTATAAAATAAAATCTCTAGACTGAATGATCTCTAAGTTCCTTCCCAGCTATAAAATCCCCAAAACTTCATCTCCAATTTACTTTATGGGAAGGAAAATAAAAGATGAGCTCTGTCCATCAAATCATTGTTGTGTATTCACCAAAAATTGCACATTTCATATTTATTGCTAGGCACTGACAATAATTTTCAGTTATCTATTATATTTACCAGTTAAAGAACCACAACAATGGTTGTGTATTTAATGTATTTGGATGTGTATTTAATTCAACAATGTGTAGAAAACAAGAATTACACAAAAGCATTATTATTATAAAGGTATACCACGTGACTCTGTTCTTAATTATATCCACAGATATAAAAACATGAAGAATGAAGTTCTTTTATATGATTCTTATGTAATTCTTTCTTCTATGGCAAGACAATATAAAATGCTTTCTTTTTCTTTAGCCTGATGATGGCAAAGTGGTACTAACAATAACAAACATATTGTACTGTTGGAAGAAAGTGACTTATCCATTATTTTATTTTATTTTATTTTATATCCATTATTTTAAAGTTGTACATAAATATGAATCCTTATTTTAAAAAAAAAATTAATGTTTATTTTTGAGAGAGGGAGAGACAGACAGACAGAGTATGAGTGGGGAGAGGGCAGAGAAAGAGGGAGACACAGAATCCAAAGCATGTTCCAGGCTCTGAGCTGTGTCAGAACAGAGCCTGATTTAGGGCTCGAACTCACAAACTGTGAGATCATGACCTGAGCCAAAGTCGGGGCCTTAACCAACTGAGCCACCGGGGTGCCCAAGTTCTTATTTTTGAATGAATATAAAGACATATTCATTTTAAAACCAAAGTAACAACTACCTAATAATAATATTTAATTTTAAACTAAGTACTTAATAAAAAACCTATTAAACATATAGTGTATTTCCAGCTTCTCTATTTTAAGTGTATTGATTTATCTGTATACTTATTTGACAAATGTCATATTCCTTAAGATTTACATTTCATGAAGGAAGGGATTTCATCTCTTTTGTTCATAGTAGTATATCCAGTGTTTAATTATATACTAGTTATTCTAGATACTGCCTCCAAAATTTGTTGATTTAATTAATAAATAAGTGAGCAAGTCTCTAATGGACTTCAGAGTCTATTGAAGCGATAAATACATACACAAATGACTGTTAATGGCATGGGATAAGAGAATGCTAAATATTATTATAAACAAAGGGCTAAGTGAGTATATAACAGGGGGTTATTAATTTTAACTTGTTTCTAAAACCTTCCTGGAAAAGTTGATATTTTCATTTTACCTAAAAAAATAAAAATAAAAAAATAACCAGGAATTAGATAAGTTTAAATGAGATATTTTACATACAGGAAATTTAGATACAAAACTCCCAGGTCATGAGGTAAATAAAGTTAGGAATAATAAAGGTTGCTGAAGGGAAAGTAGCAGGATGCAAAACCTCTGAAATTGTGAAAAAACATAGAATTTTAATTTCTATTATATATGCTCTGAAGAACATGAGCAATGTAGAGCAGCAATATGAGCCCTGGTTTTCATATCTTTGAAAGAGAAAAGATAATAATTGTCCCACTGAGATATTAAGAATTAAACAGGACAATAAATGCAATGTATATCATATATATTTTGGCAAGTAATATGTTCTCAATAAATTATAACTGTGACTAAATATATATAATATATTATATTTCTTGTATATTATATATACAGATACAAAAATATATAATCAAGTACAGAATTGTGTCTCATTGTTGGAGAGGAAATGGGGGAAAAAAGGAATACTTTCATGATTCTCCAAATGTAACAATTTGAATGTGTGTGTGTGTGTGTGTGTGCATGCGCGCGCGCGCGAGTAGAGAAAGCAGTAAGTTCCTCAAGTTCCTAGCACATGGGGATAATAAGGAGAAGAGCTGTAAAAATATAATCCCAAAAACTAAGAGAAGGAAGAGTACCATCTGAGTCTTAAGCTTTTTAAAGTAAACTAAGGAGTCTAAAGCCCAAAGTTGTATACTGTTGCGACTGAATTCATTAACATACCTAAATAAAGTCTATCAATCAGAGGAGAATTAGTCACCTCTGGAAACTGAGGTGCTGAGTCCCTAAGGTATAAATCTGAATTCTCTTCAAGTGCAATTCCAAATCCTGAAATAGGGAGAAAGTCTGGGCTAGGGGAATTGTCAATTCCTTTGGCAAGACTTCCTATCATGCAAATGAATGTGTCCATTTATTTCAGCTTGATGTCATAAAATCTTCTAGTTATCTAATTTTTTTTTTTTGATACAATACATACCCAGCTCTCATGTGACTATATTTTGTTTTCCCATACAGGTGTGCCTTTGGGGAAAACATGTACCAGTCATGCCGAAGTAAGAATTTTATTCATATAACGTAGTTCTTGTTTTAAACTAATTAACATTTGGGTTGAATTATATCTCCAAAAGGATATGTTGAAATCCTAACCCCGTACTTGTGAATGTGACCTTATTTGGAAATAGGGTCTTAACAGACGTAATCAAACTAAAATGAGGTCATATTGGATTAGTGTGGTCCTCAATTGAATGACTAGAGTCCTTTTAAAAAGAGGAAATTTACATACAAAGAGACACAGACATACAGGAAAAAAAATCCAACGTGATGACAGGGGCAGACTGCACCTACAAATAAAAAAATCAAGGATTACTGGCACCCACCAGACACTAGGATAGAGGGATGGAATGGGCAGTCCCTCAGAGTTTTCCAGAATGAATCAGCCTTGTCAACACTTGATGTCAAACTTCTCTCTATAACTGTATGAGGATAAATTTTTATTGTTTTAAGCCACCCACATTATGGCACTTTGTCATGTTAGCCTTAGGAAATTAATGCAATATAGTCAAAGGAAGTAATTTCTCTCCCTATGTTCTGCAGCAGAAAAAAAAAGATGATATTTTTTCATTTGTTGTTTTGGGTTTTATATACACTAGATCATATACCTTCAGTGATACTTTTCTTCGATATTAGTTTTGTAAACATTTTCAAGAAGACTCATGAAAATCAATCTATTCCGTTCGACTACTTCTCTTTAAAGAATTTGACATTTTTCACAATTGACCATTAGTGGCTGCTTATTGTCTTAGATGTTAAGTGTATCACTTGCAAAATAATCCCAAATCTTTTGACACAGGAAATAACTCTTTTATGATTGCCTTCAAACCAAGGTCTGTTTCTTAGCAGGACACAGCAAAATGTGTGTGTGTGTGTGTGTGTGTGTGTGTGCGTGTGTGTCTGTTGGAGAAATGAGAAATGTTCAGATACATTTTTTATTTCAATTCTCCAACTGTTAACTAAATTCGAGTTATTATTGTTATTATCGTAAGAAAATAATGAAATATATCATCAATAAAATTTAAAGGAACAAGGTGAATCAATCTAATGGGAGAATCTAAATCTTTCCAAGGATCCATCTAAGTCCATAAAAAGAGCACCCGTTGATAGGTAACAGCAGGGGATTAAAGACTGAAGCAGTTTACTGCAGGCTATGAATGACCTGATCCCTTAATCCATCTGTCTTTTTATATGAGAATGCTATGCTAATTAGCTGCGTAAATTGTTTCCTGATGACATTAATTTTGTGCCTTTTTGTTATTCGGGGCTTTGACTTTCACTGTGATAAAAATATACTAAGGGACATTTCCAATTTAGATGGTTCTGATCCTGATAAATTCCAACACGGAAGCAATGTTGTGGGGAAATATGCATAAACAGCAAACTTAATCAATCCTGGGGATAGACATAGAGGACTTTGGCTTCCTATATAATCGTTCCCTTTAGCTTCTAAAGCATTACATTAACACACTTGAAATGTTGAAACATAATTCAAAGAGAACTACTAGCAAATGCAATTTTCATTGCCCCATTTTCTTTGGAGAAAATCAAGACTTGAATATTAACATGGAGAAAGTAATGGAACAGATAGTCGTGATGTGAAATCTTATTAGTAAACAAGAGCTGCATCTGAAAAAATATTGTCATTAAAAGCTATGTAGTAGTTAATTGAGTTTGATATGAAATTTAGTGCTGGAAAGTTAATGACTAATGCAGCTATTTCACAGAGCTTGGTTACTGCAGGCTCTATAATGATCTCCTTTTGCTTCGGAGCAACAATGAAATTAACCTCTCTTTTGTCCTGCAGGTGTTGTGTTCTGATAATGCATATCCCTTACAAGTTTGGGTAAATTATTTGCTTTGCATATAAATTAACCCTAAAGCTGAATCAATATAAGAATAATGAAAATGTAGAAAAAAAATAATCTAGGGAAACAAAGATTTATAGCAAAGTATACCAAAACACTAGATCCAGATCCAATTTCAGGGAAATGGATTAAAAAATATTTACAAGGCTTGAGAGAGAGAGGGAGAGAGAGAAAAGAAAGAAAAAAGAAAAAAAAGTTATATGACTGAGGGAAGGATGATTCTAGAAAATAAAATGTTATTTCAGTATTTTTGACATTAGGATAAAAATAATTGAGAATCAGTACACTTCCACTATAAAAATAATAAGATAGTACTTATTTCACAATTCTTAAGTGACATCTCAACTCCACTTTATTAGGGCTGTATTGTCCTTTAATTAAACTCTAATTTCAAAATGTGAATCGTTACAGCTACAAGATAAAGACCCAAAGTTCACTTCTTTTGCAGATTAGTAGTTATATTTCACCGCCAATCAAAGCTTTCATTTTCTTATTTTGTACCTCCAGAGACTTTTTCCACACATATTTTTCTGTTTTTTTTTCCTTTGGTATTCACTCCTTTAAAAATGTGTGTGTGTATAAATTATTTATAAATGTAACAATTTTTCTTTAAAATAACTAAATTCAAATTGCTTTTATTATCTGACAAAATTCAGAATTTAGCAATGTCTTATTAAGTGTTTGATAGTATGTCATACTTATTACATCAAGTGTACAAATTCTTGTGAATTGGAGAAGAAAGTTAGGACCTCCTCAACTTTATATATTTAAAGAATGTGTGTACCCATGGAAACAATGATCATAAACTTATTGGTGATGTTTGGATGGTGAAATGTGAATAGATAATATTATGAGGACTTTGTCGGTAAATAAATTTAGTCCTTTATGTTGACATCTGGTTATTTTAACTGTTTAAAGGAATAATCCTGTTTTAATCTCTCCAAAACATTCTTTATTCTCCTCTCTTACAGTTGAGCATTGGGTATAGCTTTGATATTCTTGGTTGTTGCCCATTGGGTTTAATGCTCATTCTTTGTTTCTAAATTCCAAAAGGAAAGTGAAATCTAAAGTACAATAATAATCATTAATAATTTATAGAATGCCCATCTCCAAAACAAAATCAAGGACGCTATAGATAATAATAAGCACACATTAAACCAACTGGGCACTGTGCCCAGAAAATCTGCCAAGTATACACAATAGGCAAGCAAATAGCTTGCATGCATATAAGGAGGAATAAGTAGGGGAAAACAATGCATGAAAGACTTACAAACAGAACATCTAGGGAGTCAATAGATTTCCAAACTTCCACAGGAAACAAAAATATTTTGAAGTCCTTCCTGCTGGGTGTACTAACTGTTTTACATTGTAGGGTAGATATGAACACTATCAGAAGAGGCTTAAGCAAATTAAGTATATTCTAAAAATTGCAAATTTGCTAGATGCAATAGATTATTTTAGGTTGTACAAGCTACCAAGTGATGAGTTCCAGGGCCACAATACAGCTACAAGTTGTGAGGTTTTCCATTATGGGTATGATGTTAACCATTTATTTTTCATATGATTGATTTTATAGCATTCTATTGGGATGGCATGTAAGTAATTATGACAAGGAGATATGAAGAGTCTCATGAACATGTTTCCTCACCTCATAAAACAGTACCTGGCGTTTCAGAGGTCAGGTCTCTTCTGGCAAATTAAAAAAAGAAAATGTTCCCATGAACTGAAGAAATCTATACTGAAATATGGCCTGTGATTCCATTTAGGTAGGCTTTCACAGTTGTACGTCTGAAGAACAATAGCATAAACAAAATACTAAAAATACTTTCCTTCTGAGGGATAAGTGCTCCAAAATTCTATTCTGTGTAGGGCCGAGAGTTAAACACTAATTTTCTTACCTTGCATTTATTATAAAATACTATTTAGGAAAGCGCAACCTAACTGTAATTGACAAGAGGGCAACTAGGGATATACATTTAGTTTTGCTATTATATCCAAACTAGAGGAAGAATAAATGGAAAAAAAGACTTTAAATAGGAATTTAAAAAGTTAACACAATGATTTACTTTAATTCTACTCAGTACAAATAACATTTGGCACAATTTTAGGAACTTACTGTATATTCCAGTCCTTAACTTATAATCAAGAAAATTGAAAGTGTAGGGCTCAACGCAGAGCCTGCTTGGGATTCTCCCTTCTCTCTCTCTCTCTCTCTCTCTCTCTCTCTCTCTCAAAATAAATACATAAACTTTTTTTAAAAAAGAAAATTGGTAGTGTAAATCTTGGGATAAACCAGGTAAATCAATTACTTTTTTGAAATATAAATAATTCTCTTTTTTCGTGAAGTAATATTCAGTGAACTGATAAATCTGTAATTGAAACGTAGATTTCAGGGGTAATATACTCATTTGGATGAAATATTTACATCAAGAAGATGATATAAAAAATGATTTTTATTCTATGGTTCAGTATTATTTACTAGAAATTACTGTCATTAAGACTTATTTTCAAGCCATGTAAAAGAGAATGAGCCCTGTGCCAACTTGTCCTCATGCTGTGAAATCTTATATTGACAGAAGTATTTAGATATTAAATTCTGGAAACCTTTGAACATAAAGTTCTCAATTAGTTATACATAATTAAATAAGTTTTCTCTAATGATATGTAGGGACAGAAAGGCTGGAAGCAAATATCTCACTAGTAGGATGATATACTCACCGTGTAAAATTTACTTCTCTTGTTGATTCAATAAATTGGGCTGCCATAACTTTGTTGCTTAATGGTTTACATGTTTGGGTAATTCTGAATGAGTATAGAAAACAGCAGTTTTGTTTCTAAAGAAGTCTATATAAAGGGTATAAACTTATTTGTAAAGAGGCTTTTTTAAAAGAGAAACACTTGTTTTTTTTGTTTTTTTTAATGTTTATTTATTTATTTTGAGAGAGAGAGAGAGAGAGAGAGAGAGAGAGAGAGAGAGAGAGACCACAAGTGGGGAAGGCACAGAGAGAAGGAGAGATAGCATCCCAAGCAGGCTGCATGCTATCAGTGCACAGCCTGATGCAGGGCTCAAACTCACAACTGTGAGATCATGACCTGAGCCAAGATCAAGAGTCAGACACTTAACCAAGTAGGTCACCCAGGTGCCCCAAAAGAGAAATATTTGTTTAATTTTAATGCATAGCTTGACCATTTAAATTTAGCACTATTTCATGGAGAACCCTAAATATCTTGTAACATTAATAGATTTAGTCTTGATTAATTCAATGAAAGGAATTTAATTTTTTTTTAATTATTCTACCCAGTAGCTTATGTGATCTACTTGATGTCTTTTTATAACAACTCCACTGGCCCACTGTTTACTGTGGGACATTCACAACACAAAGAATTAAGTTCTGAGGATAACTGTTGCAAACTATGGGAAAAAAGACTTTAGATGACATTATTTTGAAAGCATAAAGTGATAATCCATACAAAATATTCTATAACCGAATGCTTTTTTAGGATTATGTATACCACTGAGCTATGCTGATCTATTTCTACCCAATGTCAAATTTTCTTGTCCATCCAACTAACACTGAATACATGTTTTGTCTGAGGAATCAATGACAGATAAGATTCTTACCCTCAACAGGCATATTGCTGGAGTCTAAATAAAGAACACAAACCAAGGCAAATACAGTAAAATGTTTCAGTGATATGTTAGTGTTAGGAACAGGGAGGGAAAAAAAAAACAACAACACTGGAAGAACCTCTAACTAAATCTTTGGGGAGTTAATAAAAGTTGTCCTTCAACAAACAGCTAGTATGCAAAATCTATAAAGAGCTCACCAAACTCCACACCCAAAAAACAAATAATCCAGTGAAGAAATGGGTAGAAAACATGAATAGACACTTCTCTAAAGAAGACATCCAGATGGCCAACAGGCACATGAAAAGATGCTCAACATCGCTCCTCATCAGGGAAATACAAATCAAAATCACACTCAGATATCACCTCACGCCAGTCAGAGGGGCCAAAATGAACAAATCAGGAGACCTTAGATGCTGGTGAGGATGTGGAGAAACGGGAACCCTCTTGCACTGTTGGTGGGAACGCGAACTGGTGCAGCCACTCTGGAAAACAGTGTGGAGGTTCCTCAAAAAATTAAAAATAGACCTACCCTATGACCCAGCAGTAGCACTGCTAGGAATTTATCCAAGGGATACAGGAGTACTGATGCATAGGGGCACTTGTACCCCAATGTTTACAGCAACACTCTCAACAATAGCCAAATTATGGAAAGAGCCTAAATGTCCATCAACTGATGAATGGATAAAGAAATTGTGGTTTATATACACAATGGAGTACTACGTGGCAATGAGAAAGAGTGAAATATGGCCCTGTGTAGCAACATGGATGGAACTGGAGAGTGTGATGCTAAGTGAAATAAGCCATACAGAGAAAGACAGATACCATATGTGTTCACTCTTATGTGGATACTGAGAAACTTAACAGAAACCCATGGGGGAGGGGAAGGAAAAAAAAGGGGGTTAGAGTGGGAGACAGCCAAAGCATAAGAGACTCTTAAAAACTGAGAACAAACTGAGGGTTGATGGGGGGTGGGAGGGACGGGAGGGTAGGTGATGGGTATTGAGGAGGGCACCTTTTGGGATGAGCACTGGGTGTTGTATGGAAACCAACTTGACAATAAATTTCATATATTAAAAAAATTAAAGAAAAAAAAGTTGTCTTTCAAAAATAAACTCTAATCAGAGTTCTAAAGGACAAGTAGGCGTTAACCAGAAAAAGGAGAAAATATTCTAGCAATCACAAGATGTTGTTGAGGGACCAGGAAGCAGATTATTAAAATGTTCAATAACGTACAGGTTGATTTTGTTTTACATTTTGAAGCTAATATCATGTAGTGTACACCACAGTTCATATCAGAATCTTTGACACATATAACCCGGGTTGTATGAGGTTTATAGGCATTACTTGAACAGAAATGGAGGTGCTCAAGGTCTGTATGTGTTTACAAAAAACATATGCTTCATAAAAATTTTAATTTTTTCCTGCATGGTTTCTCTTTAATCAATTAAGGTACAATATGAATCTCTAGGAAGTGTTAATAGCCAGCAGTGCTTTCTAAAATCTATGACCATGAAACCCTTTACTCATACAACTTTCGGCAGTAGCTTCCTGAGGAATTTGTTTTGAGAAATGCTGCTCTAAATATGTGTGGGTATGAGATTTTCCCAATTCAAGTTCTTTGTAGAAATTTCCAAAAAAAGTGTGAGGGTGGGCATTATAAAGTCTGACAGAGAATTGTAGTAGGTTGAATGGTATTCTCCCAAAAGGTATGCCCAACTGGAACTTCACAATGTGACCTTATTTGGAATAAGGTCCAAGTAGGAGGAATAACCTCCTACTGAGGTAAGGATCTAAGTTAATCTGAATTACAATGAGATCTAAATCCAATAATGAATGTTCTTATAAGACATAGAAAGACAGAGACAGAAGGAGAAGGTCAGGTGACAACAGAGGCAAGGACTGAAATGCTATGTCTATAAACCAAACACCACCAAGAATTGCTGACAGCACGGAATGGGTTCTCTCTCAGAGCCTCCTGTAAAGAATTAATACCACAAACACGTAGACTTCAGATCTCGGCTTCCTAGAAGTTCAAGAGAATGAATTTCTATTATTTCAAGCCACTGAGTTTGTGTTGTTATGACAACAGTAGGAACCAAATATGAGGCTATACTGGTTTTATATGCAGGTTACAGTTCAACAAACTTCTACCTGAACACAGATTACCAAATTGTACCCATTGGATCATGATGTCTCTTGAATTCACGTCCTTGCAGTGACATCCCAATCCAAACATAGGTTAGCCTAATGAGTTACTTGATCCAAGAGAAAGCAACAGAAGTGACACCGTACAAGTTCCTGTCCTAGGTCTAAAGAAGGCTCTGTAGCTTCCATGTATTCCCTCTTAGCCCTGAGCCACTGTATAAAGATATCCAGGTTAGCTTCCTTCAGAATGAGAGGCCCCAAGGTGGAAAAGGCCCAGGAGAATTAAAGACCAAGATGGCAGAGAGGAAAGCCTGATCCGCACCCAGTCATTCCATCCCAGCATATGAATGGGGCCATCTTGGATCCACAGTTCCAGTGAAGGTGCTTGCTAAATACACACACGTGGGAGAACCTCACTCATACCATCTGGAGGAAAAGCAAGCCATACAGATGAGTCCAGCTCAGATTGTAGAACTGTGAGCAGCTAAATGCTTGTGGCTTAGTTGTTTTCAGCTTTTTTGTTTTGGAGTGGTTGGTTATGTAGCAATAGAAAACTGTAATCATCTAGTACTATTTTTTAGTATTTATTTTTTTAAAAAAAGGGTAAACAAAACAGATTATGAATAAAATGTCATTTGCTCTGCTATAGCAAAGGTATATTGAACTTCTGTTCAACTATTCAGGATTTCGATCAACTTTCCTGTCTTTCATTAACTTTGAAATTTTGAGAAAAAACTTCAAGCCATCTGTATGTAAAAAGAAACTACTGTTCATGAACACCCAAATCATGAGTTATATTTAAATTATGGGGGCGCCTGGGTGGCTCAGTCGGTTAAGCGACCGACTTCGGCTCAGGTCACGATCTCGCGGTATGTGAGTTCGAGCCCCGGTTCGGGCTCTGTGCTGACTGCTCAGAGCCTGGAGCCTGTTTCAGATTCTGTGTCTCCCTCTCTCTCTGACCCTCCCCCGTTCATGCTCTGTCTCTCTCTGTCTCAAAAATAAATAAATGTTAAAAAAACATTAAAAAATAAATAAATAAATAAATTATGCATAAGCATAGTCAGAATACAAAAAGCTGAACTGGATTTTTAGTATGTTCTATACTCACCTTTTATGTGAAATGAACAAATGACTAATCTCCAGGATTTATTTTAAAAGTTTCTATCATAGGTACAGCATAGACTAAGACCATCTTTTATGTTACCACCTTTATCTTCAATCACTGGAGACAACTTCTATTCATAATAACCCTGCAGAAGTTGAAATGGCATCTGGATATTAAAAATTACATTCTGATCAGTTGTGGTTTTAAACATTTAGCTACGTGCTGGGTTTGTTTTTTTCTCTTTTAATATTTGCAAGCCACGTGTGATGTATAGTTAACCAGCAGGTGATCAGATATAGAATTCATGTGTCCTGTTTTCAACCATATTAGATATAATCCGTTTAAAGATGCAGTTGACAACTGACTATTGCAACAAGCGAATTCTTGTGAAAAACAATTATTCAAATCACACACACACACACACACACGCTTATCCATGTATGACTGTGGACACTGAGAGCCCATAAATACAGAATTACATAAGAAATCTTGTAGCAAATAAGCTAACAAGAGAACTGAGCTAACTTGGTCACTTAGTCTTGGTCCTCTGTCCTAATCTTTTCTATTAAATGAAAGTGGACACACAATGACTACTCATCTATTTTCTGTGATTATGTAATGTTTGAAAAAATGCATATATAGTGTTGTTACTTTTGCATTCATTTTTTTCCTTTCCAAATTTATTTCCCCTACATATTTGGCATTATTTCTTTTCTTCTTCTTTGTTCATTGTTCTTCTTCCTTTTCTTACTCCTCTGTTTCCATTATAAACTACAATATACAAACAGAAAAGTCCATACAGATATTGTTACTTATCTCAAGGAAGCTGAGTCTAACTCAGTGCTATTTCTGCTTCTTCTCCTTTTTCTTCTTTTTCTATTTCTCTTTTGTCTTCTGGTTTTTGGTTTTTTTTAGTAAATGCTACAACTCTGATTTTTACTCTAATTGTGTAGATGACACAAGGATAAAAATCTATTTTAATGATACTTTTCATGAGCAGGAAACAGAGAAAAACATTTTTCAGACAAAATTAATTATATATATAAGCAAATGATCTACTTCTAAACAGAGAATAAATATTGCAACTGGTCTTCTTTCATCCCCTGCTACATTTTTATCTAACAAAGTCTCTGCTACTTCTAAGTTCAATGTCCTGCATCAAGCATTGCCAGCAATACTGAATACTTTCAATTAGTAGTTCTCTGCTTCTCTGGTCACTAAGCAACTGGCCTCTCGTGAGGAATATGTAATGATCCGCATAGATACCTTGGATGGAGTATAGGCTTCACAAAGTTTCACTGGCTCTCTTGTGCTCATGCCACAATAAACAGGTAAATGCATGGCACTATTTGATACTAGTTTTCTGTAATAAACTTAAAGGTTAAAATAAGCCGTGGACAAAGTTACGAATAAACGTGACACAAAATACTTAATTTACCTTTTATATGTTATATGGTTTTCAAGGAGGACAAGTAATCACATTAATATATTTTTAAGTGTATATATGTATATATGTTAAACACTGGTGAAGGCAGAATTCAGCACATAGCAAAAAATGGTTAGATGACCAACAAGAAAAAAGCTGGACAGGAATGGAAAAACTAAAAGTACAAATAAAATGAAAATTTCAAATGAAAGCTATCATGTCTGATATATGTGTGAGTCTTTAGCAGAATGTCTTCCTATGTGTTAAAAAATACATACCCACCAGAATAAGAAGAAAAGATCTGCCACTTGACCCTTGGATACTTTTCATTCTATTCATTTATCGTATTTTTATTGGTTTTTATTCCAATGACCAGTACATGCACTGACCCTTAGTGAATCCACTCAATCAAGAGGAGAGATTGTATCTCCTCTTTATCAGTAGACTTGCCGAGAAAGATTTTCTCCTGTTTTTGTATGTATTTTGTCCAATTTGGACATTGCATTTTATATGCTGCTTTAACACAGTAGAATAACTTTCCTTTACACAATACACTGTTTTGACAGATTTTGAAGAAATGAAAAATAAATGATTGTTTGACATTTATGTTCTCATAATGTAAATGCAATATCAAAAGTACCAATGCTACTGGAATTAATGAAAATGGTAACTGCAATATATATTCACACTTGGAAAAAGACTATTTACTGAAAAGCAACAGATGACTAAAATTCATGTTATACAATGAAAAATACTTGAGATCTTAAACAGAACTTCCTAGTTTTTGATGATACCATTTTATGCATTTTAAATTCTTCTAGAATGATGGCTAAAACTAAACTTTTACTTTCTTTTTTTAACCACACACAATGCATCTGTAAAAATGACATATAAATATCCACCATAACTTTAATTACATAACTTCAGTGGGGTCTTTTTAGTTTAGCATATAATTATGCAATGCTATTCTATCTGGTAATGCACACTTAAAAAACAAACTCCCCCTCCCCCAACACACACATACACACAACTAGTATACCTTTACCTTGGTGGTATCAGAGAAGGCCTAGTGGGAATACAGGACTTTCCTTCCCACTGAATGGTAATGACGTGCCCTCTCCTTTCTCACCAGGGTAATGCCATAGGAGACCAAGTGAGAAACTGAACTTTCACCACCATCCAGTGGGAACAAGGTCCAAAGCTTCCTGATACTTGCCCTCCCTTCAGTGAAGGCCATATAGGAGCAAAATTCAGAAGCCCACTCTCCAAAGGAGGGGACCCAGGAATTTCAACACTATCTGGCAACAACAAGGCAGCCCCCACTTTCACCCTGTATCATGTCAGAAGAGATTTACTAACTAAATTTTAAATAAGACACAGTCTCATAATATTCAAAACGTCCTGGCTACGTTGAAAATTATGTGGCATATCTCGAAGTAGAAAATCACATCTTCAATGAGAAGATAACAAATGGCAACATGGAGCATGCAGGTGACACATAAAGTCACCAGCATAAAATGTTTTAATGAGCAATTATGAGCATGCTTGAACAAATGGAAAGCTTTACAAAGTTACAGAAGATACAAAGGAAAAAGAAATGTTGGAATTGAAAATGACAATAACTAAAATTTTAAAAATCTTGGTAGGCTCAACAACAGAATGAAGATAGAAGAGAAAAGAATAAGTGAACTTGAAAATGGAACAAGATATATTACCTAATCTGAAGAACAGAAGAGAGACAGACTACCAAGAAGCAATAACAAAAACAGAACTCCAAGGACCTGTGGGACGATAACAAAAAAGTCTATTATTTGTGTCCTCAGAGTCTGAGAAAGAAAGGAGAAAGAGGTTGAGGCTGGAAACGTATTTAAACAAATAACTGGAAAATTTTCAAGTTTGGCTAAAGACATCAGCCTATAGATTCAAGAACTGAGCAAACTCCAAAAGGACACAACAAAAGACATCCACACCAAAATAGAATGCAAACATACAACTGTAGAAAATATAGCAGAAAAAAAAATTCTTGAAAGCAGTGAAAGTAAAACAACACTTCCTCTATAGGGGAAAATCTATTTGAATGACTGGATTTCTCATCAGAAACCATGAAGGCCAGAAGTAAGTGACCAATTTTTCAAGTGTTGAAAGGCAGAAACAGTCAACCCCAAATTCTATATTGAGCAAAACTGTCCTTTGGGAATAAGGAAAAGGAAAGACATTCTCAGAAGAGGGAAAACAGAATTTGTCATCATCTGGCCTGTCACCAAAAGAATGGCTAAAGGAAGTTCTTGAAACAGAAGTACAATGATAAAAGAAGGTATCTTAAATCCTCAGGAAGAAAGAATGCACCAGAAGAGCAAAAATATGAGTAAATACAATAGATTTTTCCTCTTTTTATACATTTTGTAAGTTTTTTGTTTGACTTGAAGCAAAAAAAAAGTAATATTGTCTGATGTGGTTCTCTATCTAAAGGAAATATTTTTAAAAATTATAAACAGGGGTGCATAAAGAGACTTTGAAATACTTCACTAGTATTCAGTATTTTGATAGCAGCAGTTGCTATAGGAACCTACACATGTGACAAAATGACATAGAGCTATATGCACACATTTTATTAATGTCGATTTCCTGTTTTTTACCTTATTCTATAATTACTAAAACTGTAACTATTGGGGAAACTGGATGAAGGGTATGAGGGGCCTCTGTACAATAGCGCAACTTTCTGTAAATCTATATTTCAGTATTGACAGTTAACAAAAAGTTTAATAGAAATATGATCAGTAAACAAATAGTTACATATGGAAGATAGAATGATACAAAAAATAAGATATTGTGCTTATAAAATAGGTGAGGTATCCATGAAAGAATTCAGGTTTGTAACTGACTAAGTACAATGCTGAAAGATCATGGGAAGTAATATAGTTTATGTTAGATATTTTAGAAAGACAGTCATCTCTGAAAAGTTTTACATTCATGACTCCAAGTAACCCGAGAGTTCTCAATCTAGGAAATTACCCTCTTTCTGGAATATAAATGAATGTTCTTTCATCCTAACCCATTCAAACATTAAGACTATCATTGGTTATCATCAGCTACAGGAAAAAAAGTAGAGATGAAAAGAAACAAAATGTGGGAAAAGTAGAAAGAGTAATATCAAACTTTTAAAGCTCTCACAGAGTGAGTTTTAGCTAGATACACTTCAACTGCAACTCTGCCATGAATTTCTTACTCCTCTCTAATACTGATTGCTCTTTCTTCTCAGTAAATGTCTTTATGAACCTAAGTAAAAATACTAGACCCATTATAGGTACAAAATTATTTTTTAGAATCTTCATTTACATAAAAGTTTCAAGTAAAAATGGATCCATTTTTGCTGTTCTTCTCACAAGGAGATGGTTATTCTCTTTAATGAAAAGGTAAGAAATGTATTCACTTGTAATAAAGAATATTTATTTTAGCTACTGCTCATTAGCTAACACTTATTAGATAATGTTACCACACTATCTGCTACTCCAAGAATGTGGAAAAATTTAGAAAATTGCTTTTATTATATCTGTAGAATTGTTCAGTACAGCTGCAGAATTTGCTTTGAATCTTTTCATCTATATTTCAGTTCCAATGGAATCCTTCTTTTTAATAAAATATTTTCATGATTTGTATGTCCCTTCTAAAGAGACTTTGTGCTTTGTCTCTCTAACCTCTGTTTTTTCTTCCCCTCCTCCATAGACTTCTGTTAAGTTTCTCAGGATCCACATAAGAATGAAAACATATGGTATCTGTCTTTCTCTGTATGACTTATTTCACTTAACATAACACTCTCCAGTTCCATCCACATTGCTACAAAGGGCCATATTTCATTCTTTCTCATTCTCACGTAGTATTCCATTGTGTATATAAACCACAATTTCTTTATCCAAAGCATAAGAGACTCTTAAAAACTGAGAACAAACTGAGGGTTGATGGGGGGTGGGAGGGAGGGGAGGGTGGGTGATGGGTATTGAGGAGGGCACCTTTTGGGATGAGCACTGGGTGTTGTATGGAAACCAACTTGACAATAAATTTCATATTAAAAAAATAAAAAATCAAAATAAATAAATAAATAAATAAATAAAATTAAAAAATTAAAAAAAGAGACTTTGTGCCCAATTTGCAATGTTTTATTCCCAACTAAATTCCAAAATGGTCAGACTTTGAAATGTTCCCAGAAAATCACTCAAATTTACAGTTCAAAGATATAGAAGCTAACATAAATCTTGTGGTGTTGGCCCCTCACTATAGAAAACAAATTGTTAACTAATTTGCAGTGTTTGGTCATGTTCATACACAAAAAGTACATCACTGTATGTCTCCCTATGCTGCCAGTGCATAGCCCTACACGGGTGTTGAACTCACAAACTGTCAGATCATGACCTGAGCCAAAATCAAGAGTCAGATGCTTAAATGACTTAGCCACCCAGGTCCCTCTCATGTGAAAGGATTCTAAATATGTCACTGGGGTAGCAATACCACAATGATCAGAAGTCTGCAAGTAAAACTTTTCTTGTCCAAATAATATAGGCTAAATCATATATTTCTGATACTGATGATGCCAATTCTTCAATGGAGATAAAAGAATTCTCTTCCATCAACTGATGAATGGATAAAGAAATTGTGGTTTATATACACAATGGAATACTACGTGGCAATGAGAAAGAATGAAATATGGCCTTTTGTAGCAACGTGGATGGAACTGGAGAGTGTGATGCTAAGTGAAATAAGCCATACAGAGAAAGACAGATACCATATGGTTTCACTCTTATGTGGATCCTGAGAAACTTAACAGAAACCCATGGGGGAGGGGAAGGAAAAAAAAAAAGAGGTTAGAGTGGGAGAGAACCAAAGCTTAAGAGACGGTTAAAAACTGAGAACAAACTGAGGGTTGATGGGGGGTGGGAGGGAGGGGAGGGTGAGTGATGGGTAGTGAGGAGGGCACCTTTTGGGATGAGCACTGGGTGTTGTATGGAAACCAATTTGACAATAAATTTCATATATTAAAAAAGAGAAAAAGAATTATCTTACTAATCTTATAGGGATTTTTGACTGCTTTTCCTAG
Source organism: Panthera uncia (assembly GCF_023721935.1). Taxonomy (NCBI): domain Eukaryota; kingdom Metazoa; phylum Chordata; class Mammalia; order Carnivora; family Felidae; genus Panthera; species Panthera uncia. The sequence continues at coordinate 67,957,659 of NW_026057582.1, forward strand.
AACACTTTAAAAAGGTGCTTTACACCTTCACAGCTATTGAGTGTCTATTGAATACACTATATTTAACTATTTAAATAATTGCTAATGATTATTGTTATTTTTATTTCAGCATACAATGGGTATGCTGAAATAAAAATAACAATAATCATAATGTCACTGCAGGTTATTACAGATTTTTTTTTAAAGCAAACAAACACATTCATTGAATGCCTTTTAGAATTTGTATTTATTTATTTATTTATTTATTCATTCATTCATTCATTCATTCATTGAATGTTTATTTTTGAGAGAGAGAGAGAGAGAGCACAAGTGGAGGAGGGGCGGAGAGAGAGAGGGAGAAACAGAATCTGAAGCAGGCTCCAGGGTCTGAGCTGTCAGCACAGGGCCCATTGCAGGGCTTGACCCACAAACTATGAGACCATGACCTGAGCCAAAGTGGGATGCTTAACCAATTGAGCCACCCAGGTGCCCCAAGGTTATTACTGAGTCTTAAATATTCTCTACCATGGGCTTCATTACCCAATGATGTTAAGTTACACATATTATTTTTCAAAAAACATTAAAGAAGATAGCCTGTAAGGCTGGTACTTTATATATTTTGTTTCCTTGATTTTGAGGGGATTAAAATAAGCTACTCTAAATGGACTATTTTTAACAATATCCTGTACAATTTTACAAATGACTATGTGTTCAACTTTACTGTGACTTTGCAATTTGAATTTATAAATTTTACATATATATATGTATATGTATGTATATGTATATATATACATATGTGTGTATATATATATATATATATACACACACAGAAGTACTATTATAGAAATATTTAAAGTATTAACATATGTATTTACCTTGTATACTAAATATAGTTATAATTTCCCCTAAGTTCATTGTTCATGGTTTCTCTCTCTCTCCCTTTCTCTCTCTCTCTCTCTCTCTCTCTCTCTCTAGATACACACACACACACACACACACACACACACACAATTTAATATATATAATTTATTACATACAACTTCTTATATATAATATATAGTATATATGTACTTTCTTAGAATAAACTTTACCTCTTGCTTTTCTGATAACTCACTCTTTTTGAGGGTACTATAGTCAAGTGCAAGGGTGGGAGAATAAATATGATGAATGACAGGAGTATTAGACAGTTGAGTAAAATATCAAAATTAAACTGACATAAGATAAAAAGACAGAAACTTAAAAAAAGTAGAAAGTGAAAAGTTTGCATGGTAATATACATACATGTTAATGAAAATAATAGGCTAGTTACTGAAACACATCAGTGAACAGCATTGCTTTATGCACATGCCAGTAAGGAATTGGAAAATTCTCCAACTTCAATATGAGGATTTTCCTGTATATAATTTTTACTTGGTGGCGAGGTTTACTTGTATAACACTCTGTGTGCTACTTTAAAATAAGCCACACTACTTAGGGCCAGAAAATAACACTTCACTCACTTTTTCCTACCTTCTGCAATGATTTTTAACAGCTTAAAGTTTCTAAACAAAGATGTGATTCTAGATATGAAAGAAGGAGATTGGATTTAAAGTTCTGGTAGAGGGGCGCCTGGGTGGCTCAGTCGGTTAAGCGTCCGACTTCAGCTCAGTTCACCATCTCGCGGTCCCTGAGTTCGAGCCCCGCGTGGGGCTCTGTGCTGACGGCTCAGAGCCTAGAGCCTGTTTCAGATTCTGTGTCTCCCTCTCTCTGACCCTCCCCCGTTCATGCTCTGTCTCTCTCTGTCTCAAAAAAAAAAAAAATAAACGTTAAAAAAAATTAAAAAAAAAATAAAGTTCTGGTAGAAAGTTTAGTTTAGATAATGGGGCTCTTGAAAATTCAATGATGGATGAGAACCAAATATTGGAAAATGTGAAATGGGGAGAACTATGGGTATATGAGGGAACTCTCCACCAATGGTTATAATGGACTTGAAACAGAAATGAGTGCATGTGCCATAAAGGAAGTATAAAGGAAATGGATTAATTGGGAGATTAAGGTGGTTGGACAAAGCCTGAAATATATCATGGAAGTAACAAATGAAGTTTTATTGATCTTCATTAATTCATTCATTCAATTATTCATTCAAGAGTTGACTTAGTCATACATTTCTTAAAGTACAGTCTTATTCTGGTGTGTAACATGTATATTTCTGTATTCGTTTCTTCTCATTGGTCTTCTTGCCCTAATATCTCATCTCTATTCTGGTCTCCCTCCACCTCTCCCTCCCTCTCCAGTTACACTCAGGCCCTTCAAGATGTATGTACGTATTTTGCAAAGTTTGGAGGATTGTTTTTTTACTTTTTTTCATTCAATACTATATTATTGAGATCTATCCTTGTTTTTGTGTAAATCTCCATCAGTTTTTTAGGCTACACAGTATTCCATATATATAAAGTTCTCATAGTGTTGAATTCTCTGGTCCCTTGCACCCTTCACAACACATAAATCTTTAATGCACACCACCATGTCATTTTAAAGATTTAGGTGGGAGTTTCATTGGCATGTAGATCAGTAGGATTGCTATTTCATAGTTTTAGGTTTTATTTCACTAAGTACTTCCAGATTGCTTTCCAGGATATCTGTGCCAGTCTGCTCCCATCAGCAGTATACACGCATTCCAGTTTCCTGACATTGTCTTTCATATTAGCTACTATCTGAATTTCACCTTTTGTCTTATAATGTGCCCCTCAAATTGATCTCTTCTGCTATTTCCACCATACATTTCATCCTTCACTGTAACAGATAGGGTTTACATATTTGATATGCATCTTATGACTGTTTATTTCTTTTTCAGATTTCAAATACAGGCATACCTCGTATTATTGCACTTCACTTTACTGTACTTTGTGAGGACTACATACAAATTGAAGGTTTGTGGCAACCCTGCAGTGCTCAAGTCTATTGGCACCATTTTTCTAACAGCATTTGCTCACTAAGTGTCTTTGCATCACATTTTGATAACTCTTGCACTATTTCAAACTTTATTATTATTGGATTTGTCGAAATCAAGAGTCAGATGCTTAACTGACTGAGCCATCCACACTAAAGTACTGTTTAATTAAGGCATGTACATTGTTTTTTTAGACACAATGCTGTTGCACACTTAATAGACTCCAGTACAATGTAAACATAAGTTTTATATGCACTGGGAATCAAAAAAAAAACAAACTCATTTGACTTCTTCTATTGCAATATTCACTTTACCGCAGTGGTCTGGAACTGAACCCACAATATGTCCAAGGTATGCCTGTATCCTCCTTTATGTCTTTGAGAATATTTGATATACATATTTCATTTGCTGTCATCTTGGCTACATTTATCTGGCTGTCTTTGTTATACACTTTAATGTCTTTGAAATCTTATGAGGTCTCTCTTTTTTGTGAGCTTTATTAGGCTGAGATAGCAACGGCAACATGGCAGAGGGAACCAAAGCAGGACCAAGCTTGGCTCCTTCATAGTGAGTTTAGAATGAGAGACACTTTAGGAAACTAGCTGGATTCTACTTTGCTTTCTTTCCCCATAACAATTCCATTCTGAAATTTGATATTTGTTTGCATCCTAGGCACTGCTTTTTTTCCCAGAGTTGTCTCCCTCTGTTGTAATCACCAGCCTCACTCTCAATGTGTGTGGTTCAAGGCTTAGAAAAGAATGTTCAGGGTTCAGACAGTTTATCTTCACCTGTCATTATTCCCTCATTTTCAAACTGGGTTGAGTTTCACCTATTTGTAACACCCTGCCTGGCAGTCTCCAAAGTGGCTTTGAAAGAGTTGGCAATGGTCTCTTTGAACTTGACTCCATTCCTTTGAATGAAATCTCATTTGCGCAGGAGTTTGCTTTTGTTTGTTCTCTACTGTATTCTCACCACTTAGAAGAAGACTGTACTTATGGGTACTCTAAAGAAAAAACAAAAAATAAGGCAAGGAAAAGGAATTGGTACCACTAAAAACCTTTGTCTCAACCTTTGCTGGTATCATTAGAGCTTACTCTTCTGCTCACTGCTTTCTTTCTCTACTCACAACCAGTTCCTAACTCTGAGGGCTTCTCACATCTTCAGTGTTATTAGGTTCATCAGCCTTTCTCTTATTTCTATTACATTCTCGGGGTTGTATTCATGCAAGGGAGCACATTTCATGATACACTCTCCACCTTATCAGAGAAAGCTTAGCTCAGTCTTCTTTAAAATTTTTGCAGTATCCAAATCTCTCATGTCTATTTTCTTTTCAAGTTACTCCCACTTATGCTAATTTCTGTAAGTAATTTTAAACTTTCAAGATTCTAATCAATTATTGATTAATCCAAGATTTACATTTGTCTCCTGTAGGATGAATCTATGATAAATATCCTCCTTAGCGCCTTTTCCTGAAATATCATACAGCCAGTGATAAAGCATCAGCAATTTGTAGTTTCCACATCATGATTTCTGATCCCTCAAAATGGAGTTTGTAAATTACTTAGCTCTAATAATACAAATATAAAAGGTATGAACAGTGAAATGAAATAAGTAGCCCCACAAGCAAGAAAACACTTGAACCAAACAAAATGGGATATGAAAATATGCAGACACTGTTTCTGGCCCATAATTATGACATAATTCTGGGCAGCAGTGGGGGGGAGCATTTCTTCTGAGTCTCAGCTTCACAGAGGTAAAATGGGGACAGAAATGGCTTACAGAATTTCTGTGAGAATAAAAAGCAAAGAATGTTTATGAAAGTATTTTATAAATATTGTAAAGCACCATAATTATAAACACAAGAGGAGTGCTTGCTTCTTTTTGTATCTACTTTTCTAGCATGTTTGTTCTGTTTTTAAATTTTAATATTGTTTTTATGCTACACAGTGTTTGGCCACTGATATTCTTATATATAAATGTCTTCTGCAAAAAAAAAATGTTGTATGGCCTTAGAATAATAGTTTATGTGTTCAGTTTCTTAATTGAACAAAATTCTCTTCTGATTTCTTTGTAGAGAAAATAATTACATTCTAACAGAGATTTGGTGCAAATTATAACAATTATATATTTGGATTAAATAAGATAATTCATGAAGGCTATTTGTTGTTGTACTACTAAAAGTACTTTTCATTTATTCAAAGTTATTAATTGTTCTCAAGCAGAAATAACCATTATCCAGGTAAAATAAAAGATCTGGTCTAGAAAACTTTGGTTTTCAAATTCATGCAATGCTATCATTATCTTCTTTATGTTTTGGATAATTTATTCTAAATTACCTAGAAAAATGGGCTGATTTTCCAGTTTTATCTTGAATTCTCTAAATCTCAGCCAAGAATAAAAGGAAAAGAGTAAGCAAGGAAAAACAAAGAAAAAATAAAATTGTACTCAAGTCACATAGACATCTAAAGTCTCTGATTTATGTGAAATCTTCTGTTTGGTAGAGGATATACAGGAGAGAAAGGGATATTGAATTTCTGACAACATACGTGCTTAGTGCTTTGTCTACAATGTGGTGAGCACATATTTATTTTTTTCTCTGTGCTTTCTGCATTGAAACCAGTACATTTTAAGCTTATCATACAAAATATGGCAAAAAAAAATATTTGCCACTTATTTTCTAATACTTCTTTTTCTCCTGAGGTTACTGGCCTATACAGAGCCATTTTAACCTCCTCGTGTCTTTGACAGTGGGAACATCTTGACATGACTCCAAACCAATGTGTTGAAAGAATAAAACCACATTCACTTAAAAATTCTGAATCATATTAATGATACCAGAGAAATACATCTTAAGACGTCTACCAGTTTTACCTTTGTTAATGTTTCAGTGTGCCTATGTGATTAAGGTTTTACTTTGTGCAGACCACAGCTGTAGTAACTGCAGCTGCCTAAGAAAAAATATAGCAAAACATTTTAAAAGCTAAAGCAAACAGCAAGGCTACCACAAAAACCTTATTCATTCATCCTGTATATCTTGGTTTGTTGGTCATTTCTTACTCTAACTGTGTAATGAAATACCTACCATTATCTCTGTCATCATCCCTAGATTAAAGCATAGAGAAAGAAGTAAAACCTATCCTGGAATTGATTTTCAGGTCATCTCATTCTGGAAGACCCGCATCAAGAGGATTTTCATTTGCTTCATCATTGGAAGTAAACTGCTGTGCATCTGCAGAGAACACGGTACAGGTCTCTGTTGGCACTGCATTCTGTTTGTATTAGCAGCACGGGTCTGAAGCATTCACTTGGATCATGAGTGGGACAAATCCTGCGGGCCTGAGTTCTTATCAGCTTTCTGTGCACCCAAAAGTCATCAAAGCCATACATGGAATGAGCAATAGGAGAAAGCCCACGATGGGCATTGCTCGAGCTGGTGATGCATCTGACAGCTACAAGCATATCAATCCTCTGATAACAATGCAGTACTAGCGACAAAGGAAAGATTGCGTTTTAACTAAGAATCTGAAACAGTGTCTATGTCACTGCGAGGGGACTTGCTTTTACTGATACCCTGTCGATCTTAGGCTTGCTCTAGACATCGAGTGTAAACAAGCTAGCAGAGTCCAGGAGGGTTTGCTTTTTTCTGTTTTTCTTGGGATTGGAATTTGCTTACTGCAGTTTGGGATGTAGAAGCCGTGACATGTGAACTCATGGTGAAAAGCCACAAAAGAAGGGGAATTCGTGAGTGAGAGGGCGCAGTGAACTTACTGACCTGCCTGACCTTCATGGTAGATATTACTCACAGAATCAGTAACATCCAAAATGCTGACAGAAGGATGGTAAGAGGTCAGCAAAGGGTGAGCCTGTATGAGCATTTGGGACCAAACCTTTGAGAATTACAATAAACTCTCAGTTATATAGTGGCCACAATTGAAATGCAACTGTTCATTTAGTTTCCTGTTTGCTTTTTGACATGTGCCCGATCGATAGTGAGTAATTCCTCATTTGTTGTAGAAAAAAATTAAAAAGCCTCAGAAGAAATCAAGCCCTGCGGTGCTTTAATGATCAACTGACTATGAATAAAAAATCATCTGAGAAGAGTATTAGAGAGTCCTCCAGCTTTGCTCCTCTGTCCCCTTGGGTTGATTATCACTTACGGAGAATCACAGGGCCTCCCGCCACTGAGGTCCTAGGAAGATATGAGGATTTCCTAGAGACAGAGGCATTTTATAGATTTTCCATAAACAGAGTAATGGCAGGGCAAAGAAATGCTGATTCATCAGTTTCATGCATATTTATTGTGCAGCTCCTATATGGCAGGTCTGTGCTAAGCACCAGGTACACAGTAGAATCATAACCAGCATGGTTCTTGCCCTCTTGAGCTCATCCTCGTTCTCTTAAGCAGGTTCAGACATAACGCACATTTACTGTTTTAGGTTACAAAACATTTTTTGGGTTTCAATCTTCATTTCTACCAGAGGAAGTTTAATGTGAGGCTCTGGGTAACCTTTTCCATAAATTCATTTCATTTTAGGCTGCCCAACGTCTGGTTTCCCAATTACAATTTATCTAGATCATTTTTAAAAGGAGACATCCAAGCTTCGTAGGAACTGAAGCTTATAATATGTGGGGTCCCTCTTTAGGAAAAAGAATACAAGGCCTTAGAAGGTGAAAAGATCCAGCTGCCAGCAAATGTCTAAAATGAATTCATTGTGGCACATTCTGACTTCTTTTCTGAGTGAAAAGATACCTTACATTTCATACCAATTCCAAAGAAAGTTAATCATTTGGTCTGGGTTCTTCAGCAAAATAAACGCATGTATACCACAACCTCTAAATGCTTCCTCTAGACCTTATAGTTTGAGTCCAGAGTAACAGATGTGTGTTTTGTTTTGTTTTGTTTTAATATTTTCTATTTACTAAAGGTTTATACATGAAAATATACTGTCATGTAAAAGTTACATTAAAACTTCTTAAGATATTTAAGTATATATGGGGTAAATGAGAGGACCAAAGAATAGAAAAACAAAAGAACAAAGGAAAGTCAAACCTTTTGTTATAGTTTGGACCAAAAGTCAAAATTTTAAAGTTGCGTTAAAACAAAAGAAAACAAAATAATGTCCAGTAAAGGCATGTAGTTACACATGAAATAATTCAAATGTTATTAAAGCCCACTTTATTTGGGGAAACTTTCACTTTATAAATATAGATAAGGCCCTAATTAAAGTAGTAGGAATGACTAAAGAATATCATGTCCCGAGACTATAACTTTCATATACACTTTGATTACTTGGAACTTTTTAGAATCAGTAGAATAAATATATGGATGATTTATTGTGAATTTTAATTAGGTAGGAGGCCACCAATTCTGGTATTGACTAAAACCTCTTAATAAAAAGTGGCATTTATATCTAGTTATTCTTCTTTATATCTTATTTGAGATTTTCTCTTTCCTTTCTCTTATTACTGTAAGAAGATATTTAAAAACTTCTATGATAGTTAATTTAATTGGATAGAGGGGTACCTGGGCGGCTCGGTCGGTTAAGCATCTGACTTCGGCTCAGGTCATGATCTCGCACTTCATGAGTTCCAGCCCTGCGTCAGTCTCTGTGTTGACAGCTCAGAGCCTGCAGCCTGCTTTGGATTCTGTGTCTCCCTCTCTCTGCTCCTCCCCAGCTCACACTCTCTCTCTGTCTCTGTCTCTGACTCTCTCAAAAATAAACGTTAAAAAACATTTTTAAAAAATCAAGTAGAAGTCTTTTTCCCCCTCTTTTCATAGCATTTTCCTTGAACTTTATTAAAGGATAACATACATACAGAAAACATGACAATACAAACACACTGATCATAAATGCACAATTTGATGAAGTTTCATCAAGTGAACAGTACTTTTTGGTAATCAGCATGCTGATTAAGAAACAGAACATTGAGATTTCCCATGAAGACTCCCATCATTCTCCCTTCTTGTCACTATTTACTTGCAACTGCACCTTTGCCATCAAAGACAGCAATCACTCTGAATTTTAACATTCAAGTTTTAACATTGAATTGTAGACTCAATTTGCCATGTTATACATGTACATGTACATATTTTTGTGTAATTCTGACTTTGATATAATTTTAAACTTACAAAAACTTGTAAGAAAAGTAGAAAGAACTCCTGTACCTTCACTTTTAATTATATTTTGATGTATTGTCAGCTTTCGCTCATGCTTTCCTGTCTGAACCATTTGTTATGTCCTGTTATGTCATGCCCCTCCACCTGTAAACACTTAATTGTGTACATCCTAAAAGCCAGGATATTCCCTTAAGGAATTACATTTTCTTGTATAATTACAATACTGTTATCAGAATCAAGAAATTCTAAAATATATCGTAGAGTTTGTTTTATTTTAAAGTACACTAGGTATCAATTTGTCAATGGATTAAACATAGATTTGCAACTAAATGACCATAATTAGGACCACTCTTTGTGGAAATTATTGGCATATTCTCAAGGAGAAAATATCAAATTCTAGGAGGCATGTCTTGCAAAGCCATCATTTAACATGAGCTCTAGCTCACAGAAAAGCAAGGGCTTGCGTGGGTCTTTAGTGAAGTCCTGGATTTCGACAATTTTAAGACTGATGAGGGGGGTGCCTGGTTGGCTCAGTCGGTTAAGCGTGGGACTTCAGCTCAGGTCATGATCTCACGTGTCGGTGAGTTCGAGCCCCGCGTCGGGCTCTGGGCTGATGCTCAGAGCCTGGAGCCTGCTTCCGATTCTGTGTCTCCCTCTCTCTCTGCCCCTCCCCCATTCATGGTCTGTCTCTCTCTGTCTCAAAAATAAATAAATGTTAAAAAAAATTTTTTAAAAAAGACTGATGGCAAACCTAGTCCTTAATTCTTCCCATTTTTCTTTTTTTTTAATAGACTTGACTCCAGAGTCCATTAACATTTCCATTGAAAGTCATTTTCTTTCATCATCTATTTCAACTATTAATTAGTTTGTTGGTGTAGATACTCTTGATCCTATTCCTTAATGTATGAAGACAGAACAACCTTTTATTCCATTTTGAATTATTTATTATTCATTAAGCTAAAATTTTTGAGAAAATGTGATGTCTAGCACAGTACCTTTCACATAATACTTTGAAAAATAAAGATAGATAAAAAAGCGCCCTCGCCTTTAAGAACCTTCAAAACTAATAAGAAGACAGACCTCTTGTATAAGAATATATCTTATGTGTGGAAAAGAGTACAAGTACACTAGGGAGTTTGAAGAGGGAAAAATCATTTCTACTTGGGTGATCAGAGAAGGGTTTTTGAAAGAGCTGTCTTTTAAGATACGCCACAAGAGACATGTAGGATTTCTATAGGTGATAATAGATAGATGGCCAGAACATTGAAAGGCCATGTTCATGGCCTTAAAAAACTTAACATTATTTGCATAATGTTAAAGGCCATGTTTTAAGGCATAATGTTTTAAGGCCATGTTCATGGCCTTAAAAAATTTAACATTATTTGCATAATGTTAAATAGGTAGAAAAATGCTAGGTAAATTTAAGGAATTGAAGAGTCTGATGAGAACTTGGGTTAGCATAGGCAAGAAAGAAGAAATACTACTAGAACAATTGTGAAGGGCTATAAATAACTGGCTGAAGAATAAAGAACTGAGCCAACCAGGCGTCCCTTGAACATTATTTTATATTTTAAATAGTTGATATATTTACATGATTCAAAATAAGAAAAAATTCTCCATTCTACCCTAGTCTCTCATCTGCTAAGTTGTCACCTCTTACCATAAGTGAATATTGTTCTCGGTGTCTTAAGAGTTCTATGCACATATAAACTATTAATTCTCCTTATTTTGGCATATTATGTGTCCTTACTGCACCTTGTCTTTTTCATTAACAATATTTCCTGAAGAGTTTTTCATACAAATACATGTAGAGATTATCATTACTTTGTACAGTTACAGAAAATTTCATCAAAGGGACATATCATAAGTTTAGTAACATTCTATCGATGATCTTATTTCCAGAATTTTGCTAATATGTATTTTTCTGCCATGAATATATTTATATATAAGTCTTTTCACATGTAAGTACCTATTTAGAGTAACTTACCTAAGTATAATTAATTGGAACTCTATATATGAATTTTTATTTTGGTAGATATCATCAAGTTGCCATAGATAGACACATACCAACTTATACTCCAACCCTGAGTTCACATGAATAGGAACACCTGTTTCTCTATATGTTTGCAGAAGCTTGGGTTATCAAATGATGTATCATTCTGATAAGTACGAGCATATTACCAAACTACAGAGTTTTTTTTTTAAGTCTATTTATTTATTTTGAGAGAGAGAGAGAGCATCCAAGTGGGGGAGGACCAGAGAGAGAGGGAAGGAGGGAGAGAATCCTAAGCAGGCTCCGCACCCTCAGCACAGAGCCTAATGCCGGCTCCAACCCACAAACCCTGAGATCATGACCTGAGCCAAAGTCTGACACTTGACTGAGTGAGCCACCCATGTGCCCCACCAAATTAAATTACAGTTTTAATGACAGTTTTCTTATTTTGAGTGAACTTGAATATTCTTTCAAATGTTTAAAAGAATTTACTTATGGGGCGCCTGGATGGCTCAGTCAGTTAAGTGTCTGACTCTTGAATTAGGCACAGGTTATGATCTCACAATTTGTGAGATGGAGCCTGGTGTCAGGGTCATGCTGTGAGCTTGGGAATTCTCTCTCTCCCTCTCTCTTTGCCTCTCCCCACTCACACATGCATTCTCTTTCTCTCTCTCAAAATAAATAATAAAAAATGTTTTTAAATTAAAAAAAGAATTTACTTATCAATAAATTACTTATGTGCTTGCCTATTTGTCTCTTGGGCTGGGAATCTTTTGCTCAAGGTTCTAGACATCCTTCATATATTGGAGAAATTATATACTATATAAGGAGTAAATATTGTTTCACAATTGATTGCTTATGGTTTCATTTTTTTCAGTACTGTTTTTATAAATAAGTTTATTTTTAATATATTCACATGTATCCATCTTTAATCATATGGCTTCTGGACTTCTAGTCATAATTAGAGAGACCTTAACTACTACTTCAAAGTCAAAAAGGAAATTTCCCATGTTTTCTTCTGGAGCCTCTATGGTTTAATTTTTCTAAAGTCAATGTTTTAATCTGTTGTAAAATAATCGTATTATAAGTAGTAAAAAGTATGCAATCACTCATATTGTTTTCCTGCAAAATGGCAACATTTTCCTTCAATGATTTGAGATTTAGTATTGATCTGTTTCTGGATTTTCTATTATTTTCCATTTATCATCTCTCTGTTCATGTACAATATTTTATATTTCACTTCTGGAGCATCATTATCAAATAAACTACGATGTTTTAAAGGATTAATTAGGATGAAAAGAGACAGGGAACACTAAATATCTGAAACATGATGATGGCACCGATTAGACAGGATGTATTTGGGAAAGATATTATGGTAAGAAAACGCACACCTCTTGCCAATGGTTGGTTGTGTATCGAAGAAGGGTCAGGAAGAGTGCAAGCAGACAGTGAAGTTTCAAACCTTGGAGATTAAAATAAGTGTACAAATGGGAAAATGCACACATTTGTGGGATTTTGTTGAAAAAAAGTAAAATAAGTCCAGATTTTCTGAAGAATTAAGGGGTTTAATAAATTCCCCCATGGTCTTACAAAAATTTGTATCTCTCTTCTCTATTGGGCACATGTATCTACATCCTTGGGTTCTTCCTTTATTATGCCTTATATATCTTGCTTTTAGCTGAAAGTAAAAGAAAGCCTACCTCAGTAATGAAGAGATTACATATTAAAAAGTAAATAGGTAAAAAAAAAAAGTTTTCAGCTCTGCTCAATTCATGGTTCCCATATACTAGCAAGAAACCACATTCTTTCTGTTCTCTACTCTGCAATGCACCCATCAGCTTCATTCTGCACCTGATTCCCCTGGTAATGGTTGCCAGGAGTAAGTTAGGAGTACTGAAGGGTTTCACATGTAAATCCAGTGAATAAAAGGAAAGGGACATTACCCTTTTATGTATAAGTCTTTTGCTTCAATATAATTGAGATAAATTAAGCTATCTACTTATCCCTGAACAACAATTGGACAAATTCATGTTCAGATTGCCTTAAGTCTGATTTCTGAAAAAATCATGAGCAGTGGAAAAGAATTCCTAGGATTGTCTTAGAATAATCATGGTTCAATTCTGAATCTAGGAAATAAGGTCAGCCTTTCCCAAGTCACAGGGACTATATGCACATCTGAATGAAGTTAGAGTCCTGTTAACAAAGAAATCTGTATGTGGGTTAGGCAACTTTGTTTTCTTAAGAATTCTGTCAGGGGCATTCACTGTATGCTCCACTCTATATATTTGTGGCTGATCAACTTGACTATACCTAGTAAAATTGATCTGTGTGAGAACTGGTTTTGTAGCTGCAATTTCTGTGTTTCTAAAATGGCAGCTAACTACTTGATAACCTAAGATTTTGAACACCTGATTAAACATAGCTGTTGTAATTGTGGAAATGACTTGGGAAACTAATGACTTTAACGTGGTGTAAAAGTGAAATGGGTTACTGTGTGAATTCACATTTTGTGTTATGGTCTATATTATGACACGTTTCTTAAGATTTGCTTAATTCAAAGCTACCATTAAAATAGTGAACACTTTACTACAGAGGAATTACTGTTAGGAATATATGTGTTTTTAGAGGAAGAGATATTTTGGTAGCTCTTAAAAACTTAATTCTATATTTTCACTCTATGTAAGTTCAGGTTTGTATTATAAATGCAGTATTTTATATCACATCAGAATTCTTTGGTGGTAAACGTTCTTTGTTGTTTTTATATAGCCTTCGAGAAGATTTAGCTTATCTGTATGTTCATCTCTTCCTAGTCGTCCTTTTGAAGTTCCTCTATTCTACAGGATTTTGAAGCATTTAGGAATGAGAGATAAGAAGCACACGTCTGCTATTCACATTCTCCCTTTATCTGGGGAAACCTACAAAATAAAAAAGTTGTATCCAAAAAAAAAAGTTGTATCTTTGTTGCTACGGACTGAATAATGTTTCCCCCTCCAAATTCATACGTTGAAGCTTTAATTCCCGTGTGACTATATGACTATATTTGAAGATAAGGTCTTTAAAGAGATAATTAAGATTAAATGAAGTCATGAGAATAGGGCCCTTTTCCAACAGGACTCTCTTCCTTATAAAAAGAGGAAGAGAGGACTGGGGTGGGCATGCACAGAGAAAAGGGCCAGGTGACAACAGTGAAGAGGTAGTTACCTGCAAGCCAAGGAGAAACCAAATCTACTGACACTTTGATCTTGGACTTCCCTCTCCAAAACTGTGACAAAATAAGTTTTCTTTTTTAAGCCACCCAGTCTGTGATACTAGCAGACTAATACACTTGTAAATAGATTAGTAACAGACTTCTTGGCAACCAAGCTAACAGTATTAGCTAGGGGAAGAGTTCTTATCTATGGGCTGATTTTAACAGGATGTACCTGATTGCCTAGCCTAGCGTTCCTTACATTGAACAAATCTATAGTGTGTGTATATACATATACAAATCTACATATATGTATATACATGGCATAGACACCTGGAAAATATATGCCTATAAGAATATAAAATGGAAATGTTTCATAACGGATACTATTTATTTTTTGTGTCATGTACCAGATTCTATTTGATGCAGTAAGAGAAGACCCAGGGAGTCAAGATCTCTCTCTCTGCTTCTCCCTGGGCATCTAGATCCTTGTCTCTTTTGTCATCAGAATGACTAGTAAATCCCTGGCTCATAGGAGTCTGATTTGACACTCTGATTCTTTGAATTGTCTCAATGATCAAATTTAGGAGTTATTTCATGTGGAATATATAGTTTCCTAGGTGAGTAGGATGGAGTTTTTCTATGTTAAGTTTATTTAGAGAAGATTATGTGCCACAACGAGGTGATGATGAAACACAGAGCAATGACTTTTCTATATAGCCAATGCACTAAACGTGTTTACATACCTGTGGGAATTAGACAAAATGACCATTCTTCAACCATACACACCAGTTTAACTAGTAGGAATATCCACTGAAGTAGAAATACTTGGATTTTATGGTATAATCTACCAAGGAAAGATATAAACTGCGTTCAATTTTATTCTTTTTAACTATTTGGGGGCACCTGAGTGACTCAGTACGCTAAGCCTCTGACTTCAGCTCAGGTCATGATCTCACAGCTCATGGGTTCAAGCCCCGCATGGGGCTCTGGGCTAACAGCTCAGAGTCTGGAGCCTGCTTTGGATTCTGTGACTCCCTCTCTCTCTGCCCCTCCCCACTGACTCTCTGTCTCTCAAAAAATAAAATGAAATAAATAAATAAATAAATAAATAAAGTTAAAAATTAAAAAAAAAAAAACTATTTTGGGGGCACCTAGGTGGCTCATTTGGTTAAGTGTTGGACTCTTGATTTCAGCTAAGATTATGATCTCATGGTTCATGGGATCAAGCCCCACATTGGGCTTCATGCTCCTTGAGATTCCCTCTCTCCCTCTCTCTCTCTGCCCCTCCCCCACGTGCATGCATGTTCTCTCTCTCTCTCTCTCAAAAATGAATAAACTTTAAAAAAATATTTTCAATTTCATTTATCAAGTAATAATTGTGTTGGAGGTGAGCCTGAGAGATCATATTTAAACAGCCTTCTATTTTAAGAGCTTCTGATTATACACATCAAAAAGAAAAATAATTGCTTAAGCATAGAACATATTCAAAGGACGCTTCCAAACATCTCACAGTCACATATCAAAAGGTCTAACAACCTTAACCGACAAAATAATATATTTAATGTCTCAATGTAAACTGTTCCTGTTGTAAATGAAAAGCATTTCTACTCTCCTGTCCTCAGTGGACAAAAAGAACAGCTGCTTACTATTTCAAACCCCCTCCCTAATTTATTTATTTGCATCCTATGCCAGCAAATTATATATACATATACACTTCTAATAATAACAGAGTAAAAGTTATTCCGTAATGGCACCAGTTCACCTTGGCTGTTGTAAACTATTTTTATGATGTTATAGAAAGCATTTAAAACTATCCTCATGGCACACTCAGAGATTTTGAAAACAGCTTAATGAAATATACAAAGTGATTATCTGTGTGAAAAAAAGAACCATACCAGTTGGAAAGAACTATATAGTGTTTGGATTTGTCATTGAGGACTTTTATCTTGCCTACATCTCTATCCTTACCACCTTAGCCAGCTGTGAAGCTGTACTATTCTTAAAAATTGTCATGGGAAAGCAATTCCACAACTTCCCTTGGCACTAGATGTAATGTTATTTACATTCAGAATACTCTCTTTATGTCTAAACTAAAACCTTCAGCTGTAATTCAGGACAGGTTTTTCTAGCTCCCTTTTCCCTCCCTCCCTCAATCCTCTGCAGTACCCTGCAGAGTCTGTGTATTTCCTAACTTCCTCCTTTAATTTTGCTTCTTTTGTAACAAAGATGTCATAAGACGCAATATCTTAGCCAAAGCCTTTGTTTTAATGGTGAAAATGTCAAACACTGTGCAAGGCTATTAAAAGAGATATTTTTCATTGTGAGAGTCATTTTAGCATGAATCAAATCGCATGGCAGTCAGGTTTATTCTCTGATTACACATACATATGCAATGAACCTGATTTGTGAGAGAACCTCTCTTCCTCCCATGCTTTATTCTTTTTTCTGTCAATTTTTACATTCTTATTTTCATAGTCTTCCTAAAGAATTTTTTGAGTAATAATTATGTTAGTCAGTTTGAAGAACATGAACTTCATTCTATCAAAAGAAATTTCTCATAAAAGATCTCTTTAGCCCTCTCTCAACATTTGCACTAGGGAGAGAAAGTATGTGAACCACCCAGTCCTATCCTATTGAGAGCCAAATTTGGCTGTGTGTATTCATGTGATGTAAACTACTATCTTTCCAAGTGAGTGTGAAATCATATGCTGATCTGAAATATAAAATGACATATTATTCTCATAAAAATCTAGTATACATTTTAATTTTTTTCCAGATAGTGGCATCATTGTAAAATAAACAAAAAAATACATTGCAATGAGATGAAGAAATTGGAATCTGCAACTAACTTAGCATGTGAACTTGACCACAATGATAAAGCTCTAGTTGATTCTCTGTCCTAGTCTACTACATGAGAAAAGCAGCAGGTGAAAAATTTAACGTTTGGCCATAAAGATGACCATATTGTAGGAGCCAAGGGCAAGCTGCCCCAAGATAAGCTACTTTGCCATGAAGATTATTCTGAGGTAAAGACAACTGAGACCCTATGGGCTCAAGGGAAAGTTTTGCCCTTCTCTTAACTACATAGAACAATTTATGGCGGGAGGTGGGGGGAGGGGTCTTTCACAGATCCCTATTCTATTTCACAGAATAAGGATTATTATTATTCTTATCCCAGATAAGATAAATTTTATCTTAGTGATCCATCTGTATGGCCAGGCAGACATCTAATCACCAAACATCTAGTCTTCTTATTGCCCTGTGAAGTGCATCTCTTTCCTCTGAAGTCCCACCCCCTCCCCTCTTCTCTTTAGTTCAGGATGACATATCTACCTCATATCGCCTGCGTGTCTTTGGAATTTCCATGTCTGTGTAGATTCCCCATATGTACACTATTAAATTTTCTTTCTTCCTATTAATCTGTCTGATGAATTGAAGGACCTTTGAAGGGACAGGGATTCTTTCTCCCCAACAACATCATATTCCCTATGTTTTTAAATATGGAGACACTTAAAATTCCTATTTTGTTCCGGATATAAAATTTATGCTCCCAAATGGATAAAAATAAACTATTTTTTCAACAAAAATTTATTGTGTGAAACATGCAGATCAACGTTATTGCTTGTAAAGGGAAATGAGTTACCCCCAAATATGTCACTTTGGCATGAGCATTATTTTTTAGTTAAAGACTATCAAACCCAGCAGATTCAGGAAAACTGCTTTGCCACACTTTCAACTGCCTAAATTTACAGTGGAAAAGAGACCTATACCAAGAAGACAGCTATTGCCAGATACTCCTTTTTTACCTAAGAAAGTTATTTGTATAACAGAGCAACCTTTGTTTTCTAAACATCTCCTCTCTCCTTATTGTGAATGGCCTCAAGTGTACAAACCTTTCAATATTTTTTATAACCTTCCCCAAATCAAATTCTAAATGTCTAAATGAAGTCTCTTTTACTTTCAAACAACTTTGTAATTTTCCAGAGAGTCCACAGGAGATAGCAAAAGATTTGTGCTCTCTCTTTATAAGAAGATGTTATGCCAAACATATTTAATATGTTAAATTACATGGGAAGCATCAAATAAGAAGTAATGCTAAGCTTTTTCTTATGTTGTATTTTACAGGTATATAGAAACCATATAAAATTGCTAACATTCTGATATGTTCTGGTATAAAGTTAAAACTTGTATTTCTAGGGGCATCTGGGTGGCTCAGTTGGGTAAGCGTCCGACTCTTGGTTTCAGCTCAGGTCATGATCTCATGATTTTGTGGGTTTGAGCCCCACCCCCTCCATTGGGCTCTGTGCTTACAGGGCAGAGCCTGCTTCAAATTCTTGTCTCCCTCTCTCTCTGCCCCTCCCCACCCGTGCTATCTCTATCTGTCTCAACATAAATAAACTTTTAAAAAATTTGTATTTCTAGTTTTCTTGAAATATGGTATGTCACAGAAATAACCAAATTTTTCTGTCAAATGCTTTGTCATGTCAAATGCATCACCTGGTCTTTAACAACTGACATTTTAAAGTCTTCTGTTAATGTTTACTGTTCTTGTTTTACTCTGATGCCTGTGCAAAAGCATTCTTGCAAAAGTGCTGCATTCAAGGGGATTCATGGAAAGGACTCTGGCAAGCACAGATGTCAGGTAACTTTAAGATCAAAATTAAACTGGGTAAGAAATTTTCAGAACTAATGGAAAAACTGGATTCAAGAATAATGAATTAAATGGGACTGAATGAACTGATGAGACGATTATAATTTTAATGACTTTTTTTGTTTGAAATGCTGCTGGTTCTTTCATGTTCTGCCTTTTCAGTTTTAAGAAAACTTTCTCTTAAGCTACATATTTTATAGCAACTTGGTTAACTGTACCTCTGTAAACGAAGCTGAAACAATCCCTTTTTCTCCCTACCTGATCCCTCCACAGTTTAGAAAATCTTAGTGAATATTCTTATTTCATGGCAATATTTATTTGCAGAAGTTTGATAATATGTTCTTCTCATAACTGGACAAAACTGGAAACAATGGTTATATTACCAAAGCTTTGACTGGAATGTAATTGAGAGAGACGGACATAGAATCAGACATGCCAGACAGCTTCAGGTAATTAAGGTTGCCTTTATGAAGCCAACAAAGTCCCTTGGAGAAACAGCCTGATACCTTATTACAGAATTTCTGACAACCCAACCAGGTGAGGAAGAAAGGTCACTTTCTGGTAGGTTCAGGAACCTTGGCATCTATTTGGGACCTCGAAGAGAAGAATTCACGCAAATCGATAGGTATCGTAGGTGAAGTCTGGTAGCAAGTCCTTGGCTTGCCTTCCTAACCTCTAGAGAACTTTAAAAGTTGGATCTGAGATTCCTTATGAAAAAGTTCTAGCAAAGGAAACTTTGAGTCTATGTGGCCAATCACTATTGCTACATGTGTGTAAATAATCAGGCCTATTTTTTTTTATTTTTTTTTATAACGTTTATTTATTTTTGAGACAGAGAGAGACAGACCATGAATGGGGGAGGGGCAGAGAGAGAGGGAGACACAGAATCGGAAGCAGGCTCCAGGCTCTGAGCCATCAGCCCAGAGCCCGACGCCGGGCTTGAACCCACGGACCGCGAGATCATGACCTGAGCCGAAGTCGGACGCTTAACCGACTGAGCCACCCAGGCTAATCAGGCCTATTCTGCAAACAAACTAGTCTTAGTGTGGCTACTTTTGGTCAAAATGAAGGTGATTTAGTGAGAAAAACGATCAGTAGCCCCTGTTGTGGATATTAGATGCTAGTGCTGCCTGTTGTCTTTGAGGTTTTGCTATTTACCTGTAAACTGACTGGATCCTGAAGTCTTCCACTTTCCTTCAATATCTGACTATGATACTTCAAACTCATGTCTCCATTTCCCCCCAACCTTTTGACTTAGAATTGCTGAGAACTAAAACTGCCATTTTTTTTTCCTGAAACACTGCAAACTGAAGCTAAAAACTTGATTATAGACTTTAGAGAAATGCCATAATAACTTACGTTTACACAATCTTCTTTGTGCCACTCAGAAAGTTTACCGGTATGCCCCATGACATCATCAGAGACATTCAAACTGCAAACTAGAAAAATCTGTCAGATTGTCACTGCCTGTCCTCACTCCATTTGAAGATGCTTTGAGCCTGACATCTAGAAATCTTGACTAGCAGCTCTCAGGATTCAATCACTGGGTTTAAATTTGCCCCAACCATTACACTTTGTGTGCCTTTTATTCCCGGAGAAATGCCACTTATTAACTACCTGATCCCTTGCACAATACAGGCCTAACTTTGGGAGCCCAGTGGCATCACTTCCGTCTGAAATGAAACACAACTGTTTAAGTGAACTGACCTGTTCTCAAGACAGACTGGTCTAATGAGACATGGAGCAGTCTCTCAATTTAACTTCTGTACTATAAAACTTATTGGAAGTTTCAAAGACAGGACTGGAGAGGAATAGAATGTGTCACCTCATAACCGGTCTCTTTGCCATGAGCATTATGTTGAGCTAAAGGCAATCAAAATCCAGCAGATTCAGGAAAAGCTCTTTACTTCCCCCCTCAAATGCCTAAATTTACACTGGAAAAGTTCCCCTGTACCAGGAAGAGAGATGTTGCCAGAGATTATTTTTTTACCTAAAAAAAACTTATCTAAGGAGATAAGATGTTTTCCAAACATCTCCTCTTGCCTTCCTCTGAATGGTCTTCCTCCCCTCTCTAACCCTAGATCCCTACCTCTGTCCTAAACTCAGGATGTCATGTAAGTCTCAATTACTTGGCTACCTATTGGGTCTCATATTTTTATAGGGCTCATATACATACAATATGTGGGTTTCTTTCCTATTAATCTTATATCCATTTAATTATGAGATCAGCCAAATAACCTAGAAGGGAAGAAGGGAACATTTTTCTGACCCTATACTTGTTTTGGAGGATGCGGGACATATCACACAGTTTCTTGCTTTAAGCGTCTTTTCACTTGGTAAGTGAAATAAAACAGATATACAGGTAACTGCCAGTGGGAAGCATCACATGTCCTAAACAATGGATAGAAAGACAACTAAGAAGGATCCATGCAAATGCGAAAACACTAACGAGGCTCAGATCTCAGGTGGTGGTGATGGAAGTAAATGAATTGAACAAGTTTCAAATGAATTAAAATGGAGAGGAATCAAGTGAATTGCACGAATTTAGGGAAGATCCATGAAATAAACCTGTATTCATGGGATCTTTCCATTTTTGAGCACATATTATATTTTAATCTCTTTCCTTAGTGTTGTATAATTAATCTTCTCTTTAAAATAATTACAATAAAACGTTCATTAAAATCTTGGATTTGGTTAATCGTAGAAGACAACAGCTGAATTATATGTCCTGTAAATAACTGTGTGTGTGATTCTGGAAACAAGAAACAAGGAAAGAGATTTTCTGAGCCGATAGAAACAAAGGACATCTTTTTCTTTCCTCTCTTTACTTCCATTAAGGTTGTCTTTTCTCCTTTAAAGCTATAAGAAATATTCTGCATGCCAATGTGACAAAATCAGACGCAATCCCCAAATACCATATTTGCTTAATGATAAATACCTCGTCCTTACCTTTAAGAAAATTTAGACAATTCAGTTTGCCCTGTAGCCTTGGGGTAGTCAGGAAAGTTAGGCACAGTATTTTAATGTTCATTCCTCCTCTTTCGCTGTTAGCTATCATTAATCCCTAATGCCTGAAACGGCATAAATTTCTTCTACAAAGGAAGCCCACAGGTCGTTTTTATTTGGAGCACTTTTTTTATATGCACCACACTATATCCCATTATGTATTACCTCGTCTGAATGCAAAACTGTTTTATATGCAGATTTAAGGTAATGAGCACTCAAGTTTAAAAAATGGTTCTGGTATCCTGTAGCTTCTCAATAATAATATACTCTTACATTCCAACAGAGAAGGATGGATTATGGGTTTTTCAATTTGCATCAGGCATATTAATTGCAGAGTAGGGCTTCCACATAAAATATCAATGTACTGGAACAAACTGTTAATGTACCAGAATATGAACACTTACACTCATTTCTGGAACTTTAAAAGGAATCATCCTGTTTTTTTCTTTTCTTCTCTCTCTCTTTCTCTCTCTCTCTTTCTTTCTTTCTTTTTTTTTTTTTTAATACCTCTGGAGATGGTAGTTTTCCAGTCAGTTAATGAGAACACTGTAACCTCTGTTTCTCTGAAAATCCCTAATTAGATTAAGTCCAATAGGGCTTTTCCAGTCATTCTGCTGGGGAACAATACAACAAGCCATTAGGGAAAGGGAATAATTTAGAGGATCTGGAGGAGACTTATTTTAGAGTTGCTCTTAAAAAACATGACATGGAAGATCAACTTTATGTTGCAGTCGGAGGTAGAGAGGCACACTCAACTTTCCTTTGCATCATATTTCTCAACTGTGGAGAAAACACCCAAACTAGTAAAACTGTAATTGGAAGGTTTATAAGTAATTTTCAGTGGAGGTTTTGCACTGTAGCTTCAATTATAGAGAACTGTGTATTATGGTACTTTCTTTCACGGAAGTACGTGAATTATGGATTGTCTTGTAGGCACAAAATCGCGAATGTCCGTTTTAAAGAAAATAATCGCAATAAACAAAATCCTTGCGCTTTATCTTTTTTTTTTTTTTTTTTTTTTAAAATTTTTTTTTTTTTTTTTGGAACAAGAGGAAACAGAGCATGAACGGGGGAGGGGCAGAGAGAGAGGGAGACACAGAATCGGAAACAGGCTCCAGGCTCCGAGCCATCAGCCCAGAGCCTGACGCGGGGCTCGAACTCACAGACCGCGAGATCGTGACCTGGCTGAAGTCGGACGCTTAACCGACTGCGCCACCCAGGCGCCCCGCGCTTTATCTTTTTTAAAAGGTCTGATAACTAGTATCAATTACAGATACAGATTGTTTAGAGTAGAATACAGATTTGAATATTTAAAAACATGTGCCCTATATTTTATAATGTGGATGTTTTCTATGCTGAAAAGATAAAGCAGCAGGAAGTATAGTTTGAGGTTTAAACACACAGACTACATTTTTTCCCTGCAGCCTGTACATACTATGCAAATTCTAAGTAATTGATGAATATTCATTGAATAAAATTCCCATCTATTGTATCCTAAATTGTCACTTCTGATGCACTGTTATTTTATTCCATATTCTTCTTGATACTTAATGAAATTTGTGGTTTTATTATCTGCAAACAACACTAAAATGGGGACCCACTTTTCAAAAACATTCTGAGAAAGACAATATTTGAGTTTGCGTGCCACAGCTATGAGTAAAGAATTATTTCACTAGGGAAGAGAAGAAAAACCACCCACATAATCCAACAGGAGACCTGATTCACCGTGTGTCTAGAGCAATCCGTGCAATGTTACAAACTGAAATGAATTTCCTTTTCAATCTTCAGGTGAAAAAAACAGTGAGAATGCCCTGCTTTCTCTAGTGATGTAAATTTCTCTTCTTGCCTCTTAAAAAAAACCAGTGTGTGTTTGTTTTATTTTGCAGTGGTAGCCTTGATCGCATAACGCTCTTATAAGGCTAAGTATGTCATGGGTCAGAAATGAAGAGAAGATAGACTTTTCTCAGCACCAAAACACAACCTAATCTATGGTAAAAGTAATTTTGATACTGCATAAAGAAATAGCCCCGGGCAACACGAATGTTGCTTTGCTGTAGCATGCTGGCTGAAAAACAGGCATACGTACATGCTCCATGAAGAGGCCAGACTAAATCACTAGCATGTAAACTCTGTCTGCGTCTGTAGGGCACTAGCTGCATTCTTCGAAATGATGAAAGTGTGCTATTCTCATTTGGTATTACCTATAGTGGGTGTATTTTAAACTGAAGGGGTTTGACTTCTAGTAAGAAAGCCAAATAAAGTGTTGCAATTGTTTTATTTGTGGGCAATTCTTTCAACTCAACACCTTTTACTTCCCAATTTTTTTTTTCCTTCCTTGTTTGAAATGCCACATAACATAAGATGCTGCCTGTTTTGTGTGCCTTGTTATACTGTATACAAAGATGGGAAGTAGGTTTAAGTACCTCATTCAAACATCTTTTGCTTAATTCCATCAGTGGAAAAGATAACATCGTGCTTTCAGAATTTGCCTTTCTTGGTAAACATCACTAAAAAAGGTTTCATCCTTATGAAGAATACCATAAATCTTAATTTGATACATGGAGCAGTTTTAAGTTTTTTATGAACTTTTACTATTTAATGAAAATTGCTTTGGGATCATCATACTTTTAGAGGTAGTGATTAAATGCATTTACCCCTCCTCCTGATACATCTACCTTCTATGTCCTCAGATAAAAATCAACTAAAAATTAATCTCACGTTCAAAGTGATGTTAACTGAATTCAGGGATCTTATGATGTCCTTCACTTCCTTTGAAGCATCCTCTGGCAGCACCTGTACAAGTCCAGGATCGCTGCTGCTCTTTAGTTGTAGTTCTTATTTTTTAATTCTTGGGGGGAGAGGGATTTAATCTCTCAAACTTCGTTGGTAAATTACATTGATGAATGCATTCTGACAGGAAGCTTTACTGAAATGAAAAGGACTCATGTGTAAGGGTGGGAATAACTATGCTAAGAGCTTTTTCATGGTGCTCGTTGCCAGGGAAACCACGGCTTTGTCTGTACGTGTTTGGAATGGCTGCCTCATTAGAACTCAGGCTCCCAGACAGTCACTTTGTGGTACTGATGAAATGAAAGGGATGAACCTATTTTAGCTGATTAACTCCAAATTAAGAAAAATACCATACTTGAAAGACAGATTTCTAAAAGCTAAACATATAGAATGATGGGGAAACTGTAAAGGTAATATTATTAGGCCTTTTCAGCCACTTGTGTGACTGGAAGAATATTTTTACTTTTTTTCTTTCCCTTTGCCTATTTACAAATTTATGGAAGAGTAAGCAAATGGAATATTATATATTAACAACTGTCAAATACACATTGGATGTGATAGCTCCTGTTAGTTGCACAAATATGTACATATTTCTCTTAGGAACAATTGATTTTTTTCCTTGCAGTGACTGGTCTATGTCACGGCTACAATTTTATCAGGGCAGAATGAATTCATTGACTCGGGCATAAAAGGTATTGAAAAGCTGTGTTAGAAACCCACGTTGGGGTAGTTTTCATTTTTCTTTAAAAAAACAAAAACAAAAACAAAGCAATGCCATACTCAGAAATTATATGGGCCAATATTAACAGCAAAGAGGACAGTATAACTTTTATAATTGCTTTCAACTTAAAATATTTTTAAAACGGATAGCAAGTGGACAAAGAAACATCTCAAGCTCAAGGAAGTTCAAATTCACAATGTAATACTCTTTCTTCCTGCTTTTTATGATGAGTCAAATTTCCATTGGCAATTCATTGGCATTTAAAATTTCTATTCCCGACTCATGAAAAAGAGATGAAGAGCAGATTTATAGGCTCTTTTCTTTCAAAAACAAGACCTATAAATTTCTTATTCTGTCATTCTACATAGGGCCACTCATAATACTAGAATCTTAAATATTTTTATCTAACAATGTATCCTGAGGGGGGGAAAAGATACACAAAATCCAGAGAAACATTTTACCCCATCAGATTTTTTAAATCCCTATCTTTCAAATAAGTTAGCTTTAATCACATTGGCAATATTGATTTATCCCCCTGTAGTACCATTTCAGAAAGAATAATATCACAATGATTCTTCTGAACTTTGCAAGCTTAGTTTTGACTGACAATTATCAAAAATTTGGTTTTATACATCTTAAACATAAAAGGGCTATTAGACATTCAAGAGGAGATGTTATTCATTTATTTATTTTTATTAAGAGAGGGAGAATGTGATGTGGGGGGGGGTGTAGAGAAAAGGGGGGAGAGAGAATCCCAAGCAGGCTCCGGGCTCAGCCCAGAGCCTGAGGCAGGGCTTGATCCCACACTGAAACAAGAGTTGGACACTCAACCAACTGAGCAACCCAGGCACCACCCCGCCAAGAGAAGATGTTACTAAGAATCTTCTACAAAGGTAGAATACAGAAGACTTGGTTTTTAATTGAGTGTAGAATGAGAGGAAGGTGGGGGTAAATTCAGGGTTTATCAAGACTCTCAGGCCTGAAAGTGATTGTATATATAGTCACTCGTTGACATTAGAACTACGCCAGCTACTGTTCTCATTCTTGGCTACCCATGAACCTCCTCTGGGAAGCTTTTAAAAATACTACCACCTTGAAACTAATATAACAATGTGTGTCAACTATACCTCATTAAAAAAAAATACTACTGCCTGAGATACAACATCAGAGATTTTTATTCAGTTGCTTAGGGGTTGGGCCTGGGACGGTATTTAAAAATTGCTCCCCTGGCAATTCTGATGCGAAGCCAGACTTTAGAACGTTGATATTAGAATCATACACAGTGCTTCTTAACCTACACTGAATATTAGAGGCACCTGAAACAACATTTTTTTAATCCCAAAACACAGGTAGCACCCCAGATTAATTAAATCAACGTCTGTGAGAGCAGTCCCAGAATGTGAAATTTCCCCAGGTGATCCCCATGGGACTCAGGGTTGAGCATCTTGACACTAGAAGAAGGAAGAGTAATTTAGGTGAAGGACCTGGCGTTAGAAGCATTAGATTTGAATTGGCTCTGGGATGCCCAGCTGGAAGTACGTTGTAGACACTTGACTATAAATCTGAGGCTAAAGAGCACAAGTCTAGATATGAAATGTAGATTAGAAACATATTTATAAAAATGGAACATGGGGGAGAGAAGATAATCATTAGGGCCCTTCTAAGGAAAGAAGAAAAGGGCCAAGAGCAAAAGCTTGGGAAACACTGGCATTTGAGAAGAGGGGAGAGAGAAAAGAATTAGAACTAAAAACTGAGGAAAACAAAGGAAGGGATTTGGAAAGCTAAGACATCATGAACTCAGGTTATTCATATTCTCTCATCTCCTTTCTTCCCTCTGCCTTTTTCCTCCCCCCCCCCTTTTCTTCCTTCTTCATTTCTTCCCCCTCTCTCTCTCACCCACTTCCTCTCCCTGTCTCTCTCATTGGATATTTACTAGCTTCTTCCAATCTAAATATTGCTTTTATCACAGATAATAACACAAATAATATGATTTCAAATACGTTGGCTTATATTTTTCCCATATTTCACATCGTAGAACCAAGCTCTTGGTTGATAGTGTTCAGGACCATTCTTGGATATTACTTCATACGAAACTATTTTGAACTTGAAACTTTAGCGCTTCATCTACTGAAATAATAGTCTATTTGAATCAACTTCTCCCAGCATTCTCAATGTATAGATCTCCAGTCCTTGTGTCATATTTCCGATTCTCTCCAACCAATCTCTGTTTCTCCTCTTATATCCTGATATCAGAGTGACATTGGAGAAAATCACCTATCTATGTAGATTATGATGCTTTAAATCTCACCTGGTCAGTATGAACTACTTAATAATTATCTTGATCAGTTACCTTTCCCCATGTAAGTCATTTGAAATTTTTACCAATCTGTTCAAGCCCTTACCTTACTGCCATTACTGCAGAAGCTGAATATCATCTTAGGGAAAATTGTGGCTATGAGTCAAATTCC
Organism: Panthera uncia; assembly: GCF_023721935.1. Classification (NCBI taxonomy): domain Eukaryota; kingdom Metazoa; phylum Chordata; class Mammalia; order Carnivora; family Felidae; genus Panthera; species Panthera uncia. The sequence continues at coordinate 67,985,504 of NW_026057582.1, forward strand.
CTCAATTTCTTATCTTGACTTCCTTATATAACACACAAAGAAAAACAACAGAATTATAATGATACTCACTTTCATATCTTTTTCAGCAGTCACAAAGGAGGAGCTGTTCATCATTTTCTTTTTAGGGATGATTTCTCCACCAGTGACCTTGATCTCTGTACTTCCAGTTATTCCCTAACCTGATCCTAATCTCATGTATTTTCAGCTTCTGTTCAGACACAGTCAGCTCTGTCATTTTTCGTCTTGTCACGTCTCTTACTCTCCTCTCTGTTTCCTCTCCTTCCATCTACAGGCACGCTCCTGAAAAGAATACTCTATGCAAATGGTTTTCAGACCTGACTATATATTAGAATCACATGGAGAGCTTTGGGGCTATACTGATGTCCAATCCCATATCCCAGTAATTCTGATTCAACTGTTCTAGAGTAGAGCACAGGCATTAGTATCTTATTTCTAAACAGACTCTTTTTTTAAGTTTATTATTTTTTTTTTTTTTGAGAGAGAGAGAGCACAAGTGGGGAAGGGGCAGAAAGAGAAGGAGACAGAATCTGAACCAGGCTCCAGGCTCCAAGCTGTCAGCAAAGAGCCCAATGAGAGTCCTGAGCTCACTCACGAACCTTGAGATCATGACCTGAGCCGAAGTCAGATGCTTAACCAACTGAGCCACCCAGGCCCCCCCCCAGTATCTTATTTTCAAACTCCACATGTGATTCTAATATATAGCCAGGTTTGAAAACCACTCTTCTACTAACTCAAATGGCAGTTGCTGATTCCTCCACTCTTGCACTCCAACTAGTTTCTACCTTGATGCTTCCCTGAAACTATTCCCTTAAAGAACACCAATATCTATCTCCTTCATCTCAAGTCTTGATAACTATGTTCACTTTTTATATTAACTTTTCATACAGAGCCCCGTCAAAACGGATCACCATGTTTTTCTTTAAAAGCCTTTGATTTCTATCCTTTGCACTGCTGAAGTGAAATCTTATCACTCAGCTTCTTGCCGATCTGAGTATGAGCAATGTAAAAACAAAAGAAATATGGCTAGGCAGATTTCTTAAGTTTTGTCAATATTTAAAAAATGACTGTCTGTGTATGTGTTTGATGTGGTAGTGGGGTTATTTCCTTAAAGTGGGAGCTTCCTTAAGCAGCCAGAGCAATTCTTTGTTTAGCAAGTTTGGAGTGATGAGAAAGGGTACGGAATAATATAAGTGTTGAAGAAACCATTAAACTAGAACTGTAGGAGCCCAAATTTAATAAACTGTCTTTAAAAAGTATGTGTAGAATATACCAGATTTTATTATTTAAAATCATCGTTGTAAGTTTTTTGTCCAAAACATAAAAATCTGAATGCAACCAAAAACGTAACTGACAGAAATGTTGACAATTTTATGAGACGTGGATTTGAAGGCAGAATTTAGATCTCAGGAGAATAATTGGAAGATCATTTTATTAATAAAATGTTCAGAATAAAGGCGTTGGATAAAAATATTGCAGGTAAAAGTGAATAAAAAGAGACAAATGTGAAAGAGGTTAAAGTGATAAGTGGAAAAAGTCAGTAAGTAATAGATTAAATTTTAGAATTTAATTTAATTTTAGAGTTAAATTTTGAAGAATACAGGATGAAGACAATGAAATCCAAGATTTCAAGATACACTGCAAAGTCCTAGTAATCAAAATAGTTTGGTACTGGCACAAAAATAGACACCCAAATCCATGGAACACAACAGAGAACCCAGAAATAAGCCCACAATTATACGGTCAACTGATCCAAGACCAAGGAGGCAAGAATACGCAATAGTAAAGGACAGTCTCTTCAGCAAAAGGTGCTGGGAAACCTGAACAGTCATAAGCAAAAGAATAAAACTGGACCACTTTCTTATACCATACACAAAAATAAACTCAAAATGGACTAAAGACCTACATGTGAGATCTGAAACCATAATGCTTCTAGAAGAAAATAGGTAATAATTTTTTTTGACATTGGCAGTTGAAACATCTTTCTAGATATGTCTGCTCAGGCCAGAGAAACAAAAGCAAAACTAAACTATTGAGACTACACTAGAATTAAAAGCATTTGCACAGCAGATATTTGCAATGATAATTGCACAGAAGATAATTGCAAATGATATATCCAATAAATCTAAAATATACAGTGGATTTGGGCACCTGGGTGGCTCAGTCGGTTAAGCACTGGACTTCAGCTCAGGCCATGATCTTGTGGTTTGTGGGTTCAAGCCCTGCATCGGGCTCTGTGCTGACAGCTCAGAGCCTGGAGCCTGCTTCGGATTCTGTGTCTCCCTCTCTCTCTCTGCCCCTCCGCTTCTTGTGCTCTGCCCCTCTAAGAAGAAATACACGTTAAAATTTTTTTTTAATATATAAATATTAGGGGCACCTGGGTGGCTCAGTTAAGCGTCTGACTCTTGATTTCACCTCGGGTCATGATCTCACAGTTCTTGAGTTCTAGCCCCACATTGGGCTCTGTGCTGACAGTGCAGAGCCTGCTTGGGGTTTTCTCTCTCTCCCTGTCTCTCTGCTCCTCTCCCCACCTCCCCAATAAATAAATAAACTTAAAAAATAAAATAAAATATTTAATTAACTCATGCAGCCCCCCCCAAAAAAACCCCAAAAACCAAAAAGCCTTAATTAAAATGGGCAGAGGTCCTGAATAGACATTTTTCTGAAGAAGACATACAAATGGCCAACAGACACATGAAAGATTCTTAATACCTATAATCATCAGGGACAGTGCCATATCACCTCACACCTGTCAGATGGCTAAAATCAAAAACATAAGAAATAACAAGTGTTGATGAGGATGTGGAAAAAAAGAACACTGTGGATTGTTGATTGGAAAGCAAATTGGTACAGCCCCGGTAGAAACAGTATGAAGATTGCTCAAAAAATTAAAAAGAGAATTACCATATGATCTGGTAATTTCACTAATGGGTGTTTACCCAAAGAATACAAAAACACTAATTTGAAAAGATACATTCACCCCTATGTTTATTGCAGCATATTTACAATAGCCAAGATATGGAAACAACCCAAGTGTCCGTACACAGATGAATGAATAATTCATGAATGAATGAATAATATATATTACATATATAATATATATTATATATGGAATATATATTATATATAGAATATATAATATATATAATGGAATATATATAATATATAATATATATAATGGAATATTACTCAGCCACAAAAAATGAAATGAGATATTGCCATTTGCAACAACATGGATGGACCTAGAGGTATAATGATAAGCATAATAAGTCAAACAGAGAAAGATAAATATCATATGATTTCACTTATATGTGAAATTTAAGAAGCAAAACACTAGAATAAACAAAGGGGAGAAAAGGAAACAAACTAAAACCCAGACTCGTACATACACAGAACAAGCTGATTGTTGCCCTAGTAGGGTAGGCTGGGAGGTGGGGGGCAATGAAACAGATAAAGGAGATAAAGAGGACAGGTATCTTGATGCGAACTGAGTAATGTATAGAATTGTTGAATCACTCTATTGCACACCTGAAACTAATATAACACTGAATGTTAATTTAAAAATTTTTACTAATTTAAAAAGAATTCAATAATAGATTAAATTTTACAGTGAAGAATGAAGATGGGATAAAAAACTTTCAAAATATTTAGCCTGAGTGCTGCAGGACTGTTGGGCGGGAAATGATTTGGGATGGGAGAAATGATTTCCAGTTAAGAGAAAATTATTTTGAACTTAATGGCCGGCCATTTATGTGACTATTGAGAGCGCACTTGTCAATGTGAGGCTGCGCTATATGGGAAATGCCAGGACTGAAGATATGGCTTTAAGTGTTATTCATAGAAAAGTGGACATTCAAATCTTAAGAGTGGATGAGATTTCTAAAAGGGTAATTATAAATAATGACAGTAAGAATGTTGAGAAAAGCCATCATGAGAGGAAGATGCAGGGTGGTATTATGAGAGAACATAGTCTCTGAAATCAGACTGAATTGTGTTTGTGTTTGGTCTCAGCATGTACTTTGTGATATCAGACTTTCCTCTGAGTGAGCTTCATTTTATTCATCCATAAACTGGGGAGAATATTATTTCTTTCACAGGATTATGGAAGTCTTGGCGAGTATGCGTGTGTGTCTATGTTTGGGCACAGAGAGAAGGTGAATATAAATTATTACTCAATGACTAATTCTATTTTATTGTAGATTACAAATATAAATCAAATCACTAAGAAAGATTATTTTTAGAAGTGAAGTGAATAAATCTATCTATTATAATGATAATTACAGGTTTATAGCATGTTTTTTTAATTTGTTACTTCTCAAAATTGAAACATGAAGTATTGTATGCATAGTATTTTATTCACTTTATTTTTTTTAATTTTTTTTGTTTTATTTATTTTTGAGAGCAAGAGAGACAGAGCACGAGTGGAGGAAGGGCAGAGAGAGAGGGAGATACAGAATCTGAAGCAGGCTCCAGGCTCTCAGCTGGCACAGAGGCTCTGTGCCATGAGGTGGGGGCTCGAATTCACAGACCATGAGATCATGACCTGAGCTGAAGTCAGGTGCCTAACCTACTGAGCCATCCAGGCACCCCTATTTTATTCGCTTTAATGTATAAAACAAATGAAGCAATTAATTTCCAGAGTTGTAGAGGTGTGTTGTTTTTATTAAAAATCCTAATTTTATTATAAATCCTAATTTTGATTGGCAAACGCTGTTGCTTTTTTAACTTCTCACATTTTTGTGTGCATGTGCACACACATCTGAATGTGGTCATTATCTTCTTTTGAAAATGGTGTGTGTGTGTGCGTGTGTGTGTGTGTGTGTGTGTGTGTGTGTGTATTTGCATGTGAGCATGCATATATACCTTTCTCTTTTTTTCCCTGTATTTCTCCATGTTTGGGGGCTCATTCCCAAAGGCACATATAGAATTTTTTTCTTGTCCTCTGCCCCCACTTCTTCTTCAAATTGCCTAATATTTCATTCCACAATATGCCAGCATTTATTTAGCTAGTTCTGTATTGACAGACATTTATGGTCATATAATTTCGGTTAAACCTATGTAAAATATATTGAGTCTTTTTTTTTAATGTTTATTTATTTTTGAGAGAGAGAGTGAGACAGAGCGTGAGCGGGAGAGGGCCAGAGAGAGGGAGACACAGAATCAGAAGCAGGTTCCAGGCTCTGAGCTGTCAGCACAGAGCCCGACGTGAGGCTCGAACCACGAACATGAGAACATGACCTGAGCTGAAGTAGGATGCCTAACCGACTGAGCCACCCAGGTACCCCTGTATTGAGTCTTATAACTAACAGAAAGCTTTTGTATTCTAATTGGAATTGTGTAAGAAAATTGCATTTTTTCCAGCTGTGTCCACAAGCTTAAAGCTGTAGAGATTCTAGAACTATCAGGGCATTTCTGGATTTTCACTCTGTTGAATCCAATTCCAAAAGTGAAGGATTTTTGAAGTTATTGTATGCTTAAAACTTTCAAATCCAGTATAGCAAAACAGAAGTTGCATTGGGAGACTGATTAGAATCTTCCTGGAGGGGATTGGTAGTAAAGAAAAACAAAAATTTGACGTTTGGAATCCCCTATGGCTGACCAAATTACACTTCTGTCTTTGGCATAGTAAGGCATTTTAAAACCATGTGTCAGGTGAATATGCTTGTAGAGTCATACAGGAAGTCACCTGTGCAGCCTCCTATATTAAGGCAAATGAAGGCCCCATGAGGTAGGTGGTCTGGTTTGTTTTGTTAAGTTTTAGTTCCTGTATGAAAAAATTATAATTTCCTTCTTTCTGGCTCCAACATTTAGGGATCTCAAATATGAACAAACAGTTGCATTAAGTCTCTGTCTTCTGTGATTTTAGACATAGAGGATCATAGGATTGGCAAAGAATGATTTGGATTTCTACAACTTATAGATATGGCTTCCAAAATATTGATAATTAGTTAAGTGTAGTTTTATCTTTCTACCTTCAGAAGAACAGATTATTTTTTTATGGGAAGTGGTAATTGCAGATTTGAATTAAGCTGAGTGAAGTTAAAGAGAAACTGCAGTGTCAAATTCCCTGCCAGGGAAGAATTACATTTGCACAAGTAGAAAGTTCTTTGCAATTCCCGCTAAGCTGTAATGCATTTCTAGTTGTGTTTGTAGATTTGCATCATTCTGAAAATAGCCACTTCCTAGGTCCTCATTTCCCATATAAAAACAATGTTTACTGGGAGTAAATTTCTTCCTGAGATTCAATTTCTGAATATTCACAAGGTGAAAATTGTGTTCACCTCTATTCAAATGGAAATTCTTGGAACTGCAATGGGGCGGGAGTTCATAGACTGAACCTCAAACAAAACATATCACTTTTAAATGATACATTGTAGAAGGACCTGAAGTTTTTGTGAACATGTGTATGTGGTATGTGTCAGTGTAGCCTGGAAGGTATGTGAATGGCTAGATACAAAACTTAAAAACACACGCATATATAATATGATTTTTGAATAATTTTTGAATAATTAAAGATGAGACTGTGTCTTCAGTGGGGAACAATACAAAGTCAATTTTTAAATACTTTTAGGGGTGCCTGGGTGGCCCAGTCGGTGAAGCATCTGACTTCAGCTTAGGTCATGAGCTCACAGGTTCATGGGTTCGAGCCCTAGAGCCCTATGTCTAGCTCTGTGCTGATAGCTCAGAGCCTGGAGCCTGCTTTGGATTCTCTGTCTCCCTTTCTGTCTGCCCCACCCCACCCCTGCTGGTGCTCGCTCTCTCTCTCTCTCTCTCTCTCTCAAAAATAAACAAACATTAAAAAATTTTTAATATTTTTAAAAATTTTATATCTGACAATTTCTACCATTGTCTCTTTTTCTTCAGGAGAGCTTCTAAAAACTGCAAATAACTGCAAATATGTTAGAATTTTTATTTGCGTGCCTAATTTAATACCAAAGTATTAAATTATCTCCATTATTTATAACATAAACACATTTTAAACAACCTAAATGTGACTACAAAGGGAACAGGTAAATAGTGATACATCCAGGCTTTGGAATACCCTGCAAACCATTAAAAATAATGACATAGATCTATACATGTTGACACAAAAGGTGTATCTGATAAATTAATACATTGTTTCTTTGACTGAATTTCATTCTACTTGTATTAATAAATGCACATACCTGCATAGCTGTAGCATTACTCAATTCTAGAAGGTATGTAATTCAGTAACACTATTATGTATGAGTTCTAGATATTTCTGCATACAATTACACCAGTGAAGAGAAATTGTTAGCACTTAAAAAATATACATATATATATATATTTATATTTATGTAGAAAAAGTTATGGAAATAAAAACTGCAAATTATCAACAGCAGAAATCCTCACAGGTAGGATGGCAGAAAGGTGGAGGTGAGGTTCATTTTGCTTTTTACTTTGCTTTACATCTTTGTTTGCTTGTATTTTGCAACTGAATTTGCATTACCTCCATAATATTTTTTCTTTAAAGAAATGTACCTATGATTGGAATTCTACTTTGTGAATTTTATGTCTCTTTAACTCATGTCCTTTCTCCTTAATGATCAGCTTCTTCACTGACTTCGTAAAAATAGCACAATCCCACCAATTAAAGAAACCAAAAAATTAAAAGAAGCAAAATAAAGAAGTAAGCAAACTAAAGCCAAACCTTCTCTTAAAGACATCACCTTTTATGCCAGGCCTTGAAATGAGAAGGCATGAACTACGTTTGACCTCTCCCTCTCCTAAAGATGTTTACCCTAAATAATCAACTCCAAAATCTGCACTGTCCACAAAGATATTGTTTACATTCCTTCTAAAATACTAGCCTGGTTCAGGCTAGTATTATCTTTTTTTTTTTTTAATGTTTATTTATTTTTAAGGGGCAGGGAGGGGCAGAGAGGGGGAGACAAGCTGGCCCCTCAGTGCAGAGAGCTGGATGCAGGGCTGGAACTCAGGAACCTAGAGCTCGTAACCCAAGATAAAGTTGGAGGTTTAACTGGGCCATCCAGGTGTCCCCAGGCTAGTAGTATCTTCTTGCTTGGATTATAGTTAGTAGCTTCTTCACGGATTCTCCTGCTTCTAATTTCTTATTATGGCAGTCACCCCATATATTGTCATAGTGTTTGCTTCCTAAGGCATAGATGAAATCATGTCGCTAAACCTATCAAAATATCTGTGGGCTCCACAGTATAAGTTTCCAATTTCTAGGCGTAACAAACCGAGGACCCCTCTTGTCCCGGTACCAGACTATTAGTGTCACTTTAATAATTTTTTTAATGTTAATTTATTTTTGAGAAAGAGAGAGTGAGAGACAGAACATAAACAGGGGAAGGGCAGAGAGAGAGGAAGACACAGAAACCGAAGCAGCTCCAGGCTCAGAGCTGTCAACACAGAGCCCAACGCAGGGCTCAAGCCCACGACCTGTGAGTTCATGACCTGAGCCAAAGTCAGACACTTCACCGACTGAGCCACCCAGGCGCCCCTATTAGTATCCCTTTAAACTGCAACTTTCCAATCCCTCTGAAACTTCCATGAATATAATATGCTATTTCACGCCTCTGGTCTTTTTACTATGTCATTTACTTCTTTTATTCTCCTCATCCTTCAAAGCTCACCCAAATACCCCTCCTTCCAGGAAATAGTTTCTTTTATCTGACAATGAAATTAAATACTCTTGTTCTCCCAGAGCACTATGCTTGATGTATGTTAGAGATCTTATTTCATCTTTTTTTTCCTAAGTTGGTTTTTAATGTGTTTTGCTCTTCACCAAATAATTTGTTTCTTAAAATCAGGGCCTACCTTCAACTGATCTATGAATTCTCAGAATTCCTAATAAAACTGCGTTCAATGAATTTGTATGCCTTCCTTATAGCCATATTTAGAACTCCTTTAGCCATATACTTGTCAGGCAACATTGTTGATGAGGTTGCTACATATGGGCATGGTTAAGTGAATATAATGTCACCTTAATTGTATTTCAAATTTTTTTTTTTAACGTTTATTTATGTTTGAGACAGAGAGAGACAGAGCATGAACGGGGGAGGGTCAGAGAGAGAGGGAGACACAGAATCTGAAACAGGCTCCAGGCTCTGAGCACTCGGCACAGAGCCTGACGCGGGGCTCGAACTCACGGACCGCGAGATCGTGACCTGAGCCGAAGTCGGACGCTCAACCGACTGAGCCACCCAGGCGCCCCTCAAAATAAGTATAAGTCTTATTTGTTTCAATACATTTGCTATGCCATATTTACAACTATTTGTGGATTTGCACCTTTGTTTTTATTGATGCTTTAAAGATGTGCTATTCAGTAGGATAGCCATTCGACATACCCATTTACATTTATATTAAGATTAAACACAATAAAATAAAATAAAAAACGCCTTTCCATAGTCATGCTAGCCATATTTAAAAGTCTGTTTCTATATCATAGAAATTTCCATCATCACAGACTTTTTGATTAAGTTATTGCTCTAAAGTTTAAACTCAAAATGCAAATTATATATGTGCTCCACTGGTGACATCTTCATACAGAAATGTCATACTTTACAACTCAATCTTAGCATTGCTTTGACCTAAGTTGTGCAGATCTGTACTACTAGCTTACCAGGCAACTGATATAGGGACTCATATCATTTCTTTAACGCTTTATAACTTACCCTCAGTAACACAGTTGATTGCATATATCCCTTGACACATCTGAGTCACGTGGATCACACACACCGGCTACTGTGTGAAAATGGAATGAGGGATGGACTTTGCATACTTGTGGGATGCATATTATTAAATGAAAGTTCCAGCCCCCTGTGACAGATGATCTGACGATTCTGATCTTTGCTGGCCAATTTAGTGAAATAATGTCAACAAAGGGCCCGAGAGAGCATGGATACTTAGGGTTCAGAATATAAAAGTCCACTTGTTCTCATCTCTAGTATGGAAATGTCCCACCCTTACACAACAGTCACACCCAATACCATCCACTGAAGCCTTTATGTCATGGCATTTACTTCACTCACTGTCCTCATATCTTCAAGGCTAAATGTGAACACTTCCCACCCCCTTATTTTTCTCAAGTCTGCAAGTACAGAATGAGATGCAAAAAGAAAACTCCTCTGCTTGTGATGAGGACTGGCCTCTCTTTGATATTGCATGTTGGATACTGTGATAATAGCCTTTTTAATGCAGACTAGATACATATTTGATCATCTAATGTTGAGGTCGAGGTCAGAACTCACATCTGGCTGACAAGCACCGCTTTCCTGACTCCGTTTTACACCTATAAAAGAACTTGCTGACCTTTTTGTTAACTAGATAAGCTATATTTTTCACTTTGAAAAGACACATCCCTGATGCTTTGATGGTGACGGACTGCCTTGCGACATTCCTTCTCTGTCATTAAGGTACTGTAGTTTTGATTACCTAATTTTCAGCAGAGATTCACTTAACAATGGAGTGAATAAAAATCTAGCGAAGGATCAAACTGTTATTAGTGGGGACATCATAACCTCTACTAACTGATCTTCAGTAACAGAGAGACTCCTTGGTAAGAAGAAGACTTTCATGTTGACACTTTGTGGATAGAGAACTCTTTGCACATACAGTCAGTGAATCAGTGAACTATTTGACATGAAGAGTTAAAAAAAAAGTCTTAGCTATAGAACTAAGGAGTACTGTTAGCTTTTTTCAAAAGTGGCGGTGAAAATGATATACGGGAAGATAATCTCCTCAAAACTTTAGTCTAATCAACTTCCACAAGAATATTTAAAAATATTCATTTGACAATATTAGTTTTCATTTACCACTTTCCTCCCTGTAATGCTCTTTTTACATGAACAATGTTTCCTTTAGCACATTATATAAAATACCAGGCATATGTATATCACTGTTGAATTGGTTTGAGAATAAGGTACTCATTCAATATACGTGTATTAATACTAACCACCACCACCACAACAACAAAAACCCACACTGTCTTTTCTCAACTTAGACATACCAATCTCTTATGTCTTATACTTGCTTTTATCTGACTCTTCAAATATATTTATATTCAGCATAACTGCAAAACTTAATTTTAACCAGGGAACCAAATAAACATATTCCCTATCATTTTAAATCTCTTTATTTTCCTTTTTTCTTTTTTTTTTTTCTACATTCATGATTCTGTAAGTTACCATAACACGAAACCTCAAAAGATTTATCTGGGCAAAGTCTAAAGATCACGGTGTTAGGATTGCTAAACCAATGTATTCACATGCATTTTCATGACTGAATTTTTATTAAGCAAGTTCAGTGTTTACTTTTTCCTTGCCTATGTGAATACTGTTATAGGATTTTGCTGAAAATAACATCATCCAGATAAAAATGTTGAAAATATCCCCAAACACATAAGGATCATAACGAGTGAGGGAAGGAAGCGTGCCAACTAATCTAGTTCACCATCCTCATAAAGGGCAATGGTGGCACTTTAGAGCCAGTACATCTATTCATTTTCATGGTAATAAAACCCTTCCTGAAAGTGACTTTGTCCAGAGCAAATGGCTCTGTGTTATAACATGATGTACTTCAGAGGTGAGTTGTCATAGATCACCAAATAATGTGACCATCTTATACCTTCATAAAAAGTTCTCTGTTCATTCAAGTATCTTTTTTGCAAACTGAGACTGTATTACTACATTTCTAAAATTTAGTCCACTGTTTCACCAGAAAGCAGCTTAACATAAGTGCTATCAGCCAGCAAATGGAAAGAGATGCAGAGGAAATAAGTAGGTATTTCTCTGTTCTCATTAAAAAAATGTTAAAGTTTTGCGTTTACACAGAAAAAAAAGCTGATGTGCTACAAAAGATAAACTCTGATGTGAAGATTATTGGCTAAAAGTGAAAATTACAAAAGTGATAGTTATGTATTCAGTGGATATTATTTGTTCCTTGTAGGAAATATGTTTTTAAAAAGTTTACTGAATTATAATAACTTTATAAATATATTTATTTTGTGAATTACATCACCCTCATTGAGCTGACTCACTGAAGTACAAAACAAATTGATTTCATTTTTAACATATGCTTATAAGTGAATTCCTATATGGATCATAAATGTTGTAGACTGATGTTCAGCATAAATATATTTAAAAATTGCATTGGCTGATTATAATTATATAGAAGGATTAAGCATTTGTATTTTCAAGTATATTTTATATAAATTATAATCACCCATTCCACCAGAAATGAGTGAGAAATAGCAAGTAAAGGGAAAGACCAAGGAAGAGAGACAGTAAAGAAAAGGCAGTAGAAATATTCCTCGTTTTAGCACTAAAATTTTAATTCTGCTCTTACTGCTGACTTAAAACAATGGAAGTCTGTACACTTGCAGTCTGAGTTATCCTGTCTTAGCTTGGATTTAAAAAAAGGCAAAGATAGAAAAATCATTCACTGGTAGGGGTGCCTGGGTGGATCAGGTGGTTAAGCGTCGGACTTCCGCTCAGGTCATGAACTTACGGATCCTGATGTTGGAGCCTGCAGCCTGCTTCAGATTCTGTGTCTCCCTCTCTCTCTCTCTGCCCTTCCCCCATTCTCTCTCTCTCTCTCTCTCTCTCTCTCTCTCTGAAAAATAAACATTAAAATTTATTTATTTATTTTTTTAAATCATTCACTGGCACAAGAATGCTTCTTATCGGGTCAAAGTTTTACCACGGTGTTTCTGATACATAATTCTCATTAACTAAAACACAGCCCTAACTGAGCTCAGTATGGACAGCGGGTTCAGAGACCAGGCCAGCATAGTTCTGCAGAGGGGATTAAGAACAGCCACTCCTCTTTCCCTTCCACCAGTGTGTACAGGAGACACCAGCAGAAGGCAGTCACTCTATTCTTCAGTGACAAGTTCTCTTGGTGTATAAATTATCTGGGGCATAGGCTAGTGGCCTGTATAGACCCACCCTGATAGTTTTTCTCATCTAAAAGTGCTTATATTAAAGAGTTAGAAATGATCTTTGTGTTGATTTGGTTCGAATGCTCATACAGTTCAGAATTTAATATAAATAATTCTTCACAAATGGATGCAGTAATATACTCCAATTATGTTGAATACTGTAAAGGTGCCTAACATTGTATCATTGGACAGTTCCAATGATTGTATAATTTTAATATATTCATCATTACAAATTTTCACATTTTTTCAGGTTTGCCTTCTGAAGCAATACTGAGGAATTTGCTTCTATTTTTAACAAGTCTAGCAATCTATTCGATATTTGGAGACAATTAAGTTCTGAGGTTGGTTATGGTAGCTATGGCTATGCTACCGCACTTGCTTCTTCACACTGCATTTTTTAAATTATTATTTCAGGGCGCCTGGGTGGCTCCGTCGGTTAAGCGTCCGACTTCAGCTCAGGTCACCATCTCGCGGTCCGTGAGTTCGAGACCCCCGTCGGCCTCTGGGCTGATGGCTCAGAGCCTGGAGCCTGCTTCTGATTCTGTGTCTCCCCCTCTCTCTGCCCCTCCCCCATTCATGCTCTGTCTCTCTCTGTCTCAAAAATAAATAAATGTTAGGGGCGCCTGGGTGGCTCAGTCGGTTAAGCGTCCGACTTCAGCTCAGGTCATGATCTCACGGTCTGTGGGTTCCAGCCCCGCGTGGGGCTCTGTGCTGACAGCTCGGAGCCTGGAGCCCGTTTCAGATTCTGTGTCTCCCTCTCTCTCTGCCCCTCCCCTGTTCATGCTGTCTCTCTCTGTCTCAAAAATAAATCAACGCTAAAAAAATTTAAAATTATTATTTCAATTTATTTTTTGGGAGAGTGCAAGCGGGGGAGGGGCAAAGAGAGGGGGACAGAGAATCTGAAGTGGGCTCTGCACTAACAGCAATGAGCCCGATATGAGGCTTGAAATTGTGAACCGTGTGATCATGACCTGAGCCAAAGCTGGGAACTCAACCGACTGAGCCACCCAGGTGCCCCTCATGTTGCATTTCTTTTAAGACTTCTTTTGGAAATCATATGCCAATGCAGGGTGGTACTGACCAGTTTTTCTCAACCTCAGCACTACTGACATTTCAGGCCCAAAATTACTTGTTCTTGGAGGATGCTCTGCATTTGATACAATGTTTAGCAGCATCCCCAGTCTCTATCCACTAGATTCCAATGGCACCTGACTGCACATTTGTGACAACAACATTTCTCCAGATATTGCCAAATGTCCCCTGACAGGGTAATCAAAGAATGTTCTTCCCCATATCCATGCAAAAAGGATTCCCTGTCAACAAGGAAATTTGTGGAGAAACCTATGTGAACCAACAATGGGTGTAACAGACATCATCAGTTGCCTTCCCAATCAATTACTTTTTTCTATCTATTAAGAGAAGCCTGATTGTGTTTGCGGTGGTGTGGAAGTTTCAAAACAGAAACGAAAACAAAAACAAAACAAATCAAAACAAAAACAAACAAACAAAAAAAAACACTTCTCAATCTCCTAGGCATTTGGGAGAAGCTACTCAATGTGGTTGTGATAGATGAAAAGCAAATGGAAGGTATTAGGTGATACTTCTGGGAAAGCTCTTGAAAAGGAAATAAAATTATCCAGTACAGTTTGTCCTGTGCCCCTCTGTCTTCTTATTGCCTAGGCTATAGATGCAACGTTAGGTGATGTAATAAGCTATGAGGACTCAGCAAGACTCAAAGAATGCTGCAGTGAGATTTCAAGAGTCAAGAGCCTTGATCATCTCCTTGCTCAGCTCAGATCATCCTTGCCCCAGCCCCATAGTAGCTAATCCAAACATCTTTTCAGGGGTAAGAATTATGAAGAAGGAGAGATATTTTTTTTTCATCCACTAGTTCTTTGTTTGTTTTCTGTAAAGGAATTTAAGTTAACACAATATCGAACTTATAGCAATAGTTTTACTTTAGGAAAAAACAAAACAGGTGTCTATAATATAAATATCCCAAGTCTCTTCTCAAGTTCAAGCCGTTTTCATATATACTTTTTTTTAAACAGGCATTCCACATTTATCGTGTTTCAACCAAAACAAGCAAGGCATCCTACTTGATCCCAGATATAAACATAGAAAAGGAACAATATATTCCCTTAGAGGGTTTCTCAGGATAGGGAGATCAAAATACAGGACTGCTAGTGTTCTGTGACAATTGTGTAAATTATCAGAAGAATAGAAAAATATTAGACAAGATAGGAGAAGAACTTCGATAAGAAAGAAGAAAGACAGTCACAACCCAATGTTAATGTTGAATCATTCAAAATGTATGAAAAAGGTAGGAGTGGGTGTTTCTGAAAAATGCATAATTTTTTATTAATTACTTCACCATTATATATGAGGACAGAAAACAAAATCTGAGTTGTAAATATCCCAAATTGTCTGTTGGCTATCCATTTATCTTTATCTGCACCTCAAGACCAACATAGTTTCAAGTGCAATTAGAATCAATTTGTGTATGTGTGTTTGTTTATGATATATAATATCTTTCACTCCAAAGAACTTTACTGAGAAATGAAACAAATTGTTTTTCATGGAGACACCATTAGAAACAAGCTTTCTGCTAAAGAATCCCCTGCCACAGGTGTGGATGTGCTCCTGTCTTCTTTGCACCCACCTCTGGGCTCACTGTCTCCTCCTCACTCTCCTGTCTGCAAATTTGCTTCATGAGCACTAGACTGTGTCATTAGTTATGATTCATCAGGTGTGGCACAATCATATCAATTTCTGCCCAATGTCTTCTGTCCTCATTTAAATACAAAGTTTTCTTCTGTTGCCAAGCTATCAAATATGTTTTATTCACTGAGTCTTGTAATGAAAGGTGAAACAGCCCAGTCTGAGCTCAACAGCAAGATTTAAAAAAAAGAAAGTTTGTAACAATCAAATTATTGCATGCATTTTTCTAATGTGTCTCTTTATTTTTGAATCTGAGTGAATGTTTATGAAAGAAATTAGGGAATTGAAATCTATCCATTCTTTTTTAACCAACTGGACAGCCATCTTGGAATTTATACAGAATGCAAAGGTCCTGATGATTCTCTCAATCCATATGCATGAATACCAACATACTGAAAGGAAAAGAAACTCCAACTTTTTGAACCTGATG
Organism: Panthera uncia; assembly: GCF_023721935.1. Classification (NCBI taxonomy): domain Eukaryota; kingdom Metazoa; phylum Chordata; class Mammalia; order Carnivora; family Felidae; genus Panthera; species Panthera uncia. The sequence continues at coordinate 68,001,601 of NW_026057582.1, forward strand.
GTCCAATACATTAAATACTTTACATGGAATTTCTTTACTTGTGATGAAATATAACAACAGGTAAACACACATTCCAGGTTATGTTTATAATTCTCTTTTACTTTTATCCATGTATGTACTACCATTTGGGTTTATTATGTTTTCTTTTGTTTTTTAAAACATTTTATTACTACCACTTCCCCTTATTGTTATTTTAGTGGTGAACTGCAATTGCTCAGGGGTCTGTGTTCTATACATAAATAATACATCTCTGTTGCATGACCTCAGTTACCACAGAAACCCACAGTAGTGGCAGAAAATAAAAAAAAAATAAAAAAAAAATGAATACTAAACTTGCTCAAAGAAAGTAAAAAATCTATAGATAACTTTTGACTCTTCCAAAATTTAATTAATAATACCCTGTGGTAGATCAGAAGTCTTGCCAATAACATGAACAGTCAATTAATGCATATTTAATGTTTTATGCATTATATACTGTATTTTTATACTAAATTAAGCTAAAGAAAAGATAATGTTATTAAGAAAATCATAGGAAAGAGAAAATACATTTACAGTACTGTATTCTATTTGTCAAAAACAATATGCATGTGGGTGGACCCAAGTAGTTGTTCAAGGGTCAACTGTATTACCAATCTAAAAAGTCAGAATTACAATTGGGTTATAACATTTTGGTTATAATTCCATATTAAAATTATATGTCGGTATTTCTCAATACTACTACTAATAACTCTTTTGTGTCATGGATGCAACTCAGAACTTACATTTCTACATAACAAAAATAGAAAGAAATCAAGAAATGAAAATTGGTGAAAGTTAGAATGCTGATCCAACTTTTTCAGACACAGACCAGTCTTTGTGATGTAGTTCAAAGCAACTTCAGTTTAGTCTTTCCTAGTTCTATAAAATTTTTTCAAGAAAGGTGCTCTAATCTACTAGATGGATATCCTAGCATTCCTATAATTTCAATTGTTTTCATTTTAAATTTTATCCTCTTTATTTTATTCTTCTTCTTTTACCTTTTTCTTTAAACAATCATACACTAACTCTGGATTAAACTCTCCACTTGAGAAAACTGTATTAAAAATATTCATGGAGGTGTCAAAAACATACCAAGCCATTAAAGATTGCAGGGCTAAAATACTGAAGAAAAGGTCACTTCAGAGAGGACATAGCACTGTTGATTATCCTTTCCCCCTTGAAGTATTTTCCCATCTGTAAATGTCTATTGATAGGGTGAGAAGCTAAGCAGAAATGTTGATAGTCTTATAGCGCTGAGAGGGATAAAAAGTATGGTTCAGGACTCACAAGGAAGAAGATCCCTGGAAACAGGTAAGGGTTTCATCTGAAACACCAAATACAAGAACAAGTATAGAAATGAAACATGTTATCCTTCACAAGAACTGCCACCCAAATGCAAAACAGCTTAATTGCTACTTGCTTGAAAGTGATCTGCACCAACCCCTAGGGCATCTCTAAAAAACAAAATTAGTCTTCTCTGGGAAAAAAAAAATAAACCAAAATTTTTACATTATCAAAAAATTTTTCATAAGCAATGAGCATCATTTAAATATGTCTGTATGTAGGGGTATGTATATATGCATATGCAATAAATTAATAAAAGATGAGCTTGACCAAAAAACAAAAAAAAAAATTTGACAATAGAAACAAGTCCAGATCCAAATACAGGGATCATTAGAATTAGACTTTAAGTACTTGTGATTCACTAAAGAAATATGTGGAAATTCTAAGCTTAATATAATAATCAAAAATTAAGAAATGAAAAGAAAGGCATCATGGCATTTATAAGCTGTAATATATGTTTAGAGTTAACCAGAAATAATTAGTAAGTAGAATTCCAGACGGAGATGAGAAATATAATGAGCAAAGGAGCATTTAAATGAGCATTTAAATAGGTAAAGACATGGAATTCTCTGAAGTGATGAAATAATTTAAGTCACAAATTCAAGAAGTACCACAATGAAGCAGGAGAAACACAGGGATAATCATATAGCTACTATTGTAAAACTAAGGAAAACTAATGACAAAGAGACTACCTTAAAAGTAGTTCTAAAAAAAAAGTATTAGAAAAAGATGTTATTTTCAAAGGAGTGACAATATGACTAGAGATGACTTCTTGAAAGGAAGTCAACTGCCAACCAGAATTCTATACACAATGAAAATATCCTTTAAAAAGGGGGAAAAGGACACTTTGGAAAAGCCAAAAATGAGGTGTTTATCTATAACAGATATACCCTACACTAAAGGAAAAAGGAAAGGAGTATTCTTCAGGCAAAAAAAAAAAAAAAAAATCTAAGTATACACATAAACATTCAGAAACAAATACCACATAAAGGAAAGATAAAGTATTTGGAAAAAGCCAAATGAATACTGACCATATAAACAAAAAATTCTATCATGTAAATTTTTAAATAAAATTTGACAAAAATTACATAATACCACAAATCAAAAATATTCTAGATCTTTATGGTTTAAGAAAAGTGATTAAAATTTTCCTTTCTATTAGACATTAATAAGTGAAGGAGCCATCTAATAATACCTAGGGCAAAATCAAAAGGTATTGAACCAAGAGAATAATAAAAGGGCAGGTGGAAGAGCAAAAACGTTTAATCAAAAAGAAGGCAAGAGGCACCTGCCTGGTTCAGTCGGTAGAACAGGCAACCCTTGATCTTGGCGTCATGAGTTCTAGCCCCACACTGGGTGTGGAGATTGCTTAAATAAATAAAACTTTAAAAACAAAAGACAAAAGAGGTTAGACAAGGAGAGAGCCAAAGCATGAGAGACTCTTAAAAACTGAGAACAAACTGAGGGTTGATGGGGGGTGGGAGAGAGGGGAGGGTGGGTGATGGGTATTGAGGAGGGCACCTGTTGGGATGAGCACTGGGTGTTGTATGGAAACCAATGTGACAATAAATTTCCATTAAAAAATAAACAAACAAAAGGCAAGAAAAGAGAACACAAAGTACATATAACAGATGGAGATAATAGCAAGGCAGTAGATTAAAATCTAAATACCTTTAGCTAAATGTAAAAGATTCTAATACTCCAATTAGGGGAAATTTCTAAAATTATTTTTAAAAATATTTGAATACTTTTTACACAAAAAATGTGAGGATACAGAAAGTCTGAAAAAAAAGAAGATAAGAATTATCTATCATAACCAAAGAAAATCTAGAGTAGGTATACTAATATGAAATAAAAACAAACTTTATGGCAAGAATGGGTACTAAGGATAAAGGAATGTTTTCATAATGATAAAGGAGAAGTACACTAGGAAGATATGGCACTTTTAACTGTGTACACGTGTAACAGCGGGAGAAATCATATTAGAAATTTTTAGCTACTTCTCTTATTAACTATTGGAAGAAATAAACAACAAATATCAGTAAGAATTTCAGTTTAAGTATCTCTTAAAGATTTTGACATAATTAACATATATAGAACATTGTGTTCAATCATTACAAAATGCAATCTTTGAGGTGCACATTTAATATTTACTCAAATGCACCATATGCTGTCCAATGAAGCAAGTCTTGACAAATTTTAAAGGAGTGAAATAATATATTTTTTGACACTAGTTGAATTAAACTAGAAATCAATTACAAATGACAACATAAAAATCCCCCAATGTGTTAAAGTCAGGCAATCTATTTCTAAATGATGCATAAGTCCCAAAATAAACCTCAGTGAAATCTTGAAAATAGTTTTGAAAAGGGGTGCCTGGGTGGCTCAGTTGGTTAAGCGCTGGACTCTTTATTTTGGCTCAGGTCATGACCTCACAGTTTGTGAGACTGAGCCTCACATCTCAGCTTGGGATTCTCTCTCTCCCTCTGACATTCTGCCCTGCTTGCTCGCTCTCTCTCTCTCTCTCTCTCTCTCTCTCTCTCTCTTAAAGTAAAGGGGGGAAAAAAGGAAAAAAAAAGAGGAGAAATTCAATAATCTAAATAGTTACATCAACAGTTGAGTTGCTGGGACATCTAGCATAGGACTCTTGACCTCAGTGTTCCTGAGATGGAGCCCTGTGACAGGCAGTAACAGTGCCTGTGCTGACAGTGTGGAGCCTGCTTGGGATTCTCCCTCTCCCTTTCTTTCTGCTCCTCCCCTGCTCTCACTCTCTCTCTCACAAAATAAATAAATAAACATTGAAAAAAAATAGTTGAAAATAGAATAAGCCCAAAAATCTTAAAGAAGCTAGAAACCAAATAGTAAATCAAATCCAATGAAAATAGAAGCTATTTGAAAAACATGAAGATAACAGTAATGAGTACATTAGGAATCACACAATCAATGATCTTTTTTTCAGTGTTCCCTAGTAAAGAAAAATAAAATTACTAATCTTTGTCAAAACTTGGGGGTGGGATGGGGAGGGACCTATGAACAGGTGAATGTGCAGTAATTTTAAAACACAGTATAAGTATAGATCCTACAGAATTAAGAAATTCGTAGGATATGAGATACTTCATGTCAATACATGTAAAAACTTAAATGGAAAAAAAATTTCCTGAAAATTACCATTTACCAAAACTGACATGGGAAGACATGAAAAATAAAGTATTCCTATACGTATTAAAAATAATTAATGTGGTGTGTCTGGGTGGCTCAGTCGGTTGAGCAACTGACTTCAGCTCAGGTCATGATCTCGCAGTTCATGAGTTCGAGCCCTGCATCAGGCTGTGTGCTGACAGCTCAGAGCCTGGAACCTGCTTCGGATTCTGTGTCCTCCTCTCTCTCTCTGCCCCTCTCCCGCTTACACTCTGTCTCTCTCTCTTTCTCTCTCTCTCTCAAAAATAAATAAACATTAGGAAAAAAAATTTAAAAATATAAAAATAAAATAAAAATAATTAATGCATAAAAACTAATTTTGTCTTACATATGCAAAAATTCTAGGTCCAGATGCTTCAATAGGAAATTCTTCAAAATACGTTGTTTTAAAGTTTATTTATTTATTTTGAGAGAGAGGGGGAGTGAGAGAGACAGGGAGCGCAGGGGAGGGGTAGAGAGAGGGAGAGAGAGCAAGAAACCCAAAACTGTCAGTGCAGAGGCCAACCAATGCCGGGCTTGAACTCACCAGCTGTGAGATGCTGACCTGAGCTGTAACTAAGTGTTTCAGCTATCTCCAAAATGGCTGTAGCAAACATCTTTTGTAATGGTGACATTATTGGACATTTTCCTCCTGATACTGGAAACTTTCAAAAACTTATACCATCTATCATCAATTTTGTTCAAAATCATACTTTACAGTATAGCCTGTGAAAAAGGCAAGAAGAAGAAGAAGAAGAAGAAGAAGAAGAAGAAGAAGAAGAAGAAG
>NW_026057582.1:68006936-68013682 GCF_023721935.1 Panthera uncia
AGAAGAAGAAGAAGAAGAAGAAGAAGAAGAAGAAGAAGAAGAAGAAGGAGATGTAAATACTTGAAAGGAAGAAATGGAACTCATTTTTCACAGAAAATCTTAAGTGTATTACAGATAAAGTTTTAATATATGGATAAATTTACAAGGTAGACAGCTATAAGATAATATGGCAAATCAATTGCATTTCCAGTTATCAAAAAGAAGGAGCTTACAAAAATAAAATTTAAAAATAATATCCTACTAAAAATAAAATCATAAATACCAATTATCCAGGATTTAATCTATTAACAGAGTACAATACCTCAAAATAGAAACCTAGAAAGCATTATGTAGATAGTTTTGAAGCTCAAATATTAGTTGCCCAGAAAACTTAGGAGCCAGTTATCCTGGGAAGAAGTTGAGAGGAATTCTGGGTTGCTAATCATGTTTAATTCCTGGTTTAGGTTGTTGTTACTTAAATGTTGCAAAACTCTATAATGCAACTTAAGTTGCATTTAAGTTGCATTTAAGTGGCAACTTAAGTTGCATTTAAGTTGCCACTTAAATGTTGCAAAACAAAAATATTGCAAAACTCTAGTCTACTTTTCTTTTTATTTTGTGATATCCATTGAAATATTTATTATATGGTATCAATAAAGATATAAATTTATAGTTTGTGTTTATTTTTCTATGCAGGTGAAACATCAATAAATGACTTATTAAAAATAAATTAAGAAGTAACAAATTTTATTAAGACATATTATGATTTGTACATCTTATATCTCTTGGCATACCATCTATATTTGATTTTCTTATTTGAATGCTTTCTTTAAAAATATTTTCAGTACATGCTTTGAATACCAAACTAACTGAGAATGAAGGTGTCTGGGAATTTTTTTTAATATTGTCAATGTTCAACAGCATTTTAGTTGTATATAAGATTCTACATCAGAGTTGTTTTCTTCCAATACTTCAATTATTTCCATTATCTTCTTGCATCCAGGTTGCAAGTATTAAAACTTGATATAAAGCTCATTTGCAGTCCTCACTAGGTGATCAGCTCTTGTTCTTTTGTAGTTAGAATTTTGTTTTGACTTAACCTGACATAAATACAGAAGGCACATTCTTTTCAAGAGCACACTGGATGTTGTACAAAATAAAATGACCATATGCTGACCATACAGCAAATGTAAATGAATTTCAAGGTACTTAAATTATTCACACGTGTTCTCTGGCCAAAATTCCTGGAGAAAAGCATCTTATTTTATTTCTTTGTTACAAATTCTGCAGAGTACAGATGAGGAGAATCTGTTCTTTCTGATAGATGTCAGGTAGCATTAAATTGGTCGAGTTCTTCTTTTCTGTCCTCTGTATGATAGCCCATACTGTTTTTGCTTTTGTTGTTTTTTATTGCTTTTATTGTGTGTTTTTGGTGCAAGCCTATTATTTTCCTCAGGTCTTAGGGTTTACTTGCTTCTGATTGACACTTATCAAGCTAATGTATTTAATGATTATGTCCATCTCTGATCACTTCCTCAAATTTAGGTTAAATTTTTTCAAAGCTGACAGTGGTAGTTAATTTTTTCCAGTGATGTATTTAGTCTGTTTTAGAGAATAGTGAAAAAAAATCCTAAAGTATAGGCTAGAATTGGCAATTCAGGAATAAAATAATAAGGTTTGAAAGAGACAGTGACTACAGAAATGTAGATAAGCATGATAACTGTCAATAAAATGCTATTTTGGAAAAGGGAAGAAGAAATTAATTTGGGTGGTGAAATGAATTTACAGTGAAGATAGAAAGATCAAGCCCTAGGAAATGTCCCCCAGATAAAGATTAGAAAAATAAAATGAGCCAGTGAAGAGAACACGATAAAAGATTCAAAAAATAGAAAGAAACTGAAAGGTGCAATATCACAGAAGACAAAAAAGACTTCAATGAGTGTTGACTCTAGGACATAAATCAATACATATAAACATACAAAAATTGATTTTGTAGAATATTAATTATTTTCTAGTTCATTGACTATGAGCAAATAATCAATTGTTATATATTAGTCAATCCTTGCCTTCCTGATTCTACTTTATGTTTTGTTTTGTTTTTTGTGTGTATGTGTTTTTAATGTTTAACCTCAGTGAGATGGCTGTAATAATTCTTAAATCACCTCCTATTATTTTCTGGCTATTCGGATTATTTTTAAAATCAAATCTCTTTTCATTGAGTTCTACATACATCATCTAATTATTACTAGGAGCCTCGTAACTATTGATAATCCTAGAAAGTTGACTAGAATACATTCATGGATATTATTTCTTTCTGTTACTACATCACACCTCTGAAATTATATACCAACAGACGGAGTTCTACACACATAAATAAGAAAACAATGTATTAGTATTAGAAGGAAATTTAAGAAGGCATATATTATTATATATATAAGATATTGTAACTGGACCAAGGTTTGTACAAAGTCGTGACACCAAGGCTTTTCTTTCCAGGAAGCAACTTTATCCCCACTGGCATGGGCTCAGTTGGGTTCATACCTGCAAAACTGAGCCCTGAGGGCAGTGAGGTGCAGTCTTTTATCAATTTTCTACTTTTTTGTCTCCTTACATGGTAACATATAGATATGCGGTCTGATTGGGTGGTCTTATGTTACAGGGTCACGATGGATGTCATGTACAGATATAGTACAGACAGAGTCATGTAGAATGTCATGTATGCATCTAGTCTGGTTGCCTTCCCTTATCTTGAGGGTTTTTTTTTTCTTTCACCACATTCCTTAGGGTGGGGACTCTACCACATTTGCCCCTTTGGTGCACCTCTACTGTAGTAGGGGTGGACAAAATGATAGTGAACGGGCCCCTCCACAGGGGCTTTAGGGGTCGGACATTCCATCTTTTACCTATATAGCATCTCTTGGTTTAAAGGAGTGAGCGTCTGTGGTCAGACCCACAGGTAATCGCTCCCTAAACCAGTGGTGTAAGGTGGTTAGGGTAAAGCCAAGGGTCTGCCTCTGTTGCCTTAGGGTTAGATTGCCTATCTCATTTAAAACCCCCATTCTGCCCTTGATGGGGGGGGGAGGGTGCCCATAAAGGTTTTCATAAGGGGAGAACTCCGTCTGCTTTGTGGGGCTACACCTGATTCTTAACAAGGCTGCTGGCAACACCTGGTCCCAGTGTAGGTGGGTCTCCTGGCATAGTTCACTTAACTGCAGCTTCAGGGTGCGGTTCATTCATTCCATCTTCCCAGAGCTCTGGGGTTGGTATGTCATGTGTAACTTCCAGGTGACCTCTAGCCCCTTTGCCACCAACTGCACCACCTCAGCCATGACGCTGGTCCGCTATCTGACCCCATAGTGATAGGGATCCCAAATCGAGGAATGATTTCTTTTAGAAGAAGCTGAGCCACTTCATGAGCCTTTTCTGTGTGAGTAGGGAAGGCTTCTGCCCAGACCGAGAACATGAACACAAAGACCAACAGATATGTACAGCCTCGGACCTGGAAACCTCAGTGAAGTCCACCATCATATTTTCCAATGGGGCTCCCCCGACACTCTGCACCCCAGGAGGCGCCTTGGGTCCCCAGTGTGGGCTATTCGGGCACATGTTTCACATTTTTTGCATACGGCTCAGGCTGTGCTGGAGACTCGAGGGTTGTAGAAATGTCAGCTCAAAGTAGTCTCAAGAGCTGTCTGGCCAATATGGGTTTCCTGATGGAACTGCTTGACAAAAGCTGGAGTCAGGGCCTCAGGAATTCCTACTGGGCCATCTTCAAATTTCCACTATCCACCTGGGAGGTAGCTTCCATTTTCCAATATTAAATCAGGTACTCTCCTGTGGTGAAGTAATTAGGGTCACATTCTGCCAGTGGACCAGGGAACAGTGTGGCAGTTAAAGCTGCTGATTCCACTGTTCCTTTGGAGGCCACAAGCTTTGTCTCTCAGTCTGTCTTATGGTTTCCCCATACAGCCATGATGTCTCCCTTTTGATGTTCCCAACAATGCATGACTTCCATTCTCTTAGGGGCCCACATAGTGTCTAAGAGTTCAAGGATTTCCTTACTATACTTTATGTCTTTCCCTCCTGAGTTTATTAGACCCTTCTCTTTATATAAAGCCCCATGTACTTGGAGGGTGGTGAAGGCGTACTTAGAGTCTGTTTATATATTAACACATATCCCTGCTGGCAGTTGGAGGGCTCAGGCTAGAGTGATGAGCTCTGCCTTTTGTGCCAAAGTCCCCCTTGGCAGGGGTTTGGCCTCAATGACAGAATTCAGGGTCACCACGAAGTAACCTGCAAGGGACTCTCTCTCTTTTACAAATCTGCGTCAGGGTCCTTGAGGGACTGGTCTTTTCAGTCTGGTCGGCTAGAGAAAACATCATTCATGACTTAATGCAGTCATGGTCTGGCTGGCTTGGCTCAACAGGAAGTAGGCTTGTGGGGTTTAGGGTCCACACTACTAGGTGAATGTGCAGGTGTTCACAAAGCATTCCCTAATATCTGACCATCCTGGCATCGGTTAGCCAGTATTGTCCCTTGCATTCCATTAATGTCAATACTGAATGTGGCACTTGGACTGTCAATTATTGTCCCATAGTTCCCTTGTAAGTCTCAGACACTAAGAGGGCTATGGCTGCAAGTGCCTGTAGGCAGCGGGACCAGACTTGGGCAACAGAGTCAAGTTGCTTGGAGAGATACGCCACCGGAGAATGCCATGACCCCAACATCTGGGTTAGGACTCTCACCACAATACCAGTGTGCTTGCGGACATACAAGCAAAAAGGCTTGGTCATATCTGGGAGCCCCACACCAAGCGCATTAGTGAGGGCTCACTTTACTTCCTCAAAGGTTTTTTTGCTGTACTGATTCCCACATCAGGAGCTCCTAGTATCCTCCCTTTGTAGCCTCATAGAGGGGTTTCGCTGGGACTGAAAAGTTAGATATCCAGATTCTACAGAAACCTGCTGCCTTGAGAAACTCCTGAACCTGGTGTTGGGTTGACAGGGCCCGATAGAGCAAATGTCCTGCTTCCTCTCTGGGCTGAGTTGGTGCTACTCCTGGGACAGGTGGAAGCCAAGATATGTGACTTTCTCTTGACAGATTTGGACCTTTTTCCTTGAGACCTTGGAGCCAGTTTTCCATAGAAGGGTAAGGAGCTGCTGTGTCCCTCCATGCAATCCTCCTGGGATCATCCGGTCAGAAGCAAGTCTTCTATGTACTAAAGCAGGACATAGTCATATTGATCTGCTGGGAAGGATTTTTTAAAAAAATCTTTTTATGTTTATTTATTTTTGAGAGAGAAACAGAGAGACAGTGTGAGTGCAAAAGGGACAGAGAGAAAGGGAGACACAGAGTCTGAGGCAAGGTCCAGGCTCTGGGCTGTCATCACAGAGCTGGAGGCAGGGCTCAAACTCATGAACCGTGAGATCATGACCTGAGCCAAAGTCAGATGCTTAACCAACTGAGCCACCCAGGTGCTCCTGCTGGGCAGGCTTTTAAGTCAGAGGCTAATGTGGTGACAGAAATGGTTGGGGAGTTTTTGAACCATTGAGGCAATCTGGTCCAAGTCAACCAGCCCTTATCATCATTTTTAGGATCCTCCCTCTGGAAGGGAAGATCCATTGGCTCTGGCGGCCAGGCGGATGTAGAAGAAGGCATCTTTGAAGTCCAAGCAGGTGAAGAAGGCATCTTCAGCAGGAATGAGCCCCAAAAGTGTATAGGGATTCAGGAGTGTGTATGGTGACAGTGGCCTGGTTTACTGCTCACAAGTCCTGAACCTGCCAATAGTTATCTGAGCCGGGCTTTTGGACAGGTAAAAGGAGCGTGTTCTAAGGTGACTGGCATGGCCAGAGGATCCCATACTTTAAAAGCCTTTCCAGGTATTTGAAAAATAAAGACTCATGATTTTGAGAGTCTTTATATTATATTATCAGTAATTATTAGTAAAATACTAAGTGAATTTTTAATCATTGAAATGAGGTACCACAAAAAGAGTCAGGAAAAAAAGCAGAGAAAATGTAAGTAATCAGTGAAAAATATATGATTCCACGTGAAATTAAACTTGGCTATTGATTCTAGGCAAGTGGGATACAGTTATATGATTTGGAGAACAGAATGCAAAGAAGAACAGGTAAAACAGGCACAAATAACAAACGGTTACATTTTAATATCAAATGGAAGAGACAGAGAAGAAGAAATGTTAAAAGAAAACAAAAATTCTTACAAGACCTCTTTACAGGCAAGGTAAAGACAAAATATGTCAGAGACACTTCTGCCAGGTGGTTGCTCTAATGTTTTGGTCCCACTGCTCAACAAGAACTATAACAGAATATTTGCACAAGAAAATGCACAAGTCATTTAATGTAAAAATTTAGCTTATGGCTGCTGATGGATTTTACTTATAGGAAAAAGAAGTTTAGAGTAATATAAAGTTCACAGAAGTATGCTTATGGATGAAATGCCAAATAAGTGGATCATGCTTTGATAGTTTCAATAACTTGCTTCAGGAAGACAGTTTTTTATTTAGGAAAATAAAAGAGAATGGAACTAAAATAGTAAAGTGTGAAATACAGAAACAGAATTGCATATGAATGAATATAAAGAGAAAATTAAATGGATTCATCCAGAAAGTGGGGAGGGAGGCAATATGATAGAGACATTTGAAAAAAAAAATGATAATACATGGACGGGGAGAGGGAAAATCTAGGTTAGAGGAAACCTAAGAAAGAAAGAAAGAAAGAAAGAAAGAAAGAAAGAAAGAAAGAAAG
>NW_026057582.1:68013692-68045201 GCF_023721935.1 Panthera uncia
AAAGAAAGAAAGAAAGAAAGAAAGAAAGAAAGAAAGAAAGAAAGAAATAGAGGCAGAAAGAAAGAGATAGAAAGAGAAAGGAAGGAAGGAAGAAAGAGATAGAAAGAGAAAGAAAGAAAGAAAGAAAGAAAGAAAGAAAGAAAGAAAACCAGATATAAAAAAAGTAGAAAAATATGGAAGGAATAATGCAACTGAAAAACATAACTGATAAAATACACACTCATCTTTCAAAATGTGAGGATATATATCCTCACCAACTCTGTGGAGGGGTATTTTAGAATATTTGAATATATTAGCATAGGGAATAGCAGGAAACCAACTCACAACAAAATATATAATTACTTATTTCTGCCTATCTGGTTTGAAATACTTCTAAAAGTTAACAAAATGATTACAGAGTTTCCATTCCTCAAGTGTCAGACCATAACAAATTATCACAAACTTTGTGAGTTAAAAAAATATCCAATTGTTATCTCACAGTTTTGTAGAAGTCCAGGAAGGCCCTACTGGATTTTTTTTTTTAATTTTTAAAAAATGTTTATTTATTTTCGAGAGAGCACGAGCCAGTGGGTGGTGGCAGAGAGAGAGGGGAATAGAAGATGTGAGGCAGGCTCTGTGCTGACAGCAGCAAGCCCAGCTGGAACTCACGAACCCTGAGATCATGTTCTGGGTCTAAGTCAGACAGACACTCAACCAACTGAGCCACCCAGGTGCCCCCCTCCTGGATTCTTTACTTAGGAACTCACATGGCCAAATTCAAGGCATCAGTAAGACTGGCACTTCTCTGGAAGCTCTGGGGCAAAAGTTACCTTCAAACTTATTCGCTTCCTGGAAGTACTCAATTCCTTATGATTGTAGCCTTGACAATGTTATTTCCTTTCTGGTGGTCAGCCGGGGCTCATCTCAGCTGCTAGAGGGCACTTACTGATCCTGGCATGAAGTCCCTTCTATCTTTCAAACAGTACCTGTGCACTAAATCCTTATGCCTCAAATCTCTGTGACTACTCGGTCTGTGAGCCAGAGAAAACTCTTCTAAGGAATTCCTGTGATTAGGTTAGGCGCGCCTCTATAGAAACTAAGATCCCTGCTTATTCTCCAAGACACAATTCAAGATGGTGTATCTCATAAATGAAATGTGATTATGAAAGTGCTTTTATATCTGTACCTAAATTATTTTACTTTCCTCAGCCCTCGATGGCTCTTTCACTCTAAGAGATTCTGTCCTGCTAGGAACAACAACTATTGAAAGGAAATAATAAAGGTAGTAAATTACTGGTGGTTGCCTCTAGCAAATAGGAAAATAAAGAATAAAGTTCCCTCTTCGAACAATACCTGGTGCCAGAATTTGCTGATGATCCTTGACTCTCTAAGTCCAAATGCTTAAACTCATAGATGCTGACATTCTGTTTTATTTGGCTCTTTGATCTTACAAAATAGTTTTTGAAAGCTTGGAAAAAACACACATCTATTTTAGAACAGCTAAAATAACAGCTTCCGCAGTAGAATACGGTTCCCCATTTCTATTTGGAAAGGTGTAGGTTGAACTACAAGTATACTTACTAGTTTCAACGAGGAAAGATCAGTAATAGAGCTAGAGTTTCCAGGCTGTTAAATATGAATATAGAGATTGGGAGGACAAAAAAATAACCATCATATACAAACTTCAAAGAAATTAGTTTCCCCTTCCCTTCTAGTACTGCTCCCCCACTAGCTGTTTGTCAGTTTCTCTCTCTCTACCTGTTCATGAATATAGAACTCCTTCAAATGTTATTTCCTTTATTCATCCTGTCACTGGATCATCTTTTTACCATTCTCTTAGAGGTGATTCTTCATATCCTGAGTATTCTTCTGAGCCTGTACCTGAATGACCATCTATCCCTATTCAACTTCAAAACAGTGGAAAGTCCCACCATTTGCAACAACATGTATGGAATTTGAAGACATGCTAAGTTAAATAAGTCAGTCACACAAGGACAAATACTACATAATTCCATTTACATGAGGTATCTAAAATAGTCAAACTTATAGAAGCAGAAAATAGAAAGGTGGTTGCCAGGCAATGTGGGGAGGGAGAAATGAGAAGCTATTCAACAGGTATAAAGTTAGTTACACAAGGTGAGTTCTGCGACGTACAACATAATACCTCTGGTTAACACTGTATTGTGTACTTCAAATATTGTTAGTGGGGAGGATCCAAATGGCAGAGAAGTAGGGGGACCTGAAGTTCCCTCGTCCTTTAAACACAGCAGTGTTCAGATCAGACTTTGAATTCCAAGAGTCCGGACTATAGAGTGACAGAGACATCTCCGGGGACCCACGGGGACAAACTGGCGGAGGATAGGTGGGTGACCGCGAACTGGGAGAGATAAATCGGGCTGCATACGCACGGAGGGGACGGATCCCCATCTGCAGAGAGACAAAGGGAAGAGAAAGAGAGGCTATGAAAGTATAGGACAGTATCTGGACAAAAGAAAAACCATGGACCAGGACTGACAAAGATCTAATCTCTAACTGTGGGGCTTTCTCCGCACTGGGGCTGACTGAGCTGTTTGCACATCTAGGGAGGAGAGGAGCCAGCCCTGGGTTCAGTAACTAGTCCAGAGGTGCACTCCACAGTGAGAGAAAGCAATCCTCTCCCTGGAGTGCTGTGGGAAGAAGGACAAAGGACAAAGTGTTGTTCAAAGGACAAAGACTGCCTGCGCCCGCCAGCCAGAGGCCATATATCAGTGGGGTGGAGGAGCACTTCTCGGGAACTGGGACACATGAAGTGACACTCTAAGACACTGGGGCTTGAATCCCCGCCTAGCACCAGGTGGTAGGGGAGTCAAGTCAGCAGAGCCGGACAAACTGCCTCATTCATGACCACAGCACTGTGAAGACACTGTGAGGAACAAAGTGGTTTGAGACACTGGTCCATGGAGGAGAGACTGGGGTGTCGTCATTTTTTCCCCATTATCAACAACGTGGGGATTCCAGGAAGGGACAACGGGCTCACAGTGGAGGCAGGACCTGCCTACACCAAACCACACCCTCTGCACCTGGTAACTGCTTATCCACCAGAGATTGAGGAGTGACGCTGACCAACCAACCAGACAGCCCCTCCTCCAGACCAGAGCTGCCCCTGGTTCCAAGGCACCCAGCATTTCTGCATTTTCTGATTTAATTCTTGGACAATCATATGTATACACACACACACACACACACACACACACACATATTTTTCTTCCTTTTCTCATTATTTCTCCCCTCCTCTAGTCTGGTTATTCTGGTTGTTGGTTTGTTTAAGCAGACAAATTTAATCCATTTCTTTATACCTGTTTTATATCTCCTTTATTTTCCTCTCTCTTTCTCTGGATTAAGCCATATAGTTTCTCTGCCTGGTCAATTTTCATTTCTTTTCTTTTTCCCTGCCCTGTTGTTTTATTGTAGCTGGTGTGTTTTGTTTTGTTTTGTTTCTGTTTTTTGTTTGTTTGTTTGCTTTTCTTTTCTTTTCCACGGATATTTCAATGAACAAATCAAAGCACTCCTGGGGGAGGGTCCAAAACATCACTACAAGTAGGGAGATAAAGCAACCAAAGTCACAACAACAGAGAGCAAGTAACACACTTCAAAAAACACCTCCTGAAGGGCCAAGTCCTGGACATTGTATGACCCTCTTTAATATAGTAGTGCTCGCAGGTGCAGAACACATAACAAGCTTTTAATACACACAAGGGACAGAAAACTAGCCACAATGACAAAATGTAAGAATTCTCCTCAAAAGAAATTCCAGGAAGAAATGACAGCTAAAGAATTAATCAAAACAGACATAAACAATATAACTGAACAAGAATTTAGAATAGTAGTCATAAATTAATCACTGGCCTTGAAAAAAAGCATAGAAGACAGCAGAGAATCTATTGCTGCAGGGATCAAGGAACTAAAACACAGTCATGATGAATTAAAAAATGCTCTAAATGAGGATCACCTGGGTGGCTCAGTAGGTTAAGTGTCCGAATTCGGCTCATGATCTCACCACTTGTGAGTTCAAGCCCCACATTGAGCTCTGGGCTAACAGCTCAGAGCCTGGAGCCTGCTTCAGATACTGTGTCTCCATCTCTCTCTCCCTCTCAAATTCTGTCTCTCTCTCTCTCAAAAATTAATAAATATTTAAATTTTTAAAAATGCTGTTCATGAGATGCAAAATAAACTAGAGGTGGTGACAGTGAGGATTAAAGAGGCAGAGGGGAGAATAAGTGAAATAGAAGATAAAATTATGGAAAAATATGAAGCTGAGAAAAAGATAAAAAAAAATCTAGACCATGAGGGGAGAATTAGAGAACTAATCTATTTAATGAAATGTAATAATATGTGTATCATAAGAGTTCCAGAAGATGAAAAGAGAGAAGGGGATGGAAGGTGTACTTGAACAACTCAAAGCTGAGAACTTCCCCAATATGGGGAAGGAAATACACATTGAAATTCAGGAGGCACAGAGAACTCCCTTCAGACATAACTTGAATCGCTCTTCTGCATAACACATCATAGTGAAACTGGCAACATACAAAGATAAAGAGAGAATTCTGAAAGCAGCTAGGGACAAATGGGCCTTAACCTACAAGGGTAGACACATAAAGGTAGTAGCAGACCGATCAACTGAAACTTGGCAGGCCAGAAATGGTGGCAGGAGATTTTCAATGTGCTATATAGGAAAAATATGCAGCCAAGAATCCTTTCTCCAGCAAGCCTGTCATTCAGAATAGGAGGAGAGACAAAGGTTTTCTCAGACAAAAAAAACCCAAAAACCAAAAAACAAAAAACTGAAGGAGTTCATCACCACTAAACCAGCCCTACAAGAGATCCTAAGGGGGACTCTGAGTGGAATGTTGCAGACCAGAGACAAAGGACCAGAGACATCACTATAAGCATGAAACCTACAGATAACACAATGATTCTAAATCCATATCCTTCAATAATAACACTGAATGTAAATGGACTAAATGCTCCTATCAAAAGACAGGGTATCAGAATGGATAAAAAAACAAGAGCCATCTATTTGCTGTCTACAAGAGACCCATTTTCGATCTGAGGACACCTTCAGATTGACAGGATGGAGAACTATCTATCATGCACTGGAAGTCAAAAGAAAGCTGGAGTAGCCATACTTATATCACACAAACTAGATTTTAAACTAAAGTCTGTAACAAGAGTTGAAGAAGGGCATTATATCATTACTATGGGGTCTATCCACCAAGAGGAGCTACAATTAAAAACAATTATAAATGTTTATGCACTCAGTTAAGAAGCACCCAAATATTTAAAACAATCACAAACATAAGCAATCTTATTGGCAAGAATGTGGTAATTGCAGGGGACTTTAATAGTCCACTTACAACTGACATGATCATCTAGTAGAGAATCAATAAAGAAACAATGGCCATGAATGATCCACTGGACCTGATGTACATGACAGATATATTCAGAGCTTATCATCCTAAAGCAGCAGAATACACATTCTTCTTGAGTGCACATGGAACATTCTCCAACATAGATCACATACTGGGCCACAAAACAGCCCTCAATAAATATAAAAGAACTGAGATCAAACCAAGCACATTTTCAGATCACAATTCTATGAAACTTGAAATCAGCCACAGGGAAAAGTTTGGAAAACCTCCAAATGCATGGAGGTTAAAGAATATCCTACTAAACAATGAATGGGTCAACCAGGCAATTAAAGAAGAAATTAAAAAAACATGCGGAAACAAATGAAGATAAAAACATGACAGTTAAAACCCTTTGGGATGCAGCAAGGCAGGCCTAAGAGGAAAATACATTGCAATCCAGGCCTATCTCAAGAAACAAGAAAAATCCCAAATACAAAATCTAACAGCACACGTAAAGGAACTAGAAGCAGAAGAGCAAAGAAACCCCAAGGTTAGCAGCCAAAGAGAAATAATAAAGATTAGAGCAGAAATAAATAATATAGAACCCCTCCAAAAAAAAACAGTAAAACAGATCAATGAAAGTAAGAGCCAGTTTTTTGAAAAAATAAGCAAAATTGATAAACTCCTACCCAGATTTCTCAAAAAGAGAGAAAAGCCAAATAGATATAATTATGAACAGAAATGGACTTATCACAACCAATCCCTCATAAATATAAGCAATCATCAGAGAATACCATGAAAAATTATATGCCAACAAACTGGACAACCTGGAAGAAATGGACAAATTCCTAGACACCCACACACTAGCAAAACTGAAACGGGAAGAAAATTTGAACAGACCCATAACTAGTGAAGAAAATGAATCAGTTATCAAAAAATCTTCCCAAAATAAGAGTCCTGGGCCTGATGGCTTCCCTGGGAAATTCTACCAGATATTTAAAGCAGAGTTAGTAGCTATCCTTCTCAAGGTGTTCCAAAAAATACAAATGGAAGGAAAGCTTCCAAACTCATTCTATGAAGCCAGCATTACCTTGATTCCCAAACCAGACAGAGACCCCACAAAAAAGAATAATTATAGGTCGATATCCCTAATGAACATGGAAGCAAAAATTCTCAACAAGATACTAGCAAATCAAATTAAACAGCATATTAAAAGAATTATCCACCATGATCAAGTGGGATTCATTCCTGGGCTACAGGACTGGTTCAACATTCAAAATCGATCAACGTGTTCTTCCAATCCATGAGCAGGGAATGTCTTTCCATTTGTTTATATCTTCTTCAATTACCTTCATAAGCTTTCTATAGTTTTCAGCATACAGATCTTTTACATCTTTGGTTAGATTTATTCCTAGGTATTTTATGCTTCTTGGTGCAATTGTGAATGGGATCAGTTTCTTTATTTGTCTTTCTGTTGCTTCATTGTTAGTGTATAAGAATGAAACTGATTTCTGTACATTGATTTTGTATCCTGCAACTTTGCTGAATTCATGTATCAGTTCTAGCAGTGGAAAAAAAGTAAATAAAAAATAAAAATAAAAAAAAGAGAAAAAAAATCAATGTGATACATCACATTAATGAAAGAAAGGATAAGAACCATATGACCCTGTCAATAGATGCAGAAAAAGTATTTGACAAAATGAAGCATCCTCTCTTGATAAAAATCCTCAAGAAATTTGGGATAGAAGGAAAATTTCTAATCATAAAAGACATATATGAAAAGCCCACAGCCAATATCATCCTCAATGGGGAAAAACTGAGAGCTTTCTCCCTGAGATCAGGAACACGACAGGGATATCCTGAAATCAGGAACACGATCAGGTGACACGACAGGGTCACCACTGTTGTTTAACATAGTGTTGGGAGTCCTAGCATCAGCAATCAGACAACAAAAGGAAATCAAAGGCATCAAAATTGGCAAAGAAGAAGTCAAACTTTGACTTTTTTGCAGACGACATGATACTCTACATGGAAAACCTGAAAGACTCCACCCAAAGTCTGCTAGAACTTTGAGCAAAGTCACAGGGTACAAAATCAACATACAGAAATCGGTTGCATTTCAATACACCAATAATGAAGCAATAGAAAGAGAAATCAAGAAACTGATCCCATTTACAATTGCACCTAGAACCGTAAAATACCTAGGAATAAACCTAACCAAAGATGTAAAAGATCTGTATGCTGAAAACTACAGAAAATTTATGATGGAAATTGAAGAAGACACAAGGAAATGGAAAAACATTCCATGCTTATGGATTGGGAGAATAAATATTGTTAAAACATCAATACTGCCCAAAGCAATCTACACATTCAATGCAATCCGAATCAAAATTGTACTGTCATTCTTCCCAAAGTTAGAACAAACAATCCTAAAATTTGCATGGAACCACAAAAGACCCTGAATAGGCAAAGCAATATTGAAGAGGAAAACCAAAGCGGGAGGCATCACAATCCCAGACGTTAGCATCTACTACAAAGCTGTAATCATCAAGACAGTATGGTATTGGCATAAAAACAGACACATATACCAATGGAATAGAATAGTGAACCCAGAATTGGACCCACAAATGTATGGCCAACTAATCCTTGACAAAGCAGGAAAGAATATACAATGGAAAAAAGACAGCCTCTTTAGCAAATGATGCTGGGAGAACTGGACAGCAACATGGAGAAGAATGAAACTGGACCACTTTCTTATACCATAAATAAAAATAAACTCAAAATGGATGAAAGACCTAAATTTGAGACAGGAAACTATCAAAACCCTAGAGGCAGGCAACAACCTCTTTGGCCTCAACCACAGCAATTTCTTGCTCAACACATCTCCAAAGGCAAGGGAATTAACAGCAAAAATGAACTATTGGGACCTCGTCAAGATAAAAATCTTCTGCACTGCAAAGGAAATAGTCAACTAAACTAAAAGTCAACCGAAGGAATGGGAAAAGATATTTGCAAATAACATATTGGATAAAAGGTTAGTATCCAAAATCTAGAAAGAACTTACCAAACTCAACACCCAAAAAACAAATAATCCAGTGAAGAAATAGACAGAAGATATGAATAGACACTTTTCCAAAAAAGACATTCAGATGGCCAACAGACACATAAAAGGATGCTCACCATCACTCCTCATCAGGGAAATACAAATCAAAACCACACTGAGATACCACCTCACACTGGTCAGAGTGGCTAAAATTAACAACTCAGGAAACAACAGATGCTGGCGAGGATGTGAAGAAATTGGAACACTCTTGCATTATTGGTGGGAATGCAAACTGGTGCAGCCACTCTGGAAAACAGTGGGGAGGTTTTTCAAAAAATTAAAAATAGAACTACCCTACAACCCAGCAATAGCACTACTAGGAATTTATCCAAAGGATACAGGAGTGCTGATTCATAGGGCACATGTACTCCAATGTTTATAGCGGCACTTTCAACAATAGCCAAATTATGGAAAGAGCCTAAATGGCCATCAACTGACGAATGGATAAAGAAGATGTGGTTTATATATGCAATGGAATACTACTTGGCAATGAGAAAGAATGAAATCTGGCTATTTGCAGCAACGTGGATGGAACTGGAAGGTATTAAGCTGAGTGAAATAAGTCAGCCAGAGAAAGACAGATATCATATGTTTTCACTCATATGTGGAACTTGAGAAACTTAACAGAAGACCATCAGGGAAGGGAAGGGGAAAAAAATACTTATAAACAGAGAGGGAGGGAGGCAAACCATAAGAGAGGGTTAAATACAGAGAACAAGCTAGGGTTGATGGGGGTTGGGGGAGAGGGGAAAGTGGGTTGATGGTCATTGAAGAGGGCACTTGTTGGGATGGGCACTGGGTGTTGTATGTAAGTGATGAACCATGGGAATCTACTCCCCAAACCAAGAGCATACTATACACACTGTTTGACAATAAATTATATTAAAAAATAAATTTAAAAAAATTTTAAAACATAAATTTTGTTAAGAGTTAGATCTCATGTTAAGTGTTCTTAGGATGAAAAAACAAACAAAAAGAGACCTAAGGAAACTTTTGGAGGTGATGGATATGTTTATTATTTTGATTGCAGTGTCATTAGCATATGCATATGCCCAAAGTCATCAAATTGTATTCATTAAATATGTGCAGTGTTGTGTATATAAATTATACTTCAATAAAGCTTTAAAAAATGAAAATAAAAGATGGCTTCAGACCAGAAAAAAAAAAAAAGACTTTTTTGGTGGCACTAACATAAATGAGAAAAACAAATGACTTCTATAACTAAGCCAAGGGGTAATCTGGTTTCAGGTAAAGTGATGTAAAGATCCAAAAGAAGTAATCAGAATTCAGCTTATCTTTGTTATCTATCCTTCCTTGGGTTTGGACCCATTTTCACAGAAACACTTCCCTCATGTACAAGACCATATAATATCTCACTTAAAATTTAGTGCTATAGGAGCGCCTGGGTGGTTCAGTTGTTTAAACGTCCAACTTCGGTTCAGGTCATGATCTCATGGTTTGTGGGTTCAAGCCCTGCATTAGGCTCTGTGTTGAGAGCTCAGAGTCTGGATCCTGCTTTGGATTCTGTGTCTCCCTCTCTCTCTGCCCCTCCCCAGCTTGTGCTCTGTCTCTCTGTCTCTCTCTCTCTCTCTCCCCAAAATAAGTAAACATTAAAAAAAAATTTAATTTAGTGCTAGGAAAAGCTTTCCAAACTTATGATTAAAACCAAAGTCCTACACCAGATTCTCTTTAGCCAGAATTGGGTCCTGGCACTGGATGCTCTATTTCAATCAGCACAATCATAGATAAATAATTTGCGTCCCGTCTGGGAGAATGACTGGGGTACACTATAGGAGGGCTTTGATTGTGAAGTGGAAGAATGTGACTTATAACCTAGGATTTCTATAGATCACCTGCCGTAGAAACATACTGAGCTCTAATAGCCCATTACTTCTTGGATAGACTATATTTAAATCAAAGTGATTAATGAAGCATATTATCATTATTATTTTAATTATTACAGTTCCTTGCATTACTGTTTGGAAGGACAATGGTCTGAAGCAATTCAGATCCTCCTGATATCTTTTATTGGCCTGCATTCATACTAATTTGTTCTCTGTGCCCACTTTTATCTATTGGGAGTTTCCAGACTGTTATGATGAGGCTTGGAATAGATTGAACTGGTTCTAACTTGCCTTATAGCATTCATTTAGGAAGGAATTTAAGACCTTCTAGCCATTGATTTCATCATGCCCTTCCCAGTCCTTACTATTATGTTCCCCTTCATGCTCCATTCATAAGGGTATTTTTTTCCTCACTTCCAGATTTACACATGCTTAGTGAGTGAATGACTGCATGAATATTTCTTAAAGTATTACTCATTTTATGTTCCCTTTGTACTTCAGAGTATTTTATACCTTTAGAGTTAAATGCATTTCTTTCAACCTAAGTCCAAATTAAGTACAATTTCATCAAAGATTTATCGCTTCCCTAAAGAAATGTTTTTCAATTTTTTTTTGCATACATATACTTCATGCTTTATTTGATTCTGCTCTGATTTTTTTTTTTTTTTGGTTTCTGCTTTTTTTCATAATCCTTCTCCCAAGAGTAAAATGCACACTAGTTTCATTCCTTCATTTCTGCAGCAAACATTTCTAACACAGTTGTTGCTCAAAAAATGTTATTTGGTGGATAAAATAGTTGCATAATTTAGCATTGTTCATATATTGCTTGCTACATATATGTAGCAGTTTTGTTCCCTAACTATTCTTAGTTGGGAGCCATCAAAAGGTATAGAACTGTACTTACTGTATAGACTCAAGCATGCTATGGATAGAAATAAGTAATTTTTCACTTACTACTTATTAGAATCCTGACCTACAAAGTACTCAAATTGACATAGGCCTGAATGTTACTGGAAAATACCTTTTTGTGAGTGTGGTGTGTGTATGTGTTAAATTAACATACAGTGTTATATTAGTTTCCATTGTACAATATAGTGATTAAACAGTTCTATGCATTACTCAGTACTCCAGGTAAGTGTATTCTTTTTTTTTTTTAATTTTTTTTAACGTTTATTTATTTTTGAGACAGAGAGAGACAGAGCATGAACGGGGGAGGGTCAGAGAGAGAGAGGGAGACACAGAATCGGAAACAGGCTCCAGGCTCTGAGCAGTCAGCACAGAGCCCGACTGGGGGCTCGAACCCACGGACAGTGAGATCGTGACCTAAGCGGAAGTCGGACGCTTAACCGACTGAGCCACCCAGGCGCCCCAAGGTAAGTGTATTCTTAATCCCCTTCACCTATTTCAACTATCCCTGCACCCACCTCTTCCCTGCTAACCATCAGTTTGTTCTCTATATTTAAGAGTCTGTTTCTTTATTTGTCTCTTCTATCTTTGTTTTGTTTCTTACATTCCTCATATGAGTGAAATCATATATTTGTGTTTCTCCGACTTATTTCATTTAGCATTATGCCCTCCGGATCCATCATTGTTTCTATAAATGCCAAATTCTTTTTATGGTTGAATAATATTCCAAAGTGTGTGTGTGTGTGTGTGTGTATACTCCTTTTTTTTTAACAATGTAAATATTAAATATGTAATACATAAATATTAAACAACACAGTACTGCACAACCAAGGGGTGAAATAGGAAATCAAATGGCAAATCAAAATATGTCTCAAAACAAAAGAAAAAGAAAACACAACATTCCAAAACCTATGGGATGCAGCAAAAGCAGATGTTAGAATGAAATTATGCTATAAATGCTTGTATTAAGAAAAAAAGTTCAAATAAACGACTCTTAACATACATAATGTTTTCACTTGTAGTAAATAACTTGCTTTTTTATATTGATAATTAAAGGCTGTTGCAACCATTAAGAAAAATGACAGACTTTTTGGTAGTAATTAGTTAACCTTTATAGCAATGAAACTTTAATTTGCTACTTTAATGCATTAGAACAGCAAAGGACAAGATCAAATCAGCATGGTCTTATTTAGAATACAACATTCAAATTCACTAAATGCTTTCTGGTCTTTTCTGAGTCCTAACTCAATGTTTAGAATCTATGAAGACAGGAGACAAATCAAGATATGGATTCTATTCTATGTTTTTCATGTGGTTAAATATATTTAGCAAAATGTAAAATAGTACAGATTTCACAAGCAAAATTTATTTTCATATGTAGAAAAATGTTTCATGTAAATGATGTTTCTTCCTCTGTATAAATCACTGTAAAAATTAGAAAACTAGTTTTAATATTTATCATTGAATGATCATCCTTTCCTATGATTCCAATTACAAATTACAAAAACTTTTGACACTTCATTCTTAATCAGCTATGTGGGTCAATTAAGATTTCAATGTAATTAGTACGTATATGGTTACTATGGATGACATATTTGACTTTTATTTCCAATAGTTTAAAAGAAAAACATTTAAATCCTTAATAATAAATATTTTAGGTTTGCCAAATGTTCTTTCCAGTCGCCTACTTTTTCTAGATATCATGGTTAATGTATCAATTTTTACCTAAGTTTGCTCAAATTGAGGACAAAATGAAGTTTCAGCTACTTCTTTTAATTTTCGGTTTACTTTCTACCTGGGTATTAATATGGGTGCTGTGAGTCAACAGTAACAACTATGAACTGTAGATTGCTCTGTGGATCTGCAATAAAAGAATCTTTCTTTTCCAGAAAGTTCCCACTGCTTGAAAGGAGATCAGTAAAGAAACTTGCATAGACTTTGCATGCACTGAAGTATGCTCTTCGTCAACAAATGGTTTCTAGTATATAAGCTAGTTGATGGTCTCCATAAAAACACCAATAAAGTCAAACATTAGCTGGGAGACGTAGGAACCCCAACAGACTTTAGGGCCATGTTCTATATTCTGTCACTTATGCGTTTCCCCTTCTTGTTAATGATATTGAGTTGTGCATATTCAATTTCTAGCCATTTCAGCAACAGATTTTGCCTGTGACTAAGAGTCTCTTTTATTATCTCCATCACATGATAGTCCATTGGCTCAAAAATCATCATTTCTAGACGACTAAATGCTTTGTAAAAGTGTAAATTATACATACACATGTGCCTGTAGATTTAGGATGCTATTGACTTTTTTTCTAACTATGAAGAAGAGATCTATCTATTCCTTGTTATTACTACTTAGAAATCCAAAATAGTTCTGTTATTTCTACACTATCGTTTCTGATACAGAAGACCACTTCATCCTAATAAAACTCACACACAATTTAGCACAGAATAGCAAGTAGATTTCATTTCTCTCTCTTTTTTTAAGTTTATTTATTTATTTTAAGAGAGAGAGAGAGAGACAGCAGAGGAGCAGCAGAGAGAGGGAGAGACAGAATCCCAAGCAGGCTCCATGCCATCAGCATGGAGCCCAATGCTGGGCTCGACTCAAGAACCATGGGGTCATGACCTGAGCTGAGATCAAAAGTCAGATGCTTAACCAACCGAGCAACCCAGGCACCCCTAGCAAGTAGGTTTCAAAACAACTGAGTTGTACATTAACCAATTCTATATTTCCCATCATATCTTCTATCAACTATCTGTCATATTCCTTCTCTCATTACTTTCTGTCATTCTTCATAAGTATTTACCTAATAATAAAAAAGCAGAAACGAGCCAATTGTTCACTTTTCTATATAGGCATTGTGGTCACTCAAACCTTGTCTAGTAAATGCCTTGTTAAATAAATTGCCTCATTTGATACAGAAACCATGGATTGGTGCTAACCATGGGGAAAATATAAAAACAATATGCAGGTCTTGTACAAGAAAATGTAAGCACAAATTATGGAATCTCCTATTTTAAAGATTCATGGTTTCTTAAAATTTATGTGATTTTTCTAATTGTAATTTTCTCTAGAATTTGATATAGAATAGTAAATAAAAATTGGATATGTAAAAATTTGAGGGGATAAACTTGATTTTTACCTCAATATGAATTCTTGATCTATGAATATCATGGAATTTCAGTAGGGAAGAGACTATTCAAAGATATATCTGGGCAGATAACCACAAGAAAGACTACAGTGTCACATACATGCTGGGATTTTAAATGGCAAATATCAATTACTTGTATGTTACCCTGGGATGTTGATATAAAAATCACCGAACTATTTAAGATAAAGTACATTCATCAACATGAAATTTTAAATTTATGAATTAGATTTGAAATGATGTCCAGATTTATAACATAAATAAAGGGAAAGCTGCCAACTAGATGTTGGGTCTTATATTTTTATTTGTGCTGACAATATTTGTCTTTCAATTGGTATATTTAGACCATGTACATTTAAAGTTATTACTGATATATTTAGATGACATCCGCCATGTTTGTAGCTGTTCTCTATTAATATCACTTGTTTTTTTTTTTTTTTTTTTTGCCCTTTCCCCTCTTTTTTCTGCCTTCTCTGGTTCTAACTGACATTTTGCATTATTCCACTATATCTCTTCCGTTAGAATGCTAACACACTTAAAAGAAATTTTTAGTGGTTGCCATAGAGTTTGTAATATACATGTTTACCTAATCTTAGTCCACCTTCAAATAACATTTCAAATAAATAACACGGGGTGCCTGGGTGACTCAGTCAGTTAAGCATCCGAGTCTTGGTTTCGTCTCAGGTCATTATTTCACGGTTTGTGAGCTAAACCCAGCATCCGGCTCTGCTCCGACAGCTCAAAGCCTGCTTGGGGTTCTCTCTCTCCCTCTCTCTCTGCCCCTCCCTGCTCACTCTCTCTCCTCTCTCAAAATAAACTTCAAAAATTAAAAAATAATAATTAATTAAATAATACAAATATCACTGTGTTCATAGTGTCAGTACCTTATAGCAAAGTATCCCCGATTCCTCCTTCCCATTCTTTATGACATTGTTGACATTTGTCATATTTATTCATATGCTGTAATCACCCAATACATTATTATTATTACTTTAAGCAAGATATTATCTCTTAGATCAATATAAGAAAATATTTTATTCTACTTTCATGTATTGTTTCTTTGATAGTCTTCTTTTCTATTTGCAGATCCTTTTTCTGACCTATGTAACTTTTCTTCTCCCTGAAGTACTTTTTTTTGACATTTCTGAAGGCAGGTTTACTGGCCATGAAGCTTCTCAGTTTTTGTTTGCCTGAGATCTCTATTCCTCACTACTGAAGGATAATTTCACCCACTATAGAAATTTAGGTTTTGATTTTTTCTTCACTTTAAACACTTTAAATATGTCACCCCACTCTCTTCTTGCTTCCATGGTTTATGATGAGAAATCTACTGTCATACTTATTTCTCTGTAGAAAAGTTGTTTTGCTTATTTTTGGCTCCTCTCAAAATATCTCTGTCTTTCCTTTTCTGCAGTTTGAATATGACACACCTAAGTGTAAAATCTGGCTTTTATTGTGCTTGCCATTTTCTGAGCTCCTTAGATTTGTATTTGGTGTATGTTTTTAATTTTGGAAAATGTTCAGCCATTATTGCTTCAAATATTTCTTCTGTGTTCTCTTTCTTCACCTTTTGATATCCCAATCAACCAGCTAATATTTTACTAGAAATAAAATAGAATCTAAAACAAAATAAATTAAAAGAGCAGCAGCAAACAATGGTTTGTATATGATTTGATACACCAAAGGAAAAGCAATCTGTATAATGATTCTTGTAGTTTAGAGTTAATATGTAATTAAGAATTATTTGAATTACTACAGTGATTTTGTTTGTTTCGTTTGGTACAGAAGTTTTTCAGTAAAAGTAAGTGAGTTTGAATATAGATTGCTCCTTTGAAAATATGAATCAACTAGCATTATTTCATTATGTTCCCTACCATAATAAAGAGATTATAGAACTGTAATGCTTTGCATCATTTCTGATATGATGCATATATTCAGGAAGTGTTTGTTCTCCCTTTCCTTCATGTAATCTAGATGTTGGTCTAAGGATATGGGTGCTGACTAATTTCTTGAACATAGTAAGAATGGAAAGTGAACCTAGTGACTTATTATGTCAAGGCCAGGACAGTATATTATTTTACAAAATCGACAGTAAAAAAAATCTCTCTTCAAAATTTATAAAAACAGGTTGCCTTAAGGATTAGAAACCAAAGTCAGCAATGCAGTGCTTGCTTCAGATTTGTTTACACAGTAGCATTTTAGAACAAAGACACAGCATACTGTACCATGCCTATATACAAAAACTTGCACACAAAGGTTTATTTCAGCTTTATTAACAACTGTTAAGACTTGGAAGCAACCAAGTTGGCCTTCAAAAGGTAAATGGACAAACAACAGCTAAATTCAGGTACATCTATATAGTGGGATACCATTCGGGAATTAAACAGAAATAAGCTGTTCAGTCATGATAAGGGATGGAGCAATCTTGAATGCATATTGCTTCGTGAAAGAAGCATCTGAAAAGTCTTCATATGGTATGATTCAAACTACATGACCCCCTGGAAAGAGCAAAACTAGAGAGATAGTGAAAAAAAAGAGTAGTTGCCGGGGTATAGATGTGGGGGGGATGAATGAGTAGAACACAGGGATTTTCAGGGCAGAGAAACTATTATGTGTGATATTCCATGGTGGATACACAACATTATGCATTTCGCAAAACCCATGGAACCGTACTATACTCAGAGTGAACTCTGAACTATAGACTTTGGCTAATAACAGTGTATGCATGTCGTTCATCAATTATAATGAATGTACCACACAAGTGCAAGATGTCAATAATAGGAAATGGGGGGAAGGGAGAGGGTATAAATAAATAATAAAGGGAGAGGGTATATTGGAACTCTATACTTTCTAGTCACTTTTTCTCTTAACCAAAGCTGCTCTAATAAATACACTCCACTAATTAATAAAAACAAGCAAACAAACAAACAAAACACATGCTCTAAGCCAAGCATATTGTCTTGGTAATATGCAATTTAGTTTTTTAAAATAGGTAAATTTCCTATGTTTTCCTTCTATATTATTTCTTCTTCAGGGTGCATTTTTAATAACCTTTAATTTAGTTTGGCTCTTTCCTAACAGGTCAAGGTATCAATTAAATATGTTTTTATTGTTCATAAGATATGATGGTAAAGTAATAGGAAATTATTAATTTTTAAGAATGTATTAACATTTATACGCTGTAATATTCAGTGGATTTTTGTTTCCAAGCAAAACACAATTGACACAATAAAAGTAAAATTACCCAGTGATGAACATCACAATAAGAAATATGGCTCTTTTCATAGTTAAACATTTCATCCTGTCAATCACAGGGATATTCAGTCCAAAGAAACAAAAAACAAAACATTCACAGGGTAAATTGAATTATTTACTATGTCTTCAACTTGTTAAAAAATTAGGTGTTGGTAAGTGCGCCTGGGTGGCACAGTCGGTTAAGCATCCAACTTCAGCTCAGGTCATGATCTCATGAACCTATGATTCATGGGTTTGAGCCTCTGTTGGGCTCTGGGCTGACAGCTCAGGGCCTGGAGCCTGCTTCAGATTCTGTGTCTCCCTCTTTCTCTACCCCTCCCCAGCTCACGCTCTCTCTCTCTCTCAAAATTAAAAGAACATAAAAATTTTTTTTTTAATTAGGTGTTGATAAAAGTTCTGAGGACACTTCTCATAGGTGAAGACATTGTGGCTGCAACAACAACAAAAAAACATGTTTACAGAGAACATGAAAAACATCAGTTTGCTGTAAATATTATATAACAATGAGGCCTTTAGCAATTATAAATTATTTTATAATGATATATCAAATGTAGGATGTGCTCCATTTGAATATTTATTTTTATAGTTACTATTACCTTATTGCATTTAGAGATACTGACCCTAGCAGTGTTATGGGTTGAATTGTGTCTGCCCCCAAAAACATGTTGAAGTATTAACTCACAGGACTGCAGAATGTACACTTGTTTGGAAATAGGGTCATGACAGGTAGGACTAAGATGATGTCATACGGGAGTAGACCTTATAAGAAGAGGACATAGAAGCATACGGAGAATGTCATATGACATCACAGGCAGAAATTCGAATGATGCAGCTGCAAACCAAGAAATGCCAAGAACTGATGGCTGCCACCAGAAGCTAGTAAGCAGCAAGAAAGAATTCTCCGAAGACAGGTTTCAGAAGGAGAAGTGTGCTGTCAACACCTTGATTTTGAACTAAGAGCCTCCAGAACCGTGAGAGTATATATTTCTGTTGTTTCGGCAACTAAGTGTATGGTATTTTGTCTAGTATCCCTAAGAAACTAATACAAATGGTAAAGTATGCAACTACCACTACTCGTTTTTTTTCATCATGATACTTACTACTCAAAAATTAAGAGCATATTCTCTATTTTTTAGTTATCTTTCTCACATAGCAAAATATAAATTCCCTGTGGCCAGGGGCTTTGTTTTTTATTTTCTTCACAATGCTTAGAACCTTGCCTGACAGTTGAATATTTATTAGTCACGACAAGTTTGACTATTATACAATCATAAGAAACATCCCAAATATCAGTGGTTTATAAAAGGTTGATTTTAGTGTAGGCTACATTCCTAACAGGACAAGGAGGGGCTCCTCCTTCCAATGTAGCCAGTTAGGGTCATAGAGACAGGAGAAAGGGAACATAGGAAAGCATGACCTGACTTTCAGAGTGTTTACATTTTGTCTTAGTCAGAGTCTCTATAGGAAACAGATGGTAAACAATTAAGAACAACTTGAGGATGTTTTAATACAAAGGAAAGAGCATAAGGAAATTACAAGCAATAAATCTGGAACTGGGGCTAGATGAGA
Source organism: Panthera uncia (assembly GCF_023721935.1). NCBI lineage: Eukaryota > Metazoa > Chordata > Mammalia > Carnivora > Felidae > Panthera > Panthera uncia. Next base: position 68,032,891 of record NW_026057582.1, read on the forward strand.
AAAGAAGAGATTAGTAAAACCTGGGGAAAAAGGGAGCTGTAGTGTGGGCCACTTCAATAACAGTGCTTTTCTGTAGAGAGATACACTTAGTGAAGGAGATCTTATGGGGAACGAATCAGCCGAATAAATACTATGACATCTCTCATCTTTTCTTTCTGTCTCCCCCCAAGGGTTCTCATAGGCTGAACCTAACCTGAAGCCAGAGGTTAAGGGGAGTCTTTTGATACAGTCCGTGCAAGTCAGTATCCCAAGTCCCAGCAGCGTCAGGAAGGGTAGAAAGTAAACTGGAGACACACACTAATAGATACTCTGCCTATTACTTCCACTTTCTGCCACAGTGGTATTTCAAGGAACAATTTTGCACATAATCTTTGTCTACATCTTAAATTGTTTATTTAGGATGCATTCCTAGATTTAGCTTACTTTATTGTAATTTAGCTAGTGGACATTTATAGATCCTATTTGGCTATTCAAATAAAAAAATTGTATCTATTCACCTTTGTGATTCACAATTCCTCATAATGAATGACTTGTTTGTAATATGCTTCTCATAAAAAGTAAAAGATCCCCTTGTACAAGGCTAACTGTGTTATACTTCATTTTGTAAATGCTGAAGGTGATTCCAAGAAATAGGGGTCCTACATTAAGCTTTCAGTTACAGAGGACCAGGAAATAATTTTCAACCTATTCGATCTATTTTTAATCTAGTTATTCAGCATCTGTTTTGTTTTAAGAATCTAAACTTTGATTGGTTTGCAATGCTTTCACAGGTAGAGACTGACACCATTTCCAGTTATATCTATGAAACCGAATTTTTACATTGACTCTTTTATTAGGTTAAGTAAGGGAGAAGTATTGGCTATATTGATATATTTGTTTGCTATCTATTAAGAGAATCATTATTTAACCAATGAACAAACCAATATGCTTAATGTTGTGGTAAATTAAAATATAAAAGGGACATGATCTCTGTCCTCAAGGGGATCACACGCTTGTTGGCTACCAGATTGTAACTTAAAGATAACTATAAGATGCAGCAGGATATAATCGGTACTATACTAATTGCAGAGTTAAGAAATGATTTTAAGCATTTGAGAGGAAAGAAGAGAATTATTTATTTCTTCATTGGGAAATCAGAAGAGTGTTCTTAGATAAAATGGCATTTGATCTGAATATTAATTAACAAAAAGATTTTACAGTCATAACAAGAAGGAAGGACTTCATAGTCTAAGGGATTAATATAAGCAGAAGTACAAAGATGGAAACAGTACTTTCAGGGAAAAGTAAATAATAGTACCTTTTAAGGTACAAATGTTTTATTTTGTGATGAAGTTCAATAGCAAGGAATACAGGGCTGAAAAGAAGGCCTAGTGGTCCCTCAATTTTTGTTTTAGTGAACGTTTTCATTTTTGTTTTTATTTATTTTTTTGAATCTAGACTTTAGTAAAGGAGAGGGAGAAACAGAAGTCTGCTGAGGCAGGCTGGAAAGATAGAAAAGAAAATTCTACAACCATTTTTGTAACTGCTAACCAAAGTAGACTGAATAATGGAATATATACAAAAATCTATGGCATAATGTCTGTTTAACTCAAATGTTTGCAATGACCTAAACTCTTTCTCTTAAAGTATTATTTATTTTTGAGAGCTGAAGAAAGAGAGCGAGAGAGAGCAAGAGAGAGCAAGAGAGAGCAAGTGATCCTGAGCAGGGGGAGGGACAGAGAGAGAGGGAGAGAGAGATTCCCAACCAGGCTCTGCACTGTCAGCACATGTGAGGCTTGATCCCACATCCTATGAAAACTCTGAGATCATGACTTGAGCCGAAATCTAGAATCAGACACCTTATCTACTGAGCCACCCAGAAGCCCCTGGCCTAACCTCTTGAAAGGGTTTACTCTTGGCATTGCATCAGAGAAAGGGTAAACATGAAAAGAAGCAAGTGAGCAGGTGTGAGTGCTGGAAGGGAGGCACCCCTTTTCTACTACAAGAATAGATACACTGAGGCAGAAGAGTTGAGAAATGAAGGGTAATCACTGGGGAGAGTGTATACTCAGACTGTGATTATTTATTATCCTAATTTTTCCCTAGTACACTTAAACATTAAATGACATTGAAATAAAAGCCATTTTATAGTTCAGGATATTTGGTAAGAACCCCTGAAGTTAAGTAAATCAGCCTGCTGGGATCAGGAAAAATACTTTTATACTGCTCCTTTAAAATGGGAAGACCAAACAGAGGACTCACTCACCACATAAGTTATGAAGCACTATATACTTCATAATCTGCATGAATGCTACCTCATGGAAGAATCAGCCACATACAGACAAAATAGTCATAAGTCAGAGATGATATGAAAGAAAAGACACAATATGGAATCTATTCAAAATGAAAGAGGAATATGATATGTTAAAAAAAAAACAAAGGCATGAAGAGACCACTTTGGAAGATGATTTAGTTTAAAAAACAAAAGAAACATTCTATGGCTTTGATCTATAAGAGAATTTTTAAAGTTCATGGTAGGTATGGAATAAGAAATCAAAAAAGGCATTATAGTGATATAGAATGAGAATAAAAGGAAGTTACTAGAATTCAGAAGAAGAAAAAGAAAACTACTCCAAGACTATCCCATTGCGATTTATGAGGAACATGGATATGTGCTGCCCGTATCACCTGTCCAGGAAGGATGCGATGTTCAATCTGGCTTCCTTCTCCCTCCTTCTGTGTGCTTTATCTGATTTATACCATCTCTCAAATTTACAAGATGAAACATGTGCCTTAACTTCTCTGTACTTCATTTCCCTCATCTATCTATCTATCTATCTATCTATCTATCTATCTATCTATCTTTAGGATAATACTAGTATTTACCTTACGGGATTGTGGTAATAATTATATAAATTATCAGCAAAGTATTGAAAACTCCAGTTTTTTTTATTCTTTCCTTATTTGTGTCAGTTTATAGCCTTCTCTCAATTTACCTTTATTTTCCAGAGTAGACTCTATGGAACATCATTCCCATAAGCTTTATCATTATAATTGTGTGTCTATATTTCAAATATGAAAGAAATCAAACATATTTTCTCTATGACTTTCCAACATTTTTAATGTTGGAAAAATAAGATTAATACCATAGTGCCATTCTATGTTATATTCTATTTCTATATTCTGCTAATTCTCACTTCACTACTTCAATAGACTTCTACTCCTCCTCCTTTGGTTCTCCATCAAATTCATTATTAGTACTGCAGCTGAAGTGATACATTTTTAAGTCTGATTATACCCCTGATTATAATTTTTTCTCATTAGTTTTAGATTAAAATCTGAGTAAACAAACAATGCCCCAAATGCCCTATTTTTTTTCCAGCTTTCTGTTTGTGAGAATCCCATTCTACCTCTATAGTCTAGCAGCATCAGCCTTGGAGTAGAATTTTCTAATGTGAAATGATCCTTCCCATCTCAGGACCATCAACTCAACTCAACTCTCTCACTGGGTAGAACTGTGTTTTCTTCTTACTACTTTTGCTAATAAATTCCTATTAATTTTCCCCATATTTCACCTGAAAAATATAAGATTCTTCTCATGTGTACTTTCAAAACCCATGTACTTTTTCTTCACAGTTTGTAAATACATATGTATTTACGTTATTCGAAGAGTATTAATTTCCTCTCTTACAAGCAACGCTAGGTAATTAATATATATATTAATATTTTTTTAATGTTTATTTATTTTGAGAAAGAGTGAGAGCAAGTGGGGGAGGGGCAGGTAGAGAGGGAGACAGAGAATTCCAAGCAGAGGCTACACTGTCAGTGCAGAGCCCTACGTGAGGCTCGAACTCATATCAACTATGAGATCATGACCTGAGCTGAAATCAAGAGTTGGGTGCCTGAGTGAACCACATAGGTGCCCCAACACTAGATAATATATTTATGCAGTAAAAAATATTTTTGAAAGTAGTAAATGAAAAGCTTGAGAAAAATCACAGAAAATCATAGTAAATTTCAGGTAGAATTCAAGGGATTTAGTAAGAAGATGATCATTATGGAGGGGAGAAAACCAAGATTCAGTGTAGAAATAATTAGTATGTCTGAAGAAGATAGGACAAAAATGGTACAGGAAAAATTGTTCAATATTTAATGAAATGTTCTTGAAATAATGGAATGCCTGAAAATTTAGATAAAAATTATCCAATACACACACAATAAAGACAGAGCATAATGATTAAGATATATCCTGATGAGCATATTGACCCACATGGATTAAAAAAATAATTCTAGGGGCACCTGGGTAGCATGATCAGGAGAGGGGCAGATAGAAAGAGGGAGACAAAAAATCCAAAGTGGGCTCCAGGCTCTGAGCTATCAGCACAGAGCCCAACGTGTGGCTCGAACCCACGAACCTTTGAGATCATGACCTGAGCTGAAGCTGGATGCTTAACCGACTGAGCCACCCAGGTGGCCCATAAAAAATAAAATAAGTAAATAAATAAAAAATAAAAAATTCTATAGAGAGTTATTTTGCCCATGGAATTTGCCTCTGAAGGAGCAAAACAAAGATTAAGTCTATATTTTTGATAGAGAACAATATTCCTCACGTTAAATGACTAAAACACAAGATATATCCTTAAATACTCAGCAGTTATGAAAAGATAGCATGCATACAACTTTTTTAAAAGAAGAAAAAATGTTTTAAACAAGTAACCCAGCCAACTGACTGTTTAATTAAAATTAAGAAATTACTAAAGGGTAGTGGTGTCATGAAAAACTTGATACTTATTACATTTTTACAACTTCCTACAACAATGCATAATTCTCTTTATAATATTAGTTGTGTGTTTCTTCTATCATATGTGATCAAATTATAGTGTGTCTGCAGAATTTTCCCTAAGGATGTGTTTGATATTAAGCTGAACCATATGAAATTGGTATTTTTGTAGGACAAAAAAATGGTTGAATATAAGCAATTTCATGAGATTAAATCTTACAGTCAGAAAGGATTTTTTGTTTCAATGATGCTAAAATGATTTCAGGCATCTTCATCGTTCTTTAATCATTTAGGTCAGATTTTTAAAGTATATCTTTGTAAGTCTATTCTTATGCTACCACCCTTCTCTGAAATCCATGAAATATTCTTAATTAGATTTCCTACCTCCTTCTTTTCAGATAAAAAAAAAAAATCTTGCCAGAACAGAATAATTAGGTTAACCTTTCTTTGCTCAAAAGTTCAATTGTAAAAGTCATTGTGATTTATAATAAAATTAGTGTACTCCCTCAATGTTTAACAATTAAATTTATTTTTGTTCTTACCACTGTAAAATAAAATTTAAGCATTTTCATTATTCCAACAAAGGGTTATCTTACGGAATAAATAATTTCCTTAGTTAATAATCAAATCACTTGAAAGTAAACATTCTCGATATAAACACTTTATAATTTATTGTTTTATCTGGAAATCTCTATGAGAAGAAAAAAGCCATATCTTGTTTAATCTCAACACCCTGCTGTTAACAAGAGGTTCTTTCTTGCTGAGGGATTCTGGGAATATGGACACCTAAGTATACCTTCCTTACCCTTCAAACCCAACAACAATTTGCTTGCACCTGCTTAGCCAGGATTCTTCTAAAACCGGAAAACAACTTGGAATGGCATTACTTCTACTAAATTTTCCAAGCGATCCTTCCTCAGTAGTCTTTGGGGGGAGGGTAATCAGGGGAAATCAAGGGTAGAGCTTGGCCAACAGACCTCAGGAAGAGCTTAGTCTGAGTACTTCAGTCTAAAGAGAACTTCCACAGGAGTCTGTTGGTGTCCTTGACACTGGAAATGGTCAGCAGAGAGCCATTAATCAGCATTTCTGCCTTCACCAAATGAGAGAGTTTATCCATACTGATATTTAAAACACAGGTCTCAAATTCGAGAGGCCACTAAAAAACTAAAAAAGAATAAAGAAAAAAGAAAAAAATAGCACTGAACTTCTCATTTGCAAAAATAGAATGTAGAAAACAATGAATTAAAAGAGAAAATGAGTGAAATGAGAAAATAAGAGAGAAAAAGATTATTCCAACCATATCATAACTGTTATGGGAGGGGAAAATATTATATGGAGCTATTAAAAAAACAAGAAACCTTATTACTCAAGTACTTGAGGAGAGAGTTCACCCAAAATAATGAAAAAACTGAAAGAGAGACCTCAATGTGGGGAAAGATTAACGGCAGAGGAAATAGTGGTAAGAAGTGAACCTTGAGGGGCGCCTGGGTGGCTCAGTGGGTTAAGCGTCCGACTTCAACTCAGGTCACAATCTTGCGGTCCATGAGTCCGAGCCCCGTATCGGGCTCTGGGCTGATGGCTCAGAGCCTGGAGCCTGCTTCGGATTCTGAGTCTCCCTCTCTCTCTGCCCCTCCCTCATTCATGCTCTGTCTCTCTCTGTCTCAAAAATAAATAAACGTTAAAAACAATTTTTTAAGAAAAGACGTGAACCTTGATATATACTATATATGTACATATTTAATGAAGAAAGATAGTCTCTTCAAAGTATATAATATCAATATTAAGGAAAGTCTGCTGAATCAGAAGAGTCCAGATTAAGAGAATTTCTATTATTGAAAGTGCTGCTATAAACATTGGGGTACATGTACCAAATTATGGAAAGAGCCTAAATGTCCATCAACTGACAAATGGATAAAGAAGATGTGGTTTATACAATGGAATACTACATGGCAATGAGAAAGAATGAAATATGGCCTTTTGTAGCATCGTGGATGGAAATGGAGGGTATTATGCTAAGTGAAATAAGTCAGTCAGAGAAAGACAGATACCATATATTTTCACTCATATGTGAAACTTAAGAAACTTAACAGAAGACCATGGGGGAGGGGAAGGGGAAAAAAATACTTATAAACAGAGAGGGAGGGAGGCAAACCATAAGAGACTCTTGGATACTGAGAACAAACTGAGGATTGATGGGGGGTGGGGGAGAGGGGAGAGTGGGTGATGGGCATTGAGAAGGGCACTTGTTGGGATGAGCACTAGGTGTTGTATGGAAACCAATCTGACAATAAATTATATTTTTAAAAAATAATAATGATAAAAATAATAAAATAAAAAAGAGAATTTCTATTAGATATGAAGGAGTAGGAAAGAAAAAAATGCTAGGAAATGAAGGCTAAGAGGGAGGAAGTAAATGTATTCTACAGGGGTAACGGAAAAAAGAAACAAAAACTAGCGGATGGGAGGAGAGAAGGCAAAATGATTATAAAGATCATGTCCTCTTGAAAGAGGAAGTAAATTAAAGTGCCACAGTTAAGGAAAAATGCATCTCGGTGATTAAAAATAGTTATCTTAAAAAGATAAATATTAGTCATTTATATCTGATTAGGAGAATAGGCAAAAGGGTGGTGATTATTTACAGGAATAGGAAATTGGAGTAGATACAAATTAACAATGAACAAAGATCCTTTTCCCATGAAGTTTATATTCTAATGGGAGGAGATAAAAATAATTTCATACTTAATGTGAGTTAGGAAGTGATATTTCTTTTTTAATTTTTTTAATGTTTATTTTTATTTTTGAGAGAGACAGACAGAGCATGAGCAGTGGAGGGGCAAAGAGACAGAGAGAGACACAGAACCCTAAATAGGCTCCAGGCTCCAAGCTGCCAGCACAGACCAACAAGGGGCTTGAACATATGAACTGGGAGATCATTACCTGAGCAGAGGTAGAATGCTTAACCATTTGGGCCACCCAGGAGGTGGTGCCCCAGGAGGTGATATTTCTATGAAGAAAAATGAAGCAGGCTAAGGGATTAACAATAATGCAGTGGTCAAGGAAGTATCTCTCAAGACATGTAAATGCCCTAATTTGGAAGCGTGCTTGGCTTATTTAGGAAATAAGAAGGAGTCAAGGTAGCTAAAAAAAAAAAAAAATGATGAGCTGGGCTTCATAGGAAGGGAAATAGTGAGAGGCAACATCATGGACGGCCTTAAGGGCCATGATGAAGAACAGATTTTATTCTGAGTGAGATGGTAGCCATCGGAAGTGTAAGGGCAGATAAATAACAAGACTTACCTGTCCTTTAATACAATTACTCACCTGTTTGGAAAATAAAATGTGGAAGTATACGGGGTAGAAAACAGGGTGAACTCTATTATAGATTTTTTTTATTATTATTTAGGAAGTGTCTCATCTATAGCAATAAGGTGGCGTGCCAAATTCCATGTGTGCCTAACAATGGTATCTGTCAGAGAATATTTGCTTCCCAGAATCAATTGCTCAAATTCTTTAGAGATACAGACTTACATTTTGGGTAGGATATATTCCAGTTAGCCTGAAGATTGCTTCTCTCCTTGTACTTTGCAACTAGTTATAGAAAGGTGGCTACAGTTTGGCCAGTGGGAGGTAAACGTAAGTGTTGTGCTTCTTGCTCATGAAATTCATATGTGATATCAGAGTTGGAGCTCCCACTCTGGACCATGAAATGACCCTAGAAATTAAGTACATGCACAGCAGAGCACAGATAAAAGAAGCCTGAAACTGTCACCGCAGAAAATGATAACAGCCCTTGACAATCTACCTCTGGCCTTTTATTTGAGAAAGAAATAAATCTCTCTAGCTTTTTTTAATCACAATTATTTTGAGTTTCTCTCTTGATGGCTGAATATAAACCTAACTGATATAATTTAGCAAGCAAATTAAAGCATCCACCTGAAACCTTAGCCAGACAAATTTCTCCTAGTACACATGGGCTAAGTACATGGACCGACTATTACAAATATTTTGCTGCAACATTTTGTACGTAATCATAACAGCAAATGTATTCATTCATTATTTGTATTCATACAAATAAATATGTTGAAAAGAAGAATTTCCATTTGTTAATAATTTTTGAGCAAGTAAACTTGACTACCAAGGTTCCAAATAAGACCTCACAAAAAGATTTATAATCTCCCACTACCAGTCAATTCTAGCCACTAGCTAACTAAATTTTCTCTCGGGAACACTAGAACAAAAGGAAATGTACATCATTTTGCTATACCTAACACATAACTGATATCCAGTGAATGTGTTAAACATCAAATTACTGAGTCCAGTTTAAACATTCAAATAGATGAAGCTGCTTATTTCCATGGAAACATAAATAAAAGAATTATAAAATACTAGTTTATTTCATTTCATTTTGACTAACTGCTTAATTTTTACAACTTAGACATAGGTTTTAGTGAGCAAAAGCTTAATTTTATTGCTGTCACAAAACTTCTGGTTTTCAAAACCAGGCAAAGTATTGCCAAAAATTTTAAATAGACAAATTTTCTCAAAAACAATAGTATATTCCTGATCATGATTTTTATATTTTTAGTTATAAATAAAAAACATTTATGTAAATAAATGTATGTAAATGTAAATAAACATTTGGAAAATACAAGATATTTTCAATCACCCTCAAAAAATCATTTCAACAGATGTATGTACACACTCCAACTTCTTAGCTAAATGACTATTTTTCATTTTTCCATTTTATCAATTTTCTTTCATTCATTTTGAATAATTTACTCATAATAATTTGAACACTTATTTTTAAAAGACTGTAAAATATTTAGTTTTCATTCTTATTTATAAATTTACTTTTAAATTAGAAAAAATGTATAATTAGAAGTATTATTTTGGGGTGCCTGGGTGGCTCAGTTGGTTAAGCCTCCGACTTTGGCTCAGGTCATGATCTCACAGTTTGTGAGTTCAAACCCCATGTTGGGCTCCGTACTGACAGCTCAGAGCCTGGAGCCTGCTTCAGATTCTGTGTCTCCCTCTCTCTGTCCTTTCCCTGCTCATGCACGTGTTCGTTCTCTCTCTCTCTCTCCCTGTCTCTCTCAAAAGTAAATAAACATTTAAAAGATGTTTTTTTTCTTTAAAAAAAAAAAGTATTATTTTGATCCTAGTAAAAATGTCCAGGATTCATACAAAACACTGGAATAGTTTGTTTAAAAGCTGTCCTTGCTTAGTCCAGTGAAACTTGAACTCTTCTCTGGAAAAATAAAAGATACTTTGGAAAAGCAAGTTGCTCTTAATCTGCCAAAGAAAATAGCTCATCCCCTATAAAACTTTTATATATAAGAGCACATAAGACTTGTCTTAGATTTCAAAAAAAAGACACAAAGAAAAATAAAAATATATTGCCCACAAAGAAAACAAACAACTGGAATTATTTTATAGTTTTCAACATCACATTAACAATATCAGAAGCCAGAGGCCAACAGATCAAATTTGACAAGTCACTGTGGGAAAAAAGACAGTGTTGACTCTTCCTGAGTAGGTTTATTTTTATATGCAAAGGAAATAGAAAATAATTTTAAGCTATTTAATGATTCAACAATGTAATCATATACATTCACAGAAAAATTTATGTGAAGATACAGTTTTGGCCAAATGAAAGATGAGTTAACTCACAAATAGGAAAGCCATTTCAAGAAAACTATGATATTTAATCTCTGAAACATGGAGTTGATGTAAAAGACCACTGAAAAATTGTTAAATTTAGGCGTTTAGTTCTTTTTGATGCAATTGTAAATGGGATTATTTTCTTAATTTCTCCTTATAACAGTTCATTAATAGTGTATAGATATGAAGAAGATTTTTGTGTATTGATTTTGTATCCTACAATTTTATGGAATTCATTTATTAGTTCTAACCATATTTGATGGATTCTTTATAGTTTTTTTATATATATAATACCATATCACCCACAAATAGTGATAGTTATACTCCTTTCTTTCCAATCTGGATGTCTTTCACTTCTTTTTCTTGCCTTATTGATCAGGCTAGGACTTCCAATACCATATGGAATAAAATAGCCACAGTAGGCATTCTTGTCTTGTTCCTAATCTTGGAGAAAAAACTTACAGCTTTTCAGTGTTGAATATGATATTAGCTGCGGGCTTATTTCCTTTGTAATGTTGAGGTACATTTCCTCCATATTTGCTTTAATGAGAATTTTATATAAATGGATATTGAATTTTGTCAAATGCTTTTTCTGCATCTATTGTGATGACCATATGATTTTTATCCTTCATTTCGTTAACATGGTGTATCACACTGATTTGTAGATGTTGAACCATCCTGGTATCTCTGGGATATATCCAACTTAGTCATGGTGTATGATTATTTTAATGTATTCCTGAATTTAGTTTGCTAATATTTTGTTGAGAATTGTTGCATCTATGTTCATCAAGAATGCTGGCTTGTAATTTTCTTTTCTAATGGCGTCCTTGTCAGGTTTGTATCAAGGTAGTATTAACCTTATGAGTTTGGAAGACTTCCCTCTTCTATTTTTGGAAAGAGTTTGAGAAGTATTGGTATTAATTCTTAGAATGTTTGGTAAAATTCCCCAGTAAAGCCATATGGTCCTGGATTTTTGTTTGTTGGAAGTTTTTTGATTACTGATTTAATCTCTTTCCTAGTAATCTGTATGTCCAGATATTCTATTTCATCATGATTTAATCTTTGAATATGTATTCAAAGATTGTTACTTATTTTTATACACACTTGTGAACATTATGTTTGTGTATAATGTAAAAATAATAAATATGAAAATATGCCCATTCCCAAATCATGTAAATGTATGGCCAAGTATCAGGAATCAGGTAAAATATGCTAATTTCTTCAACTCTGGTCTCAAGATTCAAAATCTTGGTTAGACCAACTGATTAGGTCATTCATGCTCCACCGTCTCTGTGCTTCTTTTTCTTTTGCCCAGTTTTACTGAGATATAATTGACATATCACATTATATAAATTTAAGGTATGTAAAACATAACATATATGTTGCAAAATGATTACCACAATAAGGTTAGTTGACACATGCATCAATTCACATAATCACATAATTACCATTTGTGTGTGTGTGTGTGTGTGTGTGTGTGTGTGTGTTATGAGAACATATAAGATTAACTATCTTAGTAACTTTCAAGCATATAATATTGTTAACAACAATGTATAGCTTCTAATCTTACATAACCAGTTACAACCACTCCTTTCTTCAATCCAATAGCATTAAGCAGTTAGATTAAGATTCGGAAAACCTAAAGTAAATAATATAACACCTTATGCTAAAATCATCCAAGGACTTCTAACTTCACAGAGAGTAAAATCTAAACTCATTACTAGACACTATGAATCTCTATCATCTTGGCATCCATCAATCTCACCAACTTCAACTCACATCACTGTCTCTTTTGTTTAATGAGCTCCAGTTGCATTTTCTGCACTGCATTTTCCTTTTCTTTCTTTCTTTCTTTCTTTCTTTCTTTCTTTCTTTCTTTCTTTCTTTCTTT
>NW_026057582.1:68356583-68374046 GCF_023721935.1 Panthera uncia
GGGTGTGTGTATATGTGTGTGTGTGTGTGTGTGTATGTATATATATGTATGTATATGTATGTGTATATATATATACATACACACACACACAATGGAATAATACTCAGCCATAAAAATAATGAAATTTTATGATTTTTAATCATGTGGATGGAGCTAGAGAGTATTATGCTAAGTGAAGTAAGTCAATCAGAGAAAGACAGATACCATGATGTCACTCATATGTGGGCTTTAAGAAACAAAACAAATGAGCAAAGTGGAAAATAATGAGAGAGGCAAACGAAGAAACAGATTCTTCACTACAGAGAACAAAGTGATGGTTACCAGAGGGGAGGTGGGTGGGAGAGATGGGTTAAATAGGTGGTAAATTTAAATAAAAAGTTTTTAAAAAATCATCACAAGGACACCTGGGTGGCTCGGTTAAGTGTCCAACTTTGGCTCAGGTCATGATCTCACAGTTCTTGAATTCGAGCCCTACACTGGGCTCCCTGCTGTCGGTGCAAAGCCTACTTTGGATCCTCTGTTTTCCTCTCTCTATGCCCCTCCCTCCCTCACTCTCTTTCTCTCTCTCCTAAAAATAAATTTAAAAAAAAAGGGACAATTTAAAAATATACATATTAAAAAATATACAAGTATAGAATTACACATCCAGTAAAAATATCCTACAAAAGTGAAAACTAAATAAAAATATTTGCAGATGAGTAAAAATTGAGGTAATTCACAGCAGAAAACTGATACTCAGCAAATATTAAATCAACATGTTTTCACAGAGGGGCGCCTAAGTGGCTCCCTCGGTTAAACGTTAGACTCTTGATTTTGGCTCAGGTCATGATCTCAAGGTCATGGGATTGAACCCTGCATCAGGCTCTGTGCTTGGTGTGAAGTCTGCTTGAGATTCACTGTCTCCCTCTCCCTCTGCTCCCACAACTTGCTTTCTCGCTCTCAAAACAAAAACAAACAAAACAAAACAAAAAAACTCAAAGTATTCATGCAGAAGGGCAATGATTAAAGAGTAAAACATAGGAATGGAGGAAGTAAATAAAGAGTAAAGGAAATAACACTGAGTATAAATAACAAATATAACTATGTTTAAAATATGTGCATAATTAAAATTCATGGCAAAAATGTAAAAAAAGAGAAAGGGTAAATGGAGTTAAAATGTTCCAAGGTCATGGGATTGTCTGGTATTATTACACTATTATAAGTCAAGGATGCATACTGTAATATAGTAGATAACTACTACAAAACCCATTCTGATAGAACACCCATGAGCAGTACTTTTTACATTCCAGATGTAAATCGACTATCCCAGCACAGTTTACTCAGGTTTGAAAGAACAGAGATGATAAGAGATTCAGGATGCCAACCGGGCAGCATCAGTGAGAATTCTTACAAAAATTCCGGAACAATTCTCTGGCCTACCAAGTGAAAGCTTAGCCGTGACACAACAACACATCTGAATGTGGAAACTTGATCTTAGAAGCCATAGGCTTCACAGAACAAGGCTTGAGCATAACTTCTAGATCCCTGCAAAAACAAAAACAGAAACAAAAACACCCTCTTTATAAGTCATTTGACAAACAAGGAAAATCAAAGCTGTGTCTTTCAACCTGATATTTATAATTCATCCACGGCCTTCCTTATCAATCCAGCTGCTGGGACTTTATCAGTTATAATTAGTATGACAACTGAAATACTGCTATGATCAGTGATCTGCTAAGTGAAAAGAGCTAAGTGAAAGTTAACCTAAGGTCCATTTCCCAAGAAGAAATAAAATTTTGTTAATTCTGTACTCATAACTATGAAAAGAATATGAAAGTTGAATATTAAAATAAAGAGTTCATGGAAAGACAGCACAAAGAGAAGAAGGGGGCAGTGTATCCAGTGGAACAAACACTAAATCCTTAGATAGTAGATAAAATTCCAAATTAATAGCTAATTACATAAAGTATGAATAGGCTAAATGTTTAGGTACAACTTATAGAGGGTGTTAGAAAATAACAATTCCTCTATCACTTACTAAAATCACACCTTCATTCTAACAAAAAAAGGATAAAAAATTCACACTGTAAGTACACTACACAAAAGAAAGTAGTACTTATGAAAAATATCCTAATCCTAATTAGAGAAATTTTCAAATTACTTTCTCAATAGTTAATAAAGAAATCAAACATAAAATACACAAATATATAAAAGAATTGCACACAGTTATCAAATCTGACCAATTCAACATAAATTAATCTTTATACCTTAAAAAAAAGACACACTGTTCATTCTTTTAAAGTATTCATAAAAAAATGCCTATTTTGTTGCTACTAGCAACAAATCAGGTCTCCAAAAGTTGAAAACAAATGAAAGTAACAATAAAAAGAAAACTAGAAATCCCTTCAAGAAGGTAACTAATAGCATATTTTAAAATAACTTATGGATGAAAAAAATTCCAATAAAATTATAAGACATTATGAAAAGAAGGATATTAAAATATGATATATTAGAACTTATTGATTTTAGCAAAGCCATGATAGAGATAACTTACAGCCTTAAAAGCACATTATAGAAACAAAATAAAGGGCTAAGATAAACAATATTTAATGAAGTTAAAAAGGGAATGACAAATTATAATCAATCAACTCCTTACAAGTCTGAGTTTTAAAATTGAGGTAAGAGAAAGAAGGCACAAATTTTAGTATCAAGAATTAAAAAAAACTGTAATATATCCTAGATATTCAAGTTAGTAAGAAGATATTAAGAACATCTTTATAAAAATGAGACAGTGTCTTAGGAAAATAAATGTAAAATTGCCTAAAGAAGAGAGAATCTGGGTAATTCTGTATGTTTGTAAAAATAATTTTATAATTAATTTAAAATATTCCCACAACAAATATCTTAGCCCCAGATATTCTACCAATGATTTCTTACAAATATTTAAGGAAGAGGTAAGAAAAATCATACACAAAATCTTCTATAAAATAGAAAAATATCAAGCATTTCCCAGTCATTTTATGAGGTAAAAGTAACATTGACAAAGAAAATTCACAAGGACATAACTATAAAGAAAAATCACAATCTAATCACTAATGAATATGTGAGAAAATTATAAGCCAAAATAGTAACAAAATAATTCCAGTCGTGTATGAAGATAAAGATACAACATGACTTTGTACACTGTCCCCCAAGGAATGAGTTTAACATTCAAAAATCAAATAATTCAACACATTAATTTCGTAAGATAAGAACATGATATTTTTAATGGAAAAAGAAAAGATTTATGCCAAATCCAACGCTCATTAACGATAAAAACTTTCGTCAACTACAACTGTCAACTACAATTAAAAGGTACCTCTTTAAACTGAAAAGATTATAAAAGTATATACATCAAACTTTTTATTTAGCTGGTGAAATTTGAAAAACTTCCTTTCCATGAGTGATATGCTAATGTCCAATGTCCCCAGTAATATTCAACACTGTCTTGGGAAATGCCAGAGTGAATTATAATATAAGGAAAATAATTAAGTAGGAATTGAAAAAGAATAAATAAAATCACCATCATTCATAGGTAGCAATTCTGTGTAAGTAGAAAGCCCAAAGTAGATTTTAGGTAGGCTATTATACTAATAAATGAATTTATAAAGTGTCTTCAACACAAGATCAATATGATTTTATCAATTTTATATATTTATGCATAAACACATATACACACATACCTAATTAGGCAACTCATTTATTTCCCAATCTTAAATCTGTCCTGAATAAAATGGAGATATTAACTATTCTCTAGTCCTCCTTCTTGTATACACATCACTTGAGTATCCAAAAAAAGTGTCTCATAAGAAAATGCAGAAACCCATATAGTTTTGCTATGTGGAATTTCAGAGGTTTTTTTCTTTCATTCTAGTTGGTTTCTAAAATTCTTTCCAGCTCCAAACCTCTGTGACTCCATGCTTCACAGATACAGTCTACAGATCCGCACCGTCTCATATGAGTTGGGTATTTACATTCACTACTCATTTCCTAGCTTCCTATAATATCCTCTCTTACTTCTTTCAACACTTCATAATCCACCTGTATTCCTGGAACATATAAACAATTTCATGCTCCTTTCAGACTTATTGAAATATTTTATTGTAAAAAAGTAATTAAATGAATGTTGATCAGTTCTTTCCATCATTTACAGTAGTTCATGAGGATGGATTTATCCACTCAGAATCACTATGTCTGAGTAATTGCACATTACATTGTATTATGTGTATGTTCAGATCTAGAAATTACGTATATCTTATCACTTTTAACATTCAATTTGCTGTCTTATGTCATCTAATTTATATTTAATACATATCTCACGGATACCTAATTTTTTTCAAAGATTTTATTTTTTAAGTTATCTCTACACGCAACTTGGGGCTCGAATTTGCAATCCCAAGATCAAGAGTTGCATGCTGTACTGACTGATCCATCCAGGCATCCCAATACACAATAATGTTATGTGAAATAGAAGATCAAAAAATGAATATAACATGCTCTTACACATAAGTAACATATATACTAGAAGTTGAAATGGATTAATCAACCAGGGATTCTGGTTTTTAAGTAAAGCAACACTAGACTGTTTGATAAAGTAATGCCATATTTGCAGTTCCTTAAAAGCTCCTGGGATAAATGTATTTATACATACTATCCATGAAACTCACGATTTTTTAAATTAACTATTATTATTATTAATTAAAAACATACACATTTACACTCAGCTCTGGGAAAAATGTAGGATTATTTCCTCATTTTGCAAAGGAAGTGGCAAGTCTTCTCCAGTTGATTAATAATATAAAAATGCATTGTGACCCAAAGAAACACAAACATGAACTGGGTCTAAGAAGATGTGGCCCTACACTATTATGCTTATAATGTGGGATCATTTTGAGAGTTGATGGAGCCCATTGTTACTAATAGATGTCAGGTAACATCAGTAAACTCACCTTGAGTTTACAGGTTTTATTATTTACATGGGTGGTGAAATAAAGTAAACTTTTGACCCATAATTTCAAAGTCACTCCTTTCAGGATGTAAATTGCCTTAACTGCCAAGTAAGGGGAATGTCCTAGACAGGCTCTAAAATTTTTCTCAACTCTAGTTTTCTGTACGTATGTGTACATAAGTAATTATACCTCAAACATCTTAACATAATATTGTAGAAGAACTGAGGATATTTAGAGAGGGAGGAAAGAACCTCTGGATGGGAAGATGTTTTCAGTGATGTGGATCTTAAATGGCACTGAGAGTTACTGTCCATGGAAGGGTATTCAATACATAAGTAATTCAAAGTCACAAATTTTGATGAAAAAATATGTATGTTTAGAAGAATATTAGAAATTAGGTTGAATAGGTCATTTGAGTGAGACAAATATGTAGTATTAACTGAGACCCAAAAGGAAATTGGAAGTACAGTCTTGAACATTTCATCTTCAAGACAGTATTAGTACAGTAAACATAAAATATTCAAATCAACATCAATTAAAATGTAAAAATGCTCATTATTTACATAGTATTTATTTAAAGTACCCAAACTAATGACAATAATTTGTGCCAGTATGGTACTGGCACAAAAACAGACATATAGGTCAGTGTAACAGACTAGAGAACCCAGAAACGGACCCACAAACGTATGGCCAACTAATCTTTGACAAAGCAGGAAAGAATATACCATGGAATAAAGACAGTGTCTTCAGCAAGTGGTGCTGGGAAAACTGGACAGCGACATGCAGAAGAATGAACCTGGACCACTTTCTTACACCATACACAAAAATAAATTCAAAACGGATGAAAGACCTAAACATAAGACAAGAAACCATCAAAATCTTAGAGGGGAAAACAGGCAACAACCTTTTTGACCTCAGCCATAGAAACTTCTTATTTGACATGTCTCTGGGAGGCAAGGGAAACAAAAGCAAAAACGAACTACTGGGACTTCATCAAAATAAAAAGCTTGTGCACAGCAAAGAAAACCATCAGCAAAACTAAAAGGCAACTGACAGAATGAGAGAAACTATTTGCAAATGACAGATTGGATAAAGGGTTAGTATCTAGAATCTATAAAGAACTTATCAAACTCAACACCCAAAAAACAAATAATCCAGCAAAGAAATGGGCAAAAGACATGAATAGACACTATTCCAAAGAAGACATCCAGATGGCTAACTGACACATTAAAAGATGCACAACATCACTTATCCTCAGGGAAATACAAATCAAAACCACAATGAGATACCACCTCACACTTGTCAGAATGGCTAAAATTAACAACTCAGGCAACAGATGCTGGCAAGGATGCGGAGAAAAGGAACACTCTTGCACTGCTGGTGGGAATGCAAACTGGTACAGTCATTCTGGAAAACAGTATGGAGGTTTCTCAAAAAGTTAAAAATAGGGGCGCCTGGGTGGCGCAGTCGGTTAAGCGTCCGACTTCAGCCAGGTCACGATCTCGCGGTCCGTGAGTTCGAGCCCCGCGTCAGGCTCTGGGCTGATGGCTCGGAGCCTGGAGCCTGTTTCTGATTCTGTGTCTCCCTCTCTCTCTGCCCCTCCCCCATTCATGCTCTGTCTCTCTCTGTCCCAAAAATAAATAAAAAAAAAAAAAAAAAAAAAAAAAGTTAAAAATAGAATAACCCTAAGATCCAGCAATTGCACTACTAGGTATTTTTCCAAAGGATACAAAAATTCTGATTCAAAGGGGCAAATGCACCCCAATGTTTATAGCAGCATTATTGACAATAGCCAAAGTATGGAAAGATCCATAATGTCCATCCACCGATGAATGGATAAAGAAGATGTGGTATATATACACACACACGCACACATGCACACACAATGTGTATACACGCACGCACACAATGAAATATTACTCAGCAATTAAAAAGAATGAAATTTTGCCATTTGCAACAATGTGGATGGAACTAGAGTGCATTATGCTAAGAAAAATTAAGTCAGGCAGAGAAAAACAAATTTCATATGATTCCACTCATAGGTGGAATATAAGAAACAAAACAGATGAACAAAAGGGAAGCAAAAATAAGATAAAAACAGAGACGGAGACAAACCCTAAGAGACTCTTAAATACAGAGAACAGAGTTGCTGGTGGGGTTTTGGGTGGGGGGATGGGCTAAATGGGTGATGGGCATTAAGAAGGACACTTAATGGGATGAGCATTGGGTGTTATGTGTACGTGATGAATCACTGAATTCTACTCATGACGTCATTATTACACTCTATGTTAACTAACTTGGATTTAAGTAAAACATTTAAATTATTTAAAAAAAGAAAACATTTTTCTCAACTTTAAGTTCATGTTTATATGCTAAGTTATCCAATTATTTTCTTTATTCTCTTTCAAGTTGATTTTAGCACAAAGGAAAACAAAATATGACACAAAGTAAGATGTTATTAAACATAAAATACAGTGCTTCATTTTATTAAATTCTATCAAGACATCCATTTCATATATAGTCATTTTATTGCAGATCTGAATTCATTTTATTTCTATCATGCTTCACAATGTGGCAGAAGTCAAATGTAACATATATGGTACCATGCAATCAGACACTATTCCTAATACTCATAAAGCCAACTGTTTTCTGCTCCAGTGGTGCAGTGAATTAATTGAAATTGAGTGTATCTCAACATAAATTTTGAAATGTCTTTGTATGTTCCTTCTATTAAAACTTGCATGAATTAAGAATTCATTAGTTACCAAGTGAATTACTATAAATTCTCTTAAACCTCTCCCTTACTTTATGTAGTTTATGTTCATTCACCTTGATTTACACAAACTGCTAATATGTGAGAATTAATGAGTCATCACATCCTATATAAGACCCTATCTTCCCCATTCTATTATTCCTTTATGATGAAAACATTAAATTCTGAAGAGATGAGAAATATTACTTGCAGTGTGGGTTTTTATGTATACATCTGCATAAGCGTCTCCCTCTCTCTCTACCCCCCCACTTGTGCTCTGCCTGTCTCTGTCTCTCAAAAATTAAAAAAACTGTAATAAAACTTTTTTTTTAAAAAGCACAAAAAATCTTTTTTTTTTAATTTTACTTACATGGAATGCCTGCTAGCATGCAGACAAAAAAGGGGATCTCGATAAAGAAACTTAGTAACTTTTAAAAACTGTCTGTCTGCTATTTATCTTCTCCAGTTACTTTTACAAGAAACATACAAAGCACACAGACAACACAAAAAAAAGTGAAATGGACGAAATAAGGGGATGTTGCAAAGTTTACTAAACTTTCCTGAATCTGTGCCAAATCTTACCAAATAATTCATTATACTCTATAGACCTAACTTAAGTATAGATTTCAGGATGGCCACTCTGTACAAGTTTCACATATTTTTTCAAGTCGAAAGGTTGATAGGCATTTTTACTGGGAGGGGAAAGGACTTAAATTTCATTTAAAATGAGATTGAGTTAGGTACATTTACTATAAACTCCATTTATTATCACAGCAGTCACAAAAGTAATCAAATTAGATACCACAATTTATATTTTCAGGGAAAATAGCTAAATGTTACTCTATAAGGACATTTAGAACAATCATTCAAAGTCAGGCTGGAATGTTCCTCTAACACTCTGTCCAGTCACCTTCTACGAGTATAACGTTGCTGTAAGAATGTAATGTAACATAACTGAGGAGAACACACTATTGTTAAAAGTCAAAATATGTAGTTTGCCAACTGAAAGGCATTTGGTGGGCTAAACTGCAGAATTTGGAAATAGTGATTGACAAATAGAGTGTACAAACTAAACATTTTAGAACATGGAGGCCTGAGGACTACAGTTAGTGAAGCGGGTTTGAAATTCATCTTGGAGTCCAGTTACCTCTCCTTTCTAGCAATTCCTGGTCAGAGTTATTGTCTCTCATGAAAATGAAAACACTGAATGAATGAATACTGCTTCATGAGAAAAAATGAGGAATAATGCAAGCAGCAAGATGTTAAACTCAGATTTACCAGTGGTACTTTAAGTCATTCATTTCAAACAGCTCTGAGTCTCATAATAAAATGATGCTAATGATGTGTACCTTCTAGGGTGCTTGGTAAATTACAGTTAGTTAGATGACCAATGAGTGGTAACCATTATTATTTCCATCAGTGAAGCATATCACTGAAACATAAATTCTGGCATTAAAGAGAATGCATCATTTTGAACAGCTAGTCTGGTCCCTGTTGTCTGGTAAAATCTTACTTCAGATTAGATGTATCTCCAAACATCATCATATGCATTTCAGCCAAAGATCTGGACACTCACAATTTATCTTTAAAAAGACTCCACGATAAATACCAGGAATGTAAAACCTAGTTTGGCTTCAAGTTCTAGAAGGTGATCTTTCTTTCCAGATTCCTCCAAATTTGGGGAGAGGGGGTAGGAGGGGAGTTACCTTATTTAGGTTGCACAAAAATTGTAGTACTTGCTAATGCTGATTTAAATCAACTACCTAAATCCAATACCAGTAAAAATAAATGAAATTACTGTGGACAAATCATGTCTCAAGAATAAAGTGGAGGTTATTTGCAAGCATTAGTTTGGTATAATTTTAATCCTGAGCCAGAGAAAGAGAACATCTTGCTTGTAATTTTGATCAGAACCTAAACCCCGGTCAGCAAACAAACTAATACAAACACAGCTTATTTTACTGCATTTCACAGATATTCCATCTTTATAAACTGAAGGTTTGTGGCAACCCTGTATTAAACAAGCATACTGGTGTCATTTTTCCGACAATATTTGCTCAGTCTGTGTCTCCGTCTCCCATTTTACCAATACTTGCAATATTTCAAACTTTTTCATTATTTTTATATTTGTTATGGTGATCTCTGTTCAGTGATTATAATTCATTGAAACCTCAAATGATAGCATTTTTTAGTAATAAAGTATTTTTCCTTCTTAAAAAAAGTTTATTTATTGTGATAGATAGAGAGAGAGAGAGAGAGAGAGAGAGAGAGAGAGAGAGAGATCGTGGGCATGTGAATAGAGGAAGGGCAGAGAGAGGGAGATAGAGAATCCCAAGCAGGCCTTGCACTGTCAGCTCAAAGCCCAACAAAGGGCTTGATCCCATGAACTGCAAGATAATGACCTGAGCCAAAATCAATAGTCAGAAGCTCAACTGACTGAGCCTATCAGGCACCCTCAAGAAATTATTTTTAAATTAAGATATGTACATTATTTTTTAAAAGAATGCTATTGCATACTTAATAGATTACAGTATAGTATAAATTTAAGTTTTATATGCAAGGGAAACCAAAAAATTAGTTTGACTTGCTTTACTATAACATTCATATTGCAATGTTCTGGAACTAAACCTGCAGTATCTCCAAGGTATGCCTGTACTTCCATTATAATTTTATCACTTAAAGCTCTTTGAGAGTCCTTGAAAGTCATGATCCTTACATGTCCCATTCTGTAAAAATACCATTTTACTCAGGAGCAAAAGTGTTTTCCACTAGATTTTTGCTATGAAAGGCCTAAAATTATATAAATATATGAGAAAAATACATATTATTATTACCAATCTCTAAGAGAATGCACAGGAGATGATCTTTTCAGATCCTCATTTTCTGACTTGAAGTCAAGATAAAGTAATCTGGAATATGGAATTAATATTAGTAAGGAGATTCAATATGGAATGTTGGATACTGAATTCTTCATCTATATATCTCTTTTAAATAAATTTCAATTTCATTATAAACACATAATGCAAAAGTAAGAAAGTTAAAGAATCTAAGTAGGGCTGTATCCTCACCATTTTCATCTAATTAGAATTAAGACAACACTGGGGTGCCTAGGCTCTTATTTCCCCAAAGGTCTTGATCCAGGGTCATGGGATTGAACCCCGCAGCAGGCTCTGCATTCAGCATGGAGCCTGCTTAAAATTCTCTCTCTCTCTCTGTCTCTCTCTCTCTCCCTCTGCCCCTCTCTTCAGCTTGATCGCACTCGCTCTCTCTCTCTCTCTCAAAAAAAAAAAAAAAGACATTTATATTAAGTACAATTTAATTGACATCTTGCTACACTATTACCATTAATCCTCATATTTAAGTATTAGCCAATTTTATTTGATGACTAGAAATGGGCTATACAAAAGAATTTTTAGGTTTGTGAAGTGTTCTGTATGATAATGTGTCAGCAGATATACAACTATGCATTTTCAACACCAATAATCCACAAAGAGTAAGTTTTACTATGAACAAATTGAAAAATAAATAAATGACCAGGATATTAGGGGGTCTTGGAATGGAATGCTCATTATGGAGAATTAATCTCTCTATATTAAAATGGATGACATAATCTCAAAGAAGGAGGTACAAAGGATAAAAAGGAGTTGACTTATTTAACTTTGGAAAAGAGTGTTTTGACTGGATAATGTAGAATTAATGTACAAAATCATCTGTGCATAAACATTGTACTCTAGTTGGTAATTCTGAAACTACCCATGTACTTGGTTGAACAAATAAGTAATTAAGTTGTAAAACAAAAAACGGGGCAAGGGGGTTCTTATTTTAAGAGGTAGAAGTTACAAATAAGAAGAGGTAGGCTAGAATGAACCCTGTAATATCACAAGAGATTCAAAGATAGATGATAAATACTTCAATGTTTGTATAAAGATGGGTTAGTATGCATACATATATTTCCTACTTCTGTGTGTTAAGATAGCCTATAAACCCTGATATCCCACCACAAATGGTCAGAACCAGCATTCATACGTATCTTGGTTTTCAAGGTATCATTTTCTAATAAACAGATCTAGGAGATGCTTGGAGAATTGCTGATTCTAAAGGTGGGGCCAAAAATACAACATGAGCCTAAAGTCTCATACAGTAACAGGAAGAAAGGAAGTACTAATATGTGGTAAGATCCACTGAAGAAAGTTGAATTTGTGGGCAAAACTTCAGAGAGAATAAGTATTTGCATGGTCTCAATATAGCTTGCTCAAAGTATTTGTTAATTACTATGGTAGTTTTAAAACATGGCTACAAATTATCTGATATTCTTCCCTTCAGGAGATAAAGCTTAATTCCTCTCCACTCAAGTGGTGGCTGGATTTAGCAGCTTTCTTCTAATGAATAGAATATGAAAACGGAAAAAGTAGTAACTGCAGGGAAGAAACCTGGAAATACCATCTTAACCAAGTGATTAAGGCTAAAAATCAGCAAAAGTGATTCAAGTAGATACTATGTACTCATAATATAGTGATAAAGCCACTTCATCTCTGTGGTATTCTTCCATAAAACCCATAACCCATCTAATTATGAGACGCATTAGACAAATCCACACTGAGAGACATTCTACCATACAAGTATGTTTCCAAAGTGTCAAGGTCCAAAAAACAACCAAAGATTGAAAAACAATCACAGATTGAAGACTAAGGAATTATATGAGTCAAGGTAGCCTATATCGAATCCTGGATCAAAAAAAAAGGATATTAGTGAAAACACTTTTAAAATACAAGTCTGAATTTAAGTTAGCTAACAGTATTTTGCCAATGTTAATTTCTTGATTTGGTATTTGCCAATGTTAATTTCTACATTTGATAAATGTACCAAATCATATGAATTGTGAACTTTACATATGGATGGATGCAGGGCATATGGGAACTCTCTCTACTATCTTGGCAACTATTCATTAATCATTTCAAAACAAGCAGTTAAAAAAAATAAGTTCCTCTCTACCAGTAATTGTCGTCTGAAGTTCAACTTACTTGTATTTTGTTTTCTGCCTTATTTCATAGTGTTTCCATTTTTCTAGAATATAACTGCATTTGACAAACCTTTCCTTTAGGTTTCTTTATAAAACTTCTGACTTCTAGAAATTGACTGGCAAAGTTCAAAAAAAACTTATTCCCTGATCATTTCTCTATGCTGCCAATGTCACTCACATCCAAGAACTTTGACCTACAATTCTTCTAACTAAATTTCTACAGTGTTGACTGTCATTCAAAGAAACATAAATACCATCCTGTGGGAACTGTATGTGCTGTACAGAGAGAAATGCCATCTTTCAAATGATTCAGTTTGTTTTAAATTCATCAAAAATAAGTATATGGAAAAACAGTCTGAAATTCAGGCTGAGATAATATACTTATTGCGTCGATACAAGTCACACATATAACCACATTATTTAGTGTTCATTGCATACAAAGCAGTAGACATAATGCGACAAAACTAGAAAAGTAAAAATGGCCATCCTATCCTAAATTATAGGATTAGATAGTATATAAGGACCATTGCAATTTTAATATGCCAGAAGTCTATGTATCCTGGCACAAAATGACTTCTTGACAATTAATGCTAGTTGTTTCCAATGACTGGCCAGAGTACTGAAAAGAACTGGAATAGTTGTGACTTTCATATGATTAAGTTTCTGCTGATAATCACTCTTATCCCTGATCTATAGACTAAGCATCTGAATGAATCCCTGACTTGGACAATTCCATACCCAAATGTTCACTCATACCCTCTGTTTACATAGAAAAGAAAATTATCAATGAAATGAATTGGACTTATAGACTCATCCAGAATAGCTGTTTCTATCTTAATTCTATTTTGATGTTTCTTTATTATGTATCATATTATCTAAGAGTGAGGTATAAGCCTTATTTCTGGGCCAGAGGCAGTGATAGGTTAAGTATGAAAGGATAAAATCCAGAACCAGAAAAAACAAGATAGATATAGGGAAGAAGTAGTAATAAATAGCAAGCCAATGGGATGGTACAGATTATGAAGTTTGAAAAAAGTAGAGGTCAAGAAGGAAATATTGCTAAAAAACTGTCTAGCAATCAGATATCAGAAAGTATGCCCAAGCTGGAATCAATTGGTCAGTCAGATAAGGTTTTGGACATGAGAATCAGATATAGCACACAAGAGATTAGAGGACCTTTGGTTCAGGTAAAATCTAACCTCAGACATACACAGAATTTTCTATATCCTGCTCAAATAAGATTTACTGAGTATGGCTAATCAGGGTAACCAAAGTTCAGACTGCTGAACTCAAGTAATTCTCTTTTCCAAACCAATACTCTGAAATATATGAAGTTAAACTCATATTCATTCACAGAGTGCAATTTGTCTGTGCTTTTAGGGTTTTTTTTCTTTGGCAAAGCTACCAAAAAATACCCAATCATCTGTACTTAAATCCACAAAACTCTTTTAATTCCTCACACCCTTCCACAGTAAATATATAAGGGATCTGCTCACAAATATCTTTGGCATTTACCCCCTTTCCTTTATGTTAGTTTCACCTCTCATCTTGTCTCACAGGAAATTTCAATAACCTCTTAAATGTTGTCCTTGTTAAATAT
This sequence comes from Panthera uncia, assembly GCF_023721935.1. NCBI lineage: Eukaryota > Metazoa > Chordata > Mammalia > Carnivora > Felidae > Panthera > Panthera uncia. The sequence continues at coordinate 68,370,923 of NW_026057582.1, forward strand.
CTTTTCTATATTTAAGTAATTCCCACAAAGCCTGGTAAAATCATATGAACCACAGCCCAAGAATCTCTGACTGCTTATAGAACAGGCTTAATCTTTAGAATGAAATTGTAGATCCTCCCTAAACAGGCTGTAACATATATTTTCTAGAAAATGTGCTGTTCATGCAGACTTTGTTGACCTGTATTGGACCACTTAATCTTACCAAGACTAAACATTTCCCCATATCTACACAATTATTTACCTTGCTACTGCTCTAAGTAATTCTGTTCCCATCTCCACTTGTGAAATCGTCACCATCCTTTACAGTTCAGTTTAAATGCCACCATGTCTGTCATTTAATATCTCCTATCAAATATTTTTTTCTCAGCTTCTATGTTACTATGCATAATATTATATTCTTACATGACACTAATCCTATTGGTTTTCTTCATCAATTGATTATCAGCCATCAAGGTAAGGAGCCTCTCTGGTTAAGCTTTGTATAAATTCAACAGCTCTCTGGATTGAATAATTGCTCAAGAATCAGGTTGAACAATTTGGAAGGACATTACAATTTAAAGACGAGCAAGAGAAAAACAGAATAAGGACTGAATGTAAAATTTTATAGAAAGAGAACAACCTTTAGAAGAGATAATTTCCTAAAAGACACCTAACCTTAACAAATAAAACTAACTGCTAATAGATAAAACTGATTTCAAGCATCTGACACTGAAAAAAAATGTGTGTTCCCTCTTGTTGCTCAAATGGTGCTTCTCCTTGGACTAGCCAAAGATTCTTTGTATTTGACCCTCAATAAAAGTTATAAACTATCATTAGCCTGTATATACCAAAAGCTATGTAGAGGTGGCTGCTCTTAACAAATTTCCTAAATGAATCATGCACTTTCATATATTTTCATATGTAGGTACCAAAGTAACCAAGAAAGGAAAAATATAAATGTTCTATGCCTCTTACAGCTTTTTATTTTGAGATTATTTTCATCTAAGTGTACTAAGTACGAGATCCAAACCAACTCATGTCTACTATCATAGGCAATCACATTGGAATAATGTCAACCAACCCACCTGACTTTCATTCCATGGACTTGACCTACACAGTTTTTGCTATCTGACTCACCTTATGTTTATGGGGCTATATGCCCAACGCTAAGAGGAAAAACTGCTTCCTTTAACCTCACCCTTATGTAACTACAATCCTAAAAATTCTAGAGATAATTTTTCCAGGAAAGCAAACAGGAACAGAAAAAAAGGCCCATTCAGAGGGGGGAGAAAAGAAAGAAAAAGCATTTCTAAAAACTTGTTCTTTCAGGAGAGTGAAGCTGTATGGGACATTTCAAAATGCTATTGTTTTTACTACTCTACATAGCCATCCAGCATCTCAACATCTATCTATCTCCTCCCTCTCTAATCAAGAGCAGATAAACCTAACCCTTTATTTCACTTACTGTGGCAGAAACAATGCTGTCAACCGCATATTGCATGTCACTACATTACCCAACATCCCTGAAATTATGTGAGGATTTATGAATAGTTCTAACAAATGGGCTATGATTAATCCATTCTGACTAACAGTTGAACTGACCTCTCCTTGTGATTTCTTTCTTCATCACAGTGAGTAAGGAGTCAATAAGACATAAGCAATGAGGTTCATCCAGTCATTGAAATCTGTATTGAAATCTTGGAAAGTAATGGTAATCAGTGAATTTTATACCTGTGAGAAATGAACTGTTGAGTTCAACTACTTAGATCTTGGGGTTTGTACTGCAGACTATACTAGCCTACTCTTAAACAGTTGCATTATGAGTTTTCAGACAGTAGGGAGACTCAGCCTGTACTGTTTTTACATGGTGCTTATAAATAACTAATCAACATTTTAGAAAAATCTACCCAGCATATAGAACACATTAAAAATTTTTGTAAAAGGCTTCTTTTTCTATTCCATTGTGTGCACATTTGTATTACATATGCAGTCATCCACAATCCTGGGAATTAAATATTTTAGATAAAGGAATAGGATAGATATGCCAGTCTCTCATATCACACCAATGAAAACAGAATGCCTTGTCTGGAGTCTGAGGATCTAGATTTTTCAAAGCTTATATGATTCTAGTTCACAGTGATGGTTAAGTACTACTGTTGTATGGGATAAAGTTACAGTCTTCGGTTTATTTGCTTTTGGATAAATATACCTTCACTGTAAGTCAAAATTTCAGGAACTTTTACAGTATATATGTGTGTGTGTGTGAGTGTGTATTTTATTTATTTATTTTTTTAACGTTTATTTTTGAAACAGAGAGAGACAGAGCATGAACGGGGGAGGGTCAGAGAGAGGGAGACACAGAATCTGAAACAGGCTCCAGGCTCTGAGCTGTCAGCACAGAGCCCGACGCGGGGCTCAAACTCACGGACCGTGAGATCATGACCTGAACCGAAGTCGGCTGCTTAACCGACTGAGCCACCCAGGCACCCCTGTGTGTGTGTGTATTTTAAATAATAAACGACAATAGTAGCAGTAGCAGCAGTCATATAGGCATAAACATCAACAACTCCTCTTTATTTCTGGAATATTACCTAACTCATGTTTATAGAAAGAAATTGTCTAAATCCAGTAAACATGCAAATCAGGAGAAAAAATACAGATTGGGAGTTAAAGAAATCTATGTTTGGAGTCCTTCCCTTACTGTGTGGCCTCAGGCAAATTCCTTAATCTCTTTGATGTCAGATTCTTCTCCTGGAAACATGAGATAATACTTTTCTTATGGCGTTGTTCTAGAATTACATGAAATAATTTGCATAAAGCCATAACCACTCTTCTTAAAATCGCTCAACAAAATTAGGTAATCTTATATAAAATAAAGGGTACCAAATTGGTATTATGACTCACGAATACATTTCACACTAGTTTGTCGATGCTGAAACTTCCAAAATTAAAGGCCTATTCTTTTGGTTAAGGATATACTCCTTGCTTGAATTTTATATACACTTCAGAATGGTAACACATTAATCCTGATCAAGAGTCTATTCCCTTCCAGCAGTGCCTCCATGTTCTCTCTAGGATTCCCTTTTGAGAACAGTCCTTGACAAAAAAAAAAAAAAAAAAAAAAAAAAAAAAAAAAAAAAAAATT
>NW_026057582.1:68374146-68465082 GCF_023721935.1 Panthera uncia
AAAAAAAAAAAAAAAAAAAAAAAAAAAAAAAAAAAAAAAAAAAAATTGGGAAAAGCAAGTGGTCACTGGCCTCTTGGAAAACAGAGATTAAAAAAGCACTAAAGCAGAGAAATTTTTTTTAGAAAAAGCCAAGTGTTATCTTTGTTTTAAAAATCAATTTTATAGATATGGCCTACAAAAAAGTGTTCTCAAGGTGATCTGTGCATTTGAGATATTATTCGTTCTCTTCGAGCCCTTGGCTCTTTGACAAACCTCCCTTCCATCTGAGACCCTTGTATGGTGCCATATACTGAAACCAAATTGGATTTGAAGAATACCCTGTCTTCAGAGAGCCCTTACTATAATTGGTGGGAGAGGGTCAATATAAAGCTAATCAGTGATAGGAATATGAAGGATTATGAATCGACATTTTAATAGAGGTTATCAGCAATATACTATGAGTAAAGAAAGAAAAATTGATAATGACGTTCATCAGTTAAAGGAATGAGTTCCAGCAAGTAAATTTCCATTTCTTTTTACCAGACCTAACCAAATAAGAAAAGTGTTAAAGTGTTGTGGGTGAGAAATAAGAGTTGGAAGAAAAATATTGTTTTGGCTGCTCCAGATTCTTAATGTTAACATGAAATAGCTGACTCCACAAGATCATGCCAAGACACAGACCACCTGCTCCATTCACGGCAGATGTTCACACTTGAAAGAATAAATCAATGAGTAAATTGAATGTTGAGTCACCCAGCATGGGTCTTAGAGCCTGACCAGTAATTATTTGCCCCCAAATCTCCAACAGTTTTGTGGATTTACAGATTGTTGAATTAAACTGGACAGAATCTGCAACACTGGCTCTAGAAAAAAAACCTGATAAAACTATGTTCTCAAAATAAAAACATTAATGAAGATAGAAAAAAATTTTGAGAAATATCGCAAAAATAACAAGGGTGAGTTTAAGGCTCCAAACAGGAGGTACTAAAAATTCACACACACACACACACATGCACGCACGCACGCATATATTCGTGATTCAAATTAAGAAAAAGACTACAAACATTTAAGAAAATGGTTCTTTATGCATTTGACAGAATACACAAACATTTTTTCTAGTCTGTTTCAATGTTTTAAAAAGTTTATGGCGCTCATTACAGAACAGGGTACAAAAATAACATTGCAATTAATATTCTTATAATGTGCCAGGTGGCTTCAAGAGTGCTAGTGAAGGTTGAAGAGATACCTGCAGAAGGAACTGGAGAGATTACTCATTTGGTTTGGTGTACACTTCTTCACACTACAAACACAGGGAATAAAGGTATTTGTAGCCAAGACATATTTAGGTTGCGACATTTATATGCATTTAATTTTTTTATAGAAAACTTTTCTCTAAGAAACTTGAACTGTTGCTTTTTGAGGAAGTCAAGTGATTAAAAGAGCCTAATGAGGAAAAGAATCAATGGCCCAGAAGAACTGGAATTAGAATTAAGAATTAATTGATTTTGAAAAATCAGATTCAAAGGGAATATTAAATGCAATTCCTCTAGAACCATTAAGCTTATAGTAATAAAATGAGTGGGTATTGCTCCTAAAGTGGAATATTTTGATTAGATAAGTTTCAAATTTCAAGAGGCTGGTTTTGAAGAAAGTTTCTCTGAGAGACATCAATAATGTCTCCCTTCATTAGTGAAAATAACATGAAGCCAATGAGGGGAAGCTCCTTCACTCAAGGAAGAGCAAACTCATCATTTGATATAATCACTATTTTCATATAAAAGTGTGCATATTGTCATGTTTTATAGGTACAGATATGTTCTAATTATAAATATAAAATGATTAATTTAGCCTTTCAACCTCTCCTCCCATCTTGTCTTTGCTTTGACATGTAAATTAGATTTCCATATTTTGCTCTTACATTAAGAATCAGTCAGTTATAATCTAATATACCGCTATTAAAAGACTGAAACAAAGAGCAAAGCTGTTCTGCAAACACTTTCAAATTATTTCCTACTGGAAAGTATAATTTTGCCATTGCTCTAAAATCAGAGAATGTCCACAATTAATGTTGTTGGGAAATTAGTCATCCTATTATAACCATCTTTACTGTTTATGAAGTATCTTAGATGAGCAGATGTGTTTACGTAATTTGGTTTGGTAATTTACAGAAAATATAAAATTCCATACAAGTACCAAAGAATAATAGGTGCTGCATAGAAGGACTCCAAGGAAGCTTTATTGAATTTTATGGATTTATCATTTAAAAGCCAAGGGTATATGATAGGATAAAACTGTAAGCATTAATAAATGCTAAGAATCCTGACAAGCATACATTCAAAACAGAAAAAATAATCTGTAGAATCTATTTGGATAAGACTGAATCCTATGGAGTTCGTTCTCCCTCTCTCCCCATACACACACATACACACGCGCGCATTACACACACACACACACACACACACACACACACACACACACACACACTGACACGATCACACAAAGTTAGCTTCACAAGAGACTACCTGGGTGCAAGGCTGACTATTTCTAACCAAAATCACTAATGGCATTACAATGAAGTCAGTTCAAGACTAATTCATGAAAATGAAACTACCATAACAGTTAAAATATACAGCTAATATTCTATTTTCTTTTTTCTTATTTTTTTATGTTTTTATTTATTTTTGAGAGAGAGAGAGAACGCGTGTGCGCGCGGGTGGGGGAGGGGCAGAGAAAGAGGGACACAGAATCTGAAGCAGGCTCCAGGCTCTGAGCTGTCAGCACAGAGCCAGATGCTGGGCTCAAACCCACAAATCCTGAGATCGTGACCTGAGCCTAAGTCGGACACTTAACCAACTGAGCCACACAGGCGCCCCAATCTTTTCAAATTACATAGTTATATTAAGTCTGAAGGGTATCCAGAATGTAACTCAAGGTTGTATGGTTTTTTTGAAAGCCCCTCTCTGAACTTTCCACATCTATACTACTCACATGAACACAACCCACTATACTTTATGACATTCAAATGAAGAGTAACACAAGAGACTTTCCTTCCCCACTTAAACAAAACTCTTATCTTATAGTTCACTTAATATGTATGGAAATGCTATGTTTAGAATGTTACTGTTAAATTGTGTTTATTACAAATTTTATGCAATATGCCACCTGTGGAAACCAAGATTTTTAAAATAGCACATTGCTAAACTATAAAATCCTTTCTACATGTTTAAGTAGAACTTCATGATACTGCTTTGCCTCATAGTAACCATTATCTGTAATCAATAACACGGGTCAGTTTTCAGTGAATCAATGTCCTGTATAAAGTAAGCCCAAGCAGTACTATTGCCATATTGAGTCACTAACTGTGCCTGATGGATGCTTCCAGCTAATTTTAAGGAAGAGAGAGATGACGTCAAAGTTTTGGATAAGCATAGTAATTCTGTATACTTTTATTCACAATACCTAAAAATAGGTGCCTATTTGTGTATTTTTTGTAGAGGCTGAAACGAATTCCTCTATTGTCTGAATTCAAAGGTGTCTTTGGACAATCTCATGTCTTCACATTCATCACTTTACACTTTAAGTAACCCAATCTAAAATCTCCCCCGCAAATGGATTAAACTTTTCACCACTCCCAAAATACCACATGCTCAACCTGTAGTTTTTGCTTTGCTCCAGCTCTTTAACATGAATTGATTAACCTGAAGCCTCTCTGTTGCCCAAAAATGTTGTACTTTGTGATTATTAACAACAGAAGGTCTTGTGTTAGACTCTGTGTAGTCCCAATCTTGCTGTACCCCTCTGTAACTGAGTGACTTTGGACAATTAGCTTTCTTAAGCCTCAACTTCTGCTTGTGCAAACTGAGAATATTTTTGCTTCATTTCTTGGGTCCTTATAATAGAGAAAAAGCCTTCAATGCCAGTTATTACTATTATCTTCCTTTTCTGGTTCACAATGATCTATTTCCTTCTCTTAACCTCCATGTTGGTTGTTTCTTGCATCGCTTGTCATACAAATATTTACTTGTGTCACGACTAGATTACAGATTTATTGAGAACATTAAATGTACTTTATATTTCACAGGCATTACTCTTAATGACAGTTCCTCCATTGTAAAAAATAATACACAGAATCTTAGCACTTTTTTTGCTAGTATCAATGTGGCTGTAAGAATGGCTTGAATAACTGGCAACAAGAACTCTTTTTAACTAAGATATGAAAAGAAGTATGCCAGGCAATTTAAAGTATTTTATCTTATTTAATTCCCACAAAACTTACTATAAACCACACAGCTCACATATTGAAACTAGGGTAGAAATATGTATATCTGGCATTTTAAAACTAAAGTATTGTCTACCTAGATATTACAAAATTAACGTAAGAAAACTTCCTTTTCAGTTATAGAATTATAGGTCTTAACTCTGACTATGAGAATTTGAAAGCACATTAGCCATGCCTTACAAGTTAAGACCTATCAGTTAAAAGTTACTATCCAGTGTTCGTATTTAGGTAAAAAGAATCAAAGCGTGACTTTTACTTGCTTGTTTGTTTTTAATTTGGTAGAGTGGCTATCAGAGTGAAAGTCTCATTTTCTTTGAAAGCAGTTTAGGATAGATCAAAGAAATTTGAAGTTTAAAATATAGGGTTCATTTCCAAATTATTTATTGGCTGAGACTAAAGGGGTGTTTAAAAAAGAATATGAAGGTCAGTTTTTCACACCCTAGTTACACCATTTAATGTCTAAGTGTATTAGTAAAGAAATAAAGAGTTCTTAAAAAAAAGAATGCAACCATATACATCTGTTTTGCATCTCTGAAATATATCTACATTAATACTGAATTTAGAAAGCCAACATTTATTGAAAGCATTAGATGCATGGGTTAGATATATTTGTAAGGCAATTTTATATTTGCCCCCAGAGGACAACTGGCTTTGTAACCAACATGATTTATCATAGAATGACAAGATGAGAATGAGCTTCAGGTTCCATCAACTCCATTTTTCCCCCTCAAAATAGAAACCAAACTAATTTATCTAAAGCAGATAAGAATATTTCAAAGTAACCAAAAGGTTACAATATGGACTGCTACACTCTGTGGACTGCACGATCTTACTGTTAAAGAATCAACTGGCCATTGATGTCATGACATGAAAAACTGGTTAGTTTAAGAATCCCTTCCTGGGGACCTAAGTCTTCATTCTACACAAGACACCCATCACTGGTGTGATTTAATGCATCAGTTACTCAGCAACTGTTTTTACACTGAAAATCAAAAGCAAAAACAAAAATATCATTGGGCTTCAATGAGCAAAACGAAGTCTCATGGTATCCATGTTTTTACTATATTGCCAATCCATTTTCTGCTCAGACTCACCTTACAAACTTACTCTTTTTTAACCAAAGGAAACCAACAAAAATAAATAAAACAACTATCACTGCATCACCATGCATACACATAGGATCCAGAATGCTCAAGTCAAAAATAATTAGTAAAAACAGACAATAAAAATATGTGCTAAGCCCTGGCCAAAAGGATTACATATTTTAATGGTCAATTTCTTTCAAAGAGATAGAAAATACCTTTATTATATAACAAGTATGCAATGACATGCATTTTATAGAGATTAACAAGAACTAAAATTCCCTGGAAATATTAGATATAAAAACGATGTTGTTTAATAAAGTTTGAGTAATTACATTTCTAATGCCTGTGAACGTGTTTCTATGTAAAAAAGTGGCACCCACTTCCAAGTTTTTTTTTTTCCAAATTTTTACTTTTAAACATAGTTATGGTTATGTTAAATATATAGAAAATTCTGTATTGCATTTTAGGCCATCAAACTTTTTTTTTTTTTAATATTCTCAAGTTAGTTAACATACAGTGTAGTCTTGGCTTCAGGAGTAGAACCCAGTGATTCATCTCGTACACACGACACCCAGTGATCATCCCAAAAAGTCTCTTCCTTAGTGTCTGTCACCTGTATAACCCAGCTCTAACACTCAACGCTCCATCAAACCCCAGAACCCTTTGTTCTTTGTATTTAAGAGTCTCTTATGGTTTGCCTCCTTGTCTATTTTTATCTTATTTTTTTCCTTCACTTCCCCTATGGTCATCTGTTAAGTTTCTCAAATTCCACATATGAGTGAAATCATATGATATCTGTCTTTCTGTGACTGACTTATTTTGCTTAGCATAATACCCTCCAGTTCCATCCACGTTGTTGCAAATGGCAAGATTTCATTCCTTTTGATTGCCAAGTAATATTCTATTGCATGTATGTGTATATACATAAGTATATACACATACATACAACATCTTCTTAATCCATTCATCAGTTGATGGACATTTTAATTTGGGTTCTTTTCATAATTTGGCTATTGTTGATAGAAACACTATAAACATTGGGGTGCATGTGCCCCTTCAAATCAGCATTTTATGTCTTTTGAATTAATTCCTAGTAGTACAATTGCTGGGTGGTAGGGTAGTTCTATTTTTAACTTTCTGAGGAACCTCCACACTGTTTTCCAGAGTGGCTATAATAAGCCATTAAACTTTTTTTTTTTTTTACATTTTCACTTACAACTACATTTCTTTATATTTTCCTTAAAATTACATGTCAGGTGTAAAACACAAAAGCCTCTACCACAGCAAATACTGTATTTTCATCTCCAGAAATGTTATTTTCTTTATTTTCCACTAACTTCTTAATTATTTTATCTCTACCTAAAAAATATTAGAGTTCTGGCACATCTGGGTGGCTCAGCTGATTAAGCACCTGACTCTTGGTTCAGCTCAGGTCATGATCTCATGGTTCATGGGCTTGAGCCTTGCATCAGGCTCTATGCTGACAGCTCAGAGCCTGGATCCTACTTTAGATTCTATGTCTCTCTGCCCCTCTCCTACTCACACTCTGTCTCTCTCTCAAAAATAAATAAACATTAAATTAAAAACAAACATATACACGTATATATATACATATGTATACGTATGTGTGTGTATATATATATATATATACACAATTAGAGTTGTGCTTTCAGTTATCAGATCACATTTAGTTCTTAAAGTTTCTAAACATAACTGACTACTAATCATAATAAAATGTTTCTGTACCTGGATGCTGAATAACAACATTGACTATATTGAATTTAATTGCACAGTTTTATTTTATCCATGCATATCCATACATACTGATAAACTTGGCTAGGAAATCAAGGAAGAGGGCATCATAAGGTGGTCCTTCTACCCAAGTCATGAGCACTAGCATGTAGGTCAGATTGACCATCTCTTAAAAATCCCATGAGCGATATTTTTCATAGTGGCATCCCGAAGTCTTGACAGGAGTTAAAGATGTGCAAAATATAATGATATGGACATTTAGTTAATCAACCCGCATCTCTTAAATTGCTTTTGCCTCAGGTTTAGATTTCTGGATGGCTCTATGACTACTATAGCCAGATGAGAAAAACATACATATGGAAGAAATACAATCTTACATTTCACCCCACAAATAGAAGCACATTTGGTATTTCAAATGTTTGAGTAAATACAGTGCTTTCGGGAAGAAGAAAAAGCCTATGTCCCCCAAATTAGTTATTTCAGTAAGATTTATTTAATTAGAGAAATCCTTACACGGATATTAAGTAACATGAAATAAATTAGGATAAGACATATATCGTAAATAGATTAAATAGTTTGACTCAATGACAGAAAAGCAAATAAATATTTTCCTTGTTATGTTAAAGATGATGATGTTCTGGGACTTGAAGCCAAAGAAGTATTCTTACTCCAGATCAAAAATAAAGCTAAAATCTGAGTTGTGTTTTTCCTTATCTTGTATCTGTTTTGACCCTGTGTTTTATTGATAAAACAAAATTATATTTATATCCAAGTCAGTTGTTCATGTAACTAGGTTAATATATTGTTAGTCTGTGTAGGTGTGTGTTTTTAATATACAGAGGAGATCTAATGAACTTATTTTTCTCAGAGAAGCTCAGATTTTGACTCTCAATTTGGAACAATTTGTAAGAACATCTATTTCCACTGAAGGTCACAACTTTAAATTCCATGGTTACCTAGGGGAACCTAGTGATGAATTGACAGTTTAAACTCTTGATTTTCATTTAGTTACCTCATTTCTATTGATTATTCTCTGCAAAAACCTTCATTTCTGCATTCCACTTTCACTCTCATGCTAATATGCAATCACTTTGCCTGCTTCCAAGAAAAGTATGGGCTTGCCAAGAAAGAGTTTAGGAAATTTAATTTTGAAAATAGTGTTCCCAAAGTAACAATGTTCTTAATGCTGACTATTTTACTAGACAGATTGACATCTACCTATTCAATTTACTGACCTAGACAGAGCTATAAATTATAGTGAGAAATACTAGCAGTATGATGGCTAAATTTTTGGCCTTATCTCTATGTTGTCAAATAGAAGAATTACAATGTTTATTCCGAAAAATATTCTCATGTGGATTATTTTTTGCTTCCATCTCTTAATCTACAAAACACAATTATTTTTCTAGTTAGTTAATGCATTCATTGATTGCAAGGGGAACATAACACTAGATTCCTAGAAAATTATAATCATGTTTGTATTTTTGACATGAATTAACAACCTCTCAGACATGATACTAGGTGTCACATGCTTCCCCTGTGCTTCAGCTAACACCCTGAACCAATTTTCCCAATAAATACAAAACAAAATAAAATATAAGGTAAAAACCTCTCCGATTCAGAATAAAACTGATCTGTGTAAATACCAAATCATATATTCCTTTTGGAAACATGAAATTTTGCAAGGCTAAATTGTAAAACTAAACTAAATACTATCTATTCAATACTCATGGATCACTTTTTAAAAAGCTAGATGACAATAACTTATGATTTTAAAATAAGTTTTAGCATAGCAATTTATTTTTCAGGTTTGACATCATCTACTTCAAAAGTTTTCCTTTATATGTATGTTCTCATTCAACTTAAAAATGTAATGAAAAAATTAACAGTGTGTTTCTACCCACTCACTCACAAATCTTCCAAAAAAGAAGTATTAAAGCCTTAAGGAGATTTTATTGTACCTCCTAGATATCAGTGGAAAATGGATGGATTTTTCTGCGTTTCACTCATTCACACAAAATCAAAGATTTACGTTTGTTGTGATACATAAATGTTAAAATAGGAAGTGACGTCATGTGTTGTCAAATGAGATGGAACATCTGAAACTATAGCTTAGGAAGCAGTGGGAGCTTTCAAGTTGGAATTGTTTCCCTTCTGAGTGTTTCGCGATGAATGGCCAACTAGACCAAAAGTTCACAAACAGAACTTAAATTTAATTAGCCAATGAAAAGTCTAAGTGCTGCCATCATTTTTCATGACTACGGTTAGTTCCTAATTTATACCATAGTTATGGGAAGGAGACCTTTACTCATGTATAAATTAACCTGCAGTATTTTAAGGGCAAAAAGTTTAATATTTTAAAGACCATTTCTTGACATAATACAAATTTGTGATGATTCTTACTTCATGTGTCTTGAATCCATCCATTCTATGTCCAGCTAGTAAAGTTTCAGTTTTAGTTCCACACTGCGTTTAGGAAAAGTCCAAGAGTTTCAAAACAGCAACACATCTTTACATGACCTAGGCCCGGTATTCATCTCTCACCACTCTAAAGTGGTCCTGCAATATCAAAATACATGTCGTTTTCACACACTGGGCTCTTCTTACTTCAATGCTGCACCTCCCACGGTGTTCCTCCACTGAGGCCATCTTCAGTTTCTTGTTCCCTTGATTAATTCTTAGCCACACAGTCAGGCTCAGCTAAAATTCACCTTGAGTAAACCCTCCCTGATACTTCTAAACTGGAGCATTCTAACTGGTTTTATCTTCTTGCCAGCCACAGAACTTAGGCATATTTCTAATTTGGCATTATCATCATTTCTCTATTCACAACACACCATGAATTAAATGAAAGCATAAATAATTCATCTCCCTTACTGAGTTTACTCTGGTTATGTACACATAGTGGCTAAATAAATACACACACACACACACACACACATATATATATATATACACACACACACATATATACACATACATTTATATGCAAGTATAATATATATAGTATATATTACACTATGTATACACTATATATATTACACATATTAAAAGGAAATATACACCATCTGTGTAATCAAAAATACTCGGTGGGGGGCACCTGGGTGGCTCCGTCAGTTAAGCGTCCAACTTCAGCTGAGGTCATGACTCATGGTTTGTGAGTTTGAGCCCCACGTTGGGCTCTGTGCTGACAGCTCGGAGCCTGGAGCCTGCTTCAGATTCTGTCTCCCTCTCTCTCTGCCCCTCTGCCACTCATGCTGTCTCTCTTTCTCTCTCTCAAAAATAAACATTAAAAAAAAATTTTAAAAATACTAGGGGAAAAAAGAAAGCACTGTATGCCTTTCACACACACAAAATTAATTCTAAATGAAATAGTTTAAATGAAATCACATAGTTTTAGGAATCAAGGAAAACCACCAGTTAGGTCACTGCTACCTGCAGAAGTAAGGCAGATAACTTTCCAGATAATCAGATAGGATATGTGTCTATGAATGCTCATGAGTACGCTTGCCACTGCTAGAAGTTACAATAGTGTGAAATGTGCCTTTTTTTTTTTTCTGCCTTCCAAGTCTCAAACGAATACCTGGCAGACTCTAACCTAGATTGTTTTAGTAAGGACACTGAGAACATAGCTCCTCATCTTTCACTTCTTATGATAATGTAGGGAGCTCAGAATAGAGACAATGTTGCAGAGCTGTTAACAATCAAGACATTCCACCACCTTAGCTATTAGCATCCCTACAGCTTCTATCCATGTTTACATCCCAAATAACAATAATTGCATCCGCATTCTTCACTATTATCATGTAACCACCCTTAAGCAAAATATCCTTAAACAAAGGAAGACATGCTAACCTTTGACAAATCCCAAATTGAAAAGTACATTAACCTGTGGTTCTTAAGCAACTGAGCTACTATCATGCTCTTGTCTAAAGGGATAAAGGAATGGAGTGCTCACTGCAGTGACCTTGAGTACAGGGAATAGTTGCCATGAGGAAATCTTAAAGGGAGAGTTCTGGAACACAAATACACCGAATTCACTCTCAGATTCTTTTCAAGGTCTCCTCTGATAGTTGCAACAAACTAGAAATCAGAGACTGCTGACATGGTTTATACTATTTATCATCCTAGAACAAAGTGAAGAGTGGAGATGGTAAAGAGTAGATCAGAAGGAACAAATGAAGATCTGCTTTAAACTAATTAAGGTTAATTACTGATGTCATTATAATGGTACTGGAGTACATTGTGCCTCCACATTGGTTCAGTATCATAAGAAATCAAGTGGCAGTCTCAGCATGCAATTTGGTGAAAACATTGTTAATCTTAGTGGAACTATTATTGTTTGAAGACTAAAATCTTTAGACCAGCAGTATTTAATCATATGGCGATAGGAAGCAACAATGGTGATTGGTTATTAGAATCAATTCAGAACCACTCCCATGTTTATCCTTGGTTTCTGAACTTATACTTTCCAGTTAGAGGAGAAAGAAAACCATTTATTGACTACTGGATCACACCATTTACTGCATTTTGCAGGACATCCCTCCACTCTTAGTAAGCACATTAATAAGGTCTTTAAAAAGCCAGTACACTATCCTATGAAGCCAACAATTTCTGCTTGGTGTGGTATATGGTAGTAAAACCTCTGACACTTAGAGAGTATACCAATTGCTTAATTTTCCCCTACAATTACTTTCTTGGTTGGGAGTAATACCGTATGGCATACCATTATCTTGGTCCTATACCTGAAGCTTAGTTTTACAGAAAACGAGGAACACATTTCTTAGAATCGTACATAATAACTCATGGGATTTACTGGGTCCTAGTGCCTTCATCAGAAGAATAATGTCTAGTTTATACTGCAGGCCAGTGAATTATCTGTCAAGGTATGTGTATGCTGCCCAGATAAAAACTCAGTATTAGTCTTAGGGTATCTAATCAGATTTTTAACACGAGAAAAACTGGTCTCATTATTAGGCTCACCATTTCTCAGATCTACCTACAGTGTACTGGTTTCTGTAGAGAATGCCAGAAAATATCTCACTGAGAGAAAACTTGTCACTGCACGGTGGTTTATGGGTGATTAGCTGAAGGACTTATCTGTTCCCACAGCTTGCTGAGATGGAAAAGTTCCTTTTAGAGCATAAACATTCCTTAATGCAAGTATGCACTTTATTTTACCATACAGCTGAATAAAAGGGATAGAACAAAACTAGAAACATTATGCCACACTAGTTTCCCCCATTTAAGATGGGGCACAGATCGTATTCAACTTAATTTATGCTAATTTATCTTATTGCTCTAAAATGGAAAAAAAACCCTCAAGATGTACATAAATTCTCTCGACAGTTACACTTTGATACTGGTTCATATTCTGAAATATCATCCTACCCTTTTTATTAGAGGGAAGTAAAAAATATATATATTAGAGGATCCAGTTTTAGTTTGTCTTTATTACTCTTTGGAAGTAAGATGCCCATTGGCAAAAAGCTATAAAGATATTAAAAAATTAAACATTTCATTATTATAGCAGAATTATTACTATACAACCTTTATTATAAAACTTAGATTATACCCAGATGATAACCAAGATGAGAAATATCAAATATTTGATTTTTAAAATTAAGTAAAAACATATGGTGAAAAGCATACCAACCAAAAAAAACCCACCCAAATATTAATTGGAATATTCCAGTTGTTCATTATAGCAGAAGTTACCAAAATGGGTCAAATTCGTTTGATTACTAACATATGCCTTTGCAAAACCAGGATAGCTATAATCATTTTTTTTTTCAACTAGGTAGATAAAAAAGCCATACAGGCTTTATTCTCTAGTTGTTATTCATGTTTCCTGTATTGATCCCATTCTCAAAAAATGCTTCATAAAAAGATTATTAAATTGTTATCATTAAGTAGTTATGATGGTGCTAAAAGTAAACTTGCAAAAGTTGGGTATGCTATCCAGTAGAAATCTGCGATTCAGAAGAGGAAGAGGTCAGCTTCTGGCAGAAGTCGAGCAGCTCAAGACATGCCTTTACCTCTACTTCTTTCTAATACTCTAATAAAACAGTACAGGCGTCAAGTGCAAACCCAAAAAGGTAAAGGCAAGAGATGAGAGTCAATAAAAGTTGTCTGTTTTTATCCTTTGCCTTTTGGAAAGACTGAACATAGGCATATGAGAAATCACTCCTTTTTCAGAACAAATAACTTCTCTGAACTTTAGAGAATACTTAAGTTCCTACATGGGCATAAACTGATAGGAAGTAAACAAATTTTCTTGCAGAATCCCAGAGATGTTCAGGAGTGTAAGAACCAGAAACCACAAAAAGTGATAGTGAGTCATAAGGTTCGAATCCAGATTTTGACTAGTGTGTAGAAAGGAAGTGAACCTTCTACCCACATTCCATATACTGTTTCTCTCTCACCAAGCAGAAAATTTGAATTTTGCACTGTAATAAGACGTCAACAAACTGGTGTCTGCTAGCCATACCCATCCCACCACTGATTTTGTAAATTACTAATGCAACACAGTCACATCTATTTCTTTACATATTGTCTATGGCTGCTTTTGTGTGGAGTTGAGGAGCCGTAACGGAGATTGTATGTCCCACAAGGCCAAAAATATGTATCATTTGCCTCTTTACAGAAAATGTTTCCAACTTTCACTAAACAAGTCAACTAGAGGAACCCAAACTGGGGTTCACCTAAAAGAGGGATGAAAACAAAGACTGAAAGTAGGGAGATAAAGTTTAATTCTACACACTATACCATCATTTCCAAACCTTCCAAAACTGTCCTCCACAGAAAACACCATTCCAGGCTAACATACCTACACAGGGAAATACATATGTATGGATTTGTTTCTGACAAGATGAGTACTTCAGGTTTTTTGTTTGTTTGTTTGTTTGTTTTAAGTTCACTTATTTTCTTGAGGGAGAGAGAAAGCATGTTCATAAGGAGGGGAGGGTCAGAGAGTGACTCCCAAGCAGGCCTGTGCAGTCAGCAAGGCACAGAGCTAAATCCCACAAATCGTTACATCATGACCTGAGGTGAAGTCAAGAGTCCAACGCTTACTTCAGGTTTTATTTTTTAACAAATTAGTCCAACAATTCCAAGGCACAAAATTAACCAGTTTTAAACTGATTAATGATTAAAGCTCACAAATCAACCCTTCCTCAGGGGAATTGTCTCCCTAATGCCCTCTTTGGTCACAGTGCAGATTCTGAGTGCTCCTGTTGTACACATGCCCCTCCACTGCAGAAAGGAAGAGATCTTTCACCAGCCGCAAGGCTCTAAGTTTGTATACTTAGAACTTACTCCATGTTTTGTATATTCTTAAAACCAATTTGTTTGTCAAGCAGGGGCTGTAACAATGGCGCTTGCTAAGCCTCCATCCTTGATGGAATCTGTATGCTAGGACCCTTGTTGGAGGGTATTTGAGATCAAGAAAGATACACAAGTAAATTATACCCTGTTGGAAATACTCTGATTCTTGATCTGGGATCTATTTTCCACAGATAGCAACCTTCCAAACCTTCCAAAACTGTCCTCTACAGAAAACACCATTCCAGGCTTCCACAGGAACATCTACTGCTACTGTCAGACGAGTAGCAGATGAAATGAGCTAGGTCACGAATAGAACAACTTGTTCCCTAAGTCAGGTCACTTGTCCTTGGACTCTAATTACCATGATTTAAGGATGTCCAATTTAGCCAATGAAAAGTGACCTTATAGGGAGATGACACAGACTTCAATGAAAAGAAACAGATGCCTCCAGCCAGCTACCAATGTTAATCACCAAATTCATGAGTGAATAAGACTTCAACCCTTATAGTTGAGACCAGACACAGTGGAGCAGAGAGAAGCCATCTCTGGGGGCCTCTGTCCACATTCCTTGCCCATAGAAGTCCTAAGTATAAAAATGGATGTTTTATTTTTTTTTAATTTTTTTTTTAACGTTTTATTTATTTTTGAGACAGGGAGAGACAGAGCATGAACAAGGGAGGGTCAGAGAGAGGGAGACACAGAATCTGAAACAGGCTCCAGGCTCTCAGCTGTCAGCACAGAGCCCGACGCGGGGCTCGAACTCACGGACCGCGAGATCATGACCTGGGCCAAAGTCGGCCGCTTAACCGACTGAGCCACCCAGGCTCCCCTAAAAATGGATGTTTTATACCATAACTTTGGGGGTTATATTTTCATTGTAATTGGAGCAGGTGATCACCGTATAACAACTTAAGTCATCCTAACAGGTTCATGCATTTTTCCATTGATGTTACACTTTTTCAGAATAAAGTATTTTTTAAATTAAGTCTTTAATCATGTGGTTTTTTTTTCCATTTTATGGCATTAGATATGCTGCTTTCTCTTTAACATCTGGCACTTCCAGGGCAGCAAAACTTGTTTCAAAGCCCATTAGTAAAGTTGATAGATTCCACAGATTTAACTCTAAAAATTTCCACCTTCCCATTTCCACTGCTCACATAATTAATATATCTCTTTTTACATGTTGACTAGACACAACCTCAACAATTATATTTCCTATATCCACTCGAATCCATATTTACACACTATTATGTTATTTTTTCAAATCACAGCACAGATCTTATCACTTCCCTGAATCAAAACAAAAGGTATTAATTTATGATCTAAGATGGCAAATGAGGGGCACTTGGGTAGTTTAGTTAGTTAAGTATCCAGCTCTTGGTTTCAGCTTAGGTCATGATCTCATGGTTTGTGAGTTTGAGCCTTGCAACAGGCTTTGTGCCAACAATGCAGAACCTGCTTGGGATTCTCCGTCTCCCTCTCTCTCTGCCTCTCCCCAGTTCATGATCTCTCTTTATCCCTCTCTCTCAAAAATAAGTAAATATTAAAGAATTTAAATATTATAAAAGAAGGCAAATCAAGCACATATGTTTATTATAATGTCCCACTTAAGAATATACTAAGAGGAAAACAGAAGAGTATATTCCTCAATCAGTAAAGAGTATATAACACAGGATATGAATGGGTAAGAAATGCTAAAACTTATCTGTAAGGCAAAATATAGTTGAAGATGAATGTATCAATTAAAAAAAGTTTAAAAAATGTAACAGTAGCAGAAGACACAGCTGAATGGTGTTGAACACCAACAGATGTTGAAGTTCAGAAATACAGTAACAGGCAGAGGTATGTGCGAGAAGTAGAAGTAGGAAATGGAGGTATTGAGTGCATGTAGGTTCCACCAAGGTCTTCTAATCCTATTACAGAAAAAAAACATACAGATAAAAAAAAAGTCATCTCTAAAGAGTTTGAATCGATAGTCTTAAAAGGCACAAGATAATAGGATGTCTGTACCATACAGTTGCAGAGTCTCCACACATTTTGTTATTATGGGCTTAGGGATACCCTACGTAATAGCTAAATTTCTGAGGGCTCATTCTTAGCTTAAGTCTACCAGCCTAAAAGTCCCACCCACCATTAGAAATGACCTAAAAGTCCCACTTACCATATCATTACTGGCACAAAAACAGACGTGTAGATCAATGGAATACAACAGAAAACCCAGAAATGGACCCACAACTATATGGGCAACTAATTTTTGACAAAGCAGGAAAGAATATCCAGTGGAATAAAGACAGTCTCTTCAGCAAATGGTGTTGGGAAAACTGGACAGTGACATGCAGAAGAATGAACCTGGACCATTTTCTGACACCATACACTAAAATTCAAAATGGATGAGAGACCTAAATATGAGACAGGAAACAGTCAAACTCCTAGAGGAAAACACAGGCAGCAACCTTTTTGACCTTGGCCAGAGCAACTTCTTCACATGTCGCCAGAGTCAAGGGAAACAAATGCAAACATGAATTATTGGGACTTCATCAAGATAAAAATATTCCACACAGTAAAGCAAACAATCAAAAACAAACAAACAAAAAAACACACAAAAAAAACCCAAACGACAACCTATGGAATAGGAGAAAATATTTGCAATGACATATCCAATAAAGAGTATCCAAAATCTGTTGTAAAGAACTTACCAAACTCAACACCTAAAATATAAATAATCCAGTTAAGAAATGAGCAGAAAATACGAACATTTTTTCCAAAGAAGACATCCAGATGGCCAACACACATGAAAAGATGCTCAACATCACTCATCCTTAGGGAAATACAAATCAAAACCACAATTAGATACCACTTCACAACTGTCAGAATGGCTAAAATTAACAACACAGGAAACAACAGATGTTGGTGAGGATGTGGAAAAAGGGGAACCCCTCTTACACTGTTGGTGGGAATGAAAACTGGTGCAGCCACTCTGGAAAACAGTGTGGAGGTTCCTCAAAAAGTTAAAAACAGAACTACCCTCAGACAGAGCAATTGCAGTACTAGGTATTTATTTACCCACAGGATACAAAAATACTGATTTGAAGGGGCACATGCACCCTGATGGTTATGGCAATATTATCAACAATAGCCAAACAATGGGAAGAGTCCCAGCATCCATTATACTATTAATTATGAATTACTTTGTGGTGAGCCATATGTACATCATCATAATACAGGAAAAGTAAGCCTGGTACTAAACACCTTTCAAAATAATTTTTTTTCTGATGGTGCTAGATCCTCTCTATGAATTTATTCTCAAGGAAAATTACACAGCCATTCATTGATGCATAGTAAACGTTCATCTTCGTCTGTTAAAAAAAAATGTATCCCCTTTGACGAATGTCCTCTCACAACAATGTCATTGAGCTTGCTTAGATTGTTTATTCATATCACTGTGAGTAAAATACAAAGTCAAAGAGCTTCATCCACAGGTGTATCTGCACTACTGTGAGTTATAATCTCTCTGAAATCTCTCTTGATTTGCAGCCAATAGATTGTATTTTCTTGCTTGCGCCTTTATACCTCAATACACTTTGTTTCACCTCTCTAATGATATTTTTATTCAGTTAAATACTACAAATATTTAGTTACTTATTTCATCCTTCCCATGAGATTGAATAGTTTTAAGGAGCAAGCAGAGACATTCTCACTCCTATATTTAGCACCTTGACCACAATAGGGGTTTGTTAAAGATGTCCTGAATTGAATGACTCAAGACCAAATCACCTTAAGCGATGCCTCTGTGTAAGTCATGGGTAGAGGGCTGTTAAGCTGAACATTCCAAGGAGAGCTTTACACAAAGCTTATCAGAGACTCCTTCCCTACTTACTTAATAAAAATGAACATTTATAATGCTAGATTGTAGCTTTTATTAGGTCACCTCCAATTCAAACCCTTCTGGGGCTCCCACTGTCTGCTGCATCCATTAACAACACAGACAAATATATAAAGCTTTTCTTGGATCGTAAGCTTCGTTCAGAGCCTTCATTTTTGATAATTATGTGACTTAAATTTGCACTCAATAACTATTGGTTAAAAGTATGATTTAATAAATTCATGAAGTATTTTGGAGTAGGAGATCTAAGCCTACTACCTTTTAGTTTACACAGTCATTGATATGCTATGGAGAAAGCACCCGGAAGTCAAAGCTCGTTTCACTTTAAAAAAAAAAATCCATAAAAGAGAAATAAAATTCCTGCCACCCTCACTCAGTAGGATACCACAAAGATTAATGAGGTAATGTAATAAAAAGTGCTTTGAGCTATTCATATGAATGGTGCTTTACAGAGGTACTTTATTGTAATTATTCTCAGTATTTACCTTTAATGCCATATCTAAAGGATTTTGGACTAGAAAAGAAAGTAACTTTCCAGTATACAAAAGTTGTTTCAAAGTCATCTGTTCCAATCTTGACTGTTAGCTATTTTTTCCTAAGTTAATTAAAATCCTCACCTTACACAATTTGTATTGTACATTACTGGCATGAATTAAGTGAGATAACGTATTTAAAATCTCTGGTTCTTGGTAAGACCCTAGTAAATGCTTGTTTTTATTGTTGTTATTGTTTTTGGTCAAAGTAGTTATAGTAGAATTGTTTTGGAAGTTATATTAATACAATTTGCAGAAGTATCTGGAAAAAGAGGGCAGTTCAGGGAAGCCAATTAAAGTTGGAATGTTGGCATTTAATAGGCTATTAGGAATACAGTAAATGAATGGAGATTATACTCTTGTATGGTGGCTGCTGCTTGTTTGTGTGCTGTTGAGGGACGTATTATCCATCATATCACATTTTAAAGTGAACTTTCAAGAACAGTTCACAATGATGGCCTAGTTGAGATGAAGTTGTTCAAGAAGCAACTCATCACTAAGTGATCATTATTGAAGTATTTTCTTTTCTGGAACACAGGAGGTATAACCCAGAGGCAGACTACTTTCAATGCAGTGATAAAATGGATTTTAATAGCCACTGGTAAATAACATACACTGAACAAAAGACATGGTGATAAACCTATATGCATCATACTAAACCTACAGGCACCAGTATTCTTAATTTCAAAATATATTAAAGAGCTACAATAATCAAGACAGTATGGAACCGTCATAAAACATACATCTGGGTCCATCAAAGAAATAGAGAGCTCAAAAATACCACCTCCCCCAAACCTCCCCCCCCCCCACACACACACAAAGTCAACTGATCTTTTGCAAGGGCGCCAAGAATACACGATGGGGAAAGAACAGTCTCTTCAGTAAACGGTAATGAGAAAATGAATAATCACACAGAGAAGAAAGAAACGGTACCACTCACAAAAATTTAAATGAAATGGATTAAAGAATTTTTTTAGGGTTAAGGCTTTTTTTTTCAATATATGAAATTTATTGTCAAATTGGTTTCCATACAACACCCAGTGCTCATCCCAAAAGGTGCCCTCCTCAATACCCATCACCCACCCTCCCCTCCCTCCCACCCCCCATCAACCCTCAGTTTGTTCTCAGTTTTTAAGAGTCTCTTATGCTTTGGCTCTCTCCCACTCTAACCTCTTTTTTTTTTCCTTCCCCTCCCCCATGGGTTTCCGTTAAGTTTCTCAGGATCCACATAAGAGTAAAAACATATGGTATCTGTCTTTATCTGTATGGCATACTTCACTTAGCATAACACTCTCCAGTTCCATCCACGTTGCTATAAAGGGCCATATTTCATTCTTTCTCATTGCCACGTAGTACTCCATTGTGTATATAAACCACAAATTCTTTATCCAGAAATGGATTAAAGATTTAAACATATGATGAGAAACCGACTAAAAAGCTTCAATTCAGCAAAAGAAACAATCAACCAAATGGAAAGGCAATCTATGGAATGGCAGAAAATATTTGCAAACCACATATGTGAAAAGGGGTTAATATTCACACTATGTAGAACTCACACAACTCAACACCAAAAAATAATCTCATTATACAGTGGGCAAAGGACCTGAATGTACATTTTTTAAAGAAGACAGACAAATAGTCAACAGGAACATAAAAGGTGCTCTACATTACCAATCATCAGGAAATGCAAATCAAAACCATAATGAGATATCACATCACAAATGTCAGACTGGCTAATACCAAAAAATCAAGAGATAAATGCTGGTGACAATATAAATAAAAGGTAACCCTAGTTCACTGTTGGTATGAATGTAAACTAGCATAGCTACTATGTAAACAGTATGGAGGTTCACAAAAAATTAGAAAAGAACTACCATATGATTCAGCGATTCCATTTCTGGGTACATATCCCAAAGAAATTAAACCATTATCTTGAAGATACATTTGCACTCCCATTTTCACTGCAGCATTATTCACAACTGCCAAGACATGGAAACAACCTACATATCCACCAAAGAACTAATGGATAAAGAAAAAGTACATATACAATGAGACATTATGCAACCATAAAAAAGAAGGAAATTCTGCCACTTGCAATAACACGGATAGCCTCGGCATTATGCTAAAGTGAAGTAAGTAAGAGAAAGAATAATACTGTATGATCTCACTTATGTGCGGAAAACAAAAGAATTTATGGAAATAGAGAGCAGATTCGTGGTTGTCAACAGTGAGGGTGTGTACGTATGTGTGGGAGGGTAGGATAAATGGGTACAGGTGGCCAAAGGGGGCAAACTTCCAGTTTAAAGATGAGTAAGTTCTAGGTATATAATATATGGCATGATGACTGTGGTTCACAACACCATACTGCGTATTTGAGAGTTGTTTAGAAAGTAAATCTTGTAAGTTCTGATCATGAAAACAAAAATTATAACTGTGTGAAGTGGTGGGTGTGTTAACTAACTGTATTATGATCACTTCACAATATCCACATATATCAAATCATCATGTAGCACACTTTCAATATGTCAATTTTATCTCAGTAGAGCTGGAAATTTTGATTAAAAATAGAAAGCAAAAAATAAATAAATCTAAGGAGACCTGTGATAGGCAGATATCTGAAACAGTCCCCAGGGATGTCTGCCTCCAGGTACTTCTCTTCTTCTCTACTCAACACTTAGGCTTTGAGTGTTTTATTACATAATTTCCCAAATAGTCTTTCTCTTTTGACCCTATCACTAGCATTTTTTTTTGTTTTCTTCTTTTTTTAGAATTCACCATCTCTCTGCTTATATTACCCATCTGCTCTTATAGCCTATCTACTCTATCCGTTAGAACCTTTACCATATTAATCATAGTTTTGTTTTTGTTT
This sequence comes from Panthera uncia, assembly GCF_023721935.1. Classification (NCBI taxonomy): domain Eukaryota; kingdom Metazoa; phylum Chordata; class Mammalia; order Carnivora; family Felidae; genus Panthera; species Panthera uncia. The sequence goes on from NW_026057582.1 coordinate 68,395,853, forward strand.
TTGTTTTATAATTCCCAGTTGGATTATTCCCACATAGCTGCTATGTCTAGTTCTGTCTCTTCACTTTTTTTTTTGCCTTTTGGTATGTTTTATTACTTTTTCTCGATAGTCAGATATGATATACTGAGTGAAAGGAACTGCTGTAAATATGCTTTTAGTAACGTGGTGGTGAAGTGTCTGGAGAGGAGAAGCATTCTATATGATTAGGTTTCAGTCTTTTAGGGAGCCTATGCCACTTCACAATTGTTGAATATTTTTCTCCCTCCTTTGGTGTGACAAGATGGCTAGAGTGGGCTGGAGTTGTTTATTTCCCTCTGCAGGCCAGTTAGTTTCTGATACTATCCCAGCCTGTTAGACTCCGGTTAATTTCCCCTGAAGGCAGGCCTTATTTCTTTTTCCTCTTTTTTAAAATAAACGTTTATTCTTTTTTGAGAGAAAGTGCAAATAGGGGAGGGGAAGTGGGGGAGGGGGGCAAAGTATCTGAAGAAGCTCTGCACTGACAGCAGTGAGCCCAACGTGGGGCTCAAACTCATGAACCGAACCATGAGATCATGACCTGAACTGAAGCTGGACGTTCAACCAACTGAGCCACCCAGGCAGAAGGCAGACCTTACTGAAAAGAGCAGAATGCTCTGACATATTCCAAATCGGTTTCTTTTACCTTTCCCCAGCAGGAAGAAAGAGGGGATTTTTTCTCTGATGTTTACCACAGGAATCTCACTGAGCTCCTAGAGGTAAACCTCACCATATTTTGGGGGCCCCCTGTCACTGGATCCCCGCAGATTTTTTAAACTCAGATTTGTCCACACCTAATTTTCAGCAATTCATCAATTACATTCTGGTTTTCTTATCCAGCCACTGGTTCCTGCAGCAGCCTCTGCCCAGCAGCCTCTGCCCTGGGAGCCCAACTTCTTTATTTGCTCACCTGTCTCCAACCTTGAGGTGCTTGCCTTGTCCTCCCCTCTCTTACAGACCAAAGTAATAGGACCAAAGAGTTATTGATTTTTCAGTCTCTTTAGCTTCTTATTTGTTGTTGGGGTAGAGTGGAGAGTTCTGGAGTGCAAATGGAAGTGTTCAATACCCACTCTATATTTTTATATTCATTTACTCCCAGGCTACTCCTCCATTCTCCTGAAGGGCAAGGAATTTCACGGACTTCTTTTTCCCCATTGCTTTTGTTATTAAATTAGGCGTTATCAACAATAATGTGGTGACAACCCTAAATTTCAGTCACACAATTACTTGCCCTCCACAACTCAAATAATACCACCACCCTATTTCTTAAGCAACATTCTCTCATGATGACATTCTAGACCTTCCCACTGCTGGTTAGTGGTCTACCTAAGAAGTTTTAATTAGCTCCATCTAATATAAATATCTGAGCTGCCTCCATTCTTCCCATTAAAATCATCACCTTTTTATTTTACTCTTCAGTTCCTTTCCACTTCATTTCATTTTAACCCTTATACTACCACTAAGCCTCACATGTTTGCTAGATGTAATATATTCTATTATTCTTCCCAGTTATCCACTCTCTTCCCAATAGAGTTTCATACATCTTAGATTTGCCAAGCCTCTCTCTATACTGTGTATAGGATCTGATGTTCTGCTTGACCGTGTGATATGGCTTGCTTTGCTCTAGGAGACGTCAGTGGGCATGACAAGTGCTGTGTAGAGAAGACTCTTCTAAGAAGACAAACAAGGTACAACACAGCCAAACCAATGCTGACCTGTCCATCTGTCAGCAATCATGCGTGTGTGTTGCTATCGTCTACTAAGACTTTAGGGTCGTTTGTTGCCATGGATAAAGCTGACTCCTTCCCAAAATGAGCCCCACGGCTGAGTATCTCTCACCAACATCCTCTCTTCCACCTTCATTTTCGCCTCACATACAAACAAGACAAAACAAAACAAACTCAGAAAGGTCTCCCTTCTAAAAACATGGTTTCATGTTGTAACAGCTTGTGATACAAAATACATAAATGTTTACTTTGTTGCCATTATACATTCTCAATTTCCAAACTTAGCAAACTCTGAAGGCAATTGATCAGTCTTTTTAGTTATCCTTGATCAACAACTTCTATTCTCTATTGCTATTCCAGACCTCCTCCTCTCAAGTGTCTCAGGCAGCCAGCACACCCTTCTTTCTCAGCAAACTGCCTTGCGTCCCACTTCGCATATTTATTGATCTTTATTCGGGCACTAATTTACATCTGCCGCCATTTTCCTCCCCTTCTCTTCCCATCGCTAGATCCGGTATCACTTTTTCAGTTCAAAAGTAATACATTACTCATGTTTTACCTAGTGACTACCTCATCTTACATCTTCTTGGAGTTGATAAAACTATTATCTTCTTTCTCTCCTGAGTTACAAATGTATCATCTTTGTTGTTTTTCCATCCTGCAAAACAAAATAACTCCAAACCTGACTGTGTGGGTCCTTCTACCTAATCTGTCTCTATGACACCCAAACTTTTGAGTGTGGTTTATAACTGTTCCTCTCAAACACACCTCAGCCCTCTTTCATCTGATTTTTATCTCCACCGTTACATTTACGCTACTTTAATAAACTTGTCATTACCTGAAATTTTTCTTTATGCTTAATTTTTTTGTCATTGTACTGCTCTATCCTATATTTTTTATATAAAAAAATTTTGTTTATTTTGAGAGAGTTACAGAGCATGAGTGGGGGAAGGAGCAAAGAGAAAGGGGGACACAGAATCCAAAACAGGCTCCAGGCTGTGACCTGTCAGCACAGAGCCCGAGGCAGGACTTGAACTCACAAACCGTGAGATCATGACCTGAGCTAAGGACGCTTCACCGACTGAGCCACCCAGGTGCCCCTATGCTGCAGTTTTTGACACTCTGAAAACAGGTTTTTTGAGTTTTTTTCCCCCACTTATCCCAATGCAGCCTTCTTCCTTGGATTCTTTTAATTTCCTTTCTTTCCTTTATCTGTGATGAATAAATGAATTTTTAAAAACATTTTTTGCTGTTATTTGTATTACTAACATAAATGTATCTCATGGTTATTAATAAGTTTAGTTTAAGTGCTTTTCTTAGGAAACTATGTTTATAATGCACAATTGATTAGGAATAATTAATTTTGCCTTAAGCCATTAAAGAAAATTTCCCTAAGAATGAAATGCTTGTAATGAGTCTTGGAGAATAACATTAAATAGCAGACAAAGAAGAGCACTTCATGAAGTAGGAGAAAATATGGGTAAAAATATATTCTGTAATGGAGAATTCATTGTGGCTAAAGCACCCAGGAGTATAGTAAGGATGTAGCAAATCATGAGATAAGAAGATGTCAGGTCAGGATAGATTTGACCACCAAAGAGCTTGCCAATGCTTTAGGTGGTACCTGTTGTAAGTCGGAGGTCACTGTAAAAATTTTTGAAGGTATTTTTCATGAATGAGGGTTTTATTTGTTGTTTTTAATGGAAAGGACTCTCCATAGATGAAGCATGTAGGATTAACCATGAAGAAATGAACCTGAGTATATACACGATGGAATACTACGTGGCAATGAGAAAGAAAGAAATATGGCCTTTTGTAGCAACGTGGATGGAACTGGAGAGTGTGATGTTAAGTGAAATAAGCCATACAGAGAAAGACAGATACCATATGTTTTCACTCTTATGTGGATCCTGGGAAACTTAACAGAGGACCATGGGGGAGGGGAAGGAAAAAAAAGTTAGAGGGAGGGAACCAAAACATAAGAGACTTTTAAAAACTGAGAACAAACTGAGGGTTGATGGGGGGTAGGAGGGAGGGGAGGGCGGGTGAGGGGTATTGAAGAGGGCACCTGTTGGGATGAGCACTGGGTGTTGTATGGAAACCAATTTGACAATAAATTTCATATTTAAAAAAAAAAAAAAGAAATGAACTTCATAGTAGTGAGGTGACAGGATATTTGCTGTAATACTGTGGAAAGGCTCCCTCCACCCCTGAGAAGTAAAAACAAAAAAGAAAAACTCAATATATATGTAATACATAATATGTAATATATAATATATAAATTTGTTATATTATGTAATATTATACATGTATGGTTATATATAATGAAATAACGTGTATGTATACATATGTTTTCAAACTGAAGGAAATGATGTTGACTTTAGGTCCTACATCACTACAGTATATAACACAAAGGAGTCAACAAAGGCAAAGTCCTAACAAAATTAAATGTTTCAGGGGAACCTGGGTGGCTTGGTCAGTTAAGTGTCCAACTCTTGATCTCAGCTCAGGTCTTGAACTCACAGTCATGAGTTCAAACCCCGTGTTAGGCTCCATGTTGGGTATGAAGCCTACTTAAAAAAAAAAAACAACAATTTCTGATTTCCTTTATTATACAATGTTGATATTGGGTATATGTTCCTTTTCCTATACTAAATAATATTCAAAATAACCAAAAATAACTCAGCTACTTGTTTTGCAAAATACATATTCTTGGAAAACTATGAAGCAACTGAACTTACTTATAAGACTAACTTTTAACAGCTTGCTCAAAGTTACTTGTTCTCCAATCCAAAGCTATTATGTCATGAACTCTGCCCAATACCAACTAGTTTCTAGACTTAGAGGATTCACCATGTAATCATCTAGCCCAGGCCTTAAAATATCTTCTCCTGAATTCCCTGAGACCCTACTTAAACAATGTCAAGATGGCATTCTACCTTACTTTAAGTGTAATAAACTTAGATGTAATCCATGGATATGTTTTTTAGGTGCTCTTCTGGGGAGTTCATCATACAGTTAATGTACTGATGCCAGTGGTATATTTCACAGTATTATTATTTATTTATATTCAATTCATGCTAGGAAATATTCACAAGACATATTAAGATTTCAAATTGAAGCACACTGCCCTGGAATTATTGATTTTTAGGACACTGGAAGCTGAACAGAAGGATATGGCTTGGAGAAAGATCTACCTTTTCTACTAGTGAGCTCTGTGAGGGATGGCTCTGTGTCTTTTGTATACACTGCTATAATTTCAGGATCTCATGTTATGATTGGCGTATAGTAGGAAATGAATAAGTTGAATTAAAAAAAAGGTACCATTGAAGTCACTGCCATCTTAATGTGTGAATTTAACTAGGATTCCATTGGAAATTTTCCCATATACTTGCAGTGGAAAGGAAATTGATTTCAGGATGACAATTAACTATACGATATTTGGTTAGGGACCAACTAATGACAAATTGCTGAGTGGTTACCAGGCCCTCATATTGCTTTTTGAGATTTTATTTTATTTTAGAGAGTGAGAGAGTGCAAGCAGGGGGGAGGGGTAGGGGGGTGGGGAGAGGTAGAGAGATTCTTAAGTAGGCTCCATGTTCAACGTGAAGCCAAGTGGGGTGATGCCACAACCTGAGTCTCTGCTCAAGAGACTGGACCACCTAGGCTCCCCCAGGCTCTCATATTCTTAGGGGAAGATATGACCTTGGAAAACTGGATTGTATATGGGCAAAAAATTCCACCTATTATTGTTAAATGAACTGTACTCTTTCTAATGTATTAGTCATTTTAAGTAGGCTTTTATAAACTAAGCATGTTATCAGAGAAATAGGTAAAACCTCTAATACTTTATAAGTACTTAGAGTATTAAAAAACAGAACAATGATTTGTCTTTAGGGTTAACTTCCCTTGTTAAGAAACATCTTGGAAAGAGAAATTCAAACAAACAACCTCTTTGATGGAGAAAGAGAGTCCCTGGCAGGGTCTAAATGGAAAGGGGAAGAATGAAGGGAGGATTAAATTCCTTTGCATCAGAAATATAGAGCCATTTTGTTTGTTTCTGTAGCGATTTCCCCAAAATGAAAAGGGACAAGAGGAAAGGAAGGAAAAATAATCAAAAAGTGTCATAAGAACATACATTATTTGAGCAGCCATGACAGGTGAATAATTTACTGGTGAAGACTTGATGAAGTAGAAAAAAAAAAAAACAATACAAACTAATTTTACAGAACAATGAAAGCTATCAGGTAGTCTTAAAAGGACTCTATTTTGGGGATGTTGATTGTTACTCTTTCCTAAATTGTTCAGTAAATTATCCAGTGCCCACAAATATTGTGTGGTTTCATGAATGGATAGCTTTACATCTAAGTGTGTGTAGAATAGAAAGTATGGGTAGGATGTGGACTTGATTCATGAAATTTATGAATCTGTTGAAGGAGAAGCTATTAATCAGAGATAATTATGATAATGTAAGCCACAAAAGTATTTACTCAAATCTTGAGGTAGATTATATTGTCATTAAATTTCTGCACACTGTACAATGTAGATTTGAGTTAACATCATAGATAACTTAAAGGCAAAGTGACACAAGAGCTAAACGAATACAGAATGAAAACAAAATTCCAAAACAAAAGCAACCACAAAAATAATTCCGTATATGGAACATAGTACATCATTAGTTATCACTTGTGATAATTCTGTATTGTAAAATATAGTCCCTGAATAATCCAATTTCATGTTTTCCCATTAATACTGTTTTTTCATAGATAATAGAATGTTTGAGGGGATGCAGATTTGATGGAAGAATGTAAAATGATAAATTGCACATTGAAATCACCACATTCAATTAGGATGTGAGCTTGAAAATTTTACCAGCTTTGAACTTATAACTCCACCATTAAACATGATTTTCAACACCATCAACTAAAATTTGTTCAGTACTCTAATTTGTTATGTCCTTAAGTACTTCAGGAGTATAATTTATTGACATTAACCTGTTTGTAAGTATGTTTAAATTCTATTTGAACAGCCATTAGGATATATGCCATCTAGTCTCCTCCAAAAAATGAAGCAATAATGGAAAAGTCAAAAGCATAATATGCTGATTTTCTTTTCCTTCATGAAAGAAACAAAGAGGAAGAGAGAAGGAAGGGAGGAAGTTGGGGAAGGGAAAGAGAGAGAGCAGTTGTGAATACTGAACACTGAGGAAGTGAGAGGGTTGGACACAATTTGACTGTATCATCCCACCAGTTTCTATTATAAATTAAAATATGACCTCTCAGGTTCATTTTGAAGTCATTTGGAATTTTATGCCATCCATCTATAAGACTTTGGATTATTTATAAGCCTGAAATGGCCAATAACAATTCATTTTCAATTTTAGAGCTATTTTATCTTTCTTCTTCTTATTTTTAAGAGACTGAAAGAGCATGTGCACAAGCAGGGGAGACAGGCAGAGGAAAAAAGAGAAAGAAAATCTCAAGCAGGCTCCATGCTAACCAGAGCCCAGCCCAATCCTGGGATCATGTCCTGAGCCAAAACCAAGAGTCAGACACTCAACCAACTGAGCTACCCAGGTGCACCTTTTATCTATATTTTGAAGAGAAAAATAGGTTGGGGGGGGGAATTCAAAATCAAATTAATAACCCTGGATTTACCCACAAGGAGAACATTGCAAGGTTTTTGTTGTTGTTGTTGTTGTTGTTGTTGTTGTTAAGCACTTCTAACATTCTTCCTGTAGAAATAAGGAACTCTCTGTGCCACAGTGTACATGACCTGATTCTTTAAACAGAATGCATCCACAGGATCACTGAATAGTCCCATCATATAGATGCTCTTTAAAGGCAAAATCCCTTGATGAGAGATTCTTGGTACCTAACCATCCTCTGAACTCAGCAACAGTTTAAAAGCAAGGTAGGGATAAAACTGGTCATTGGCTACACAAGAACCTCTCAGGTTCTCCTCAAAATACCTTGGAATTTCCATGTCACTCATTTGTACAGATATTTTATGTATTTTTAAATTAAATTCTAATGGGAAATATTTACCAAAGAAGGAGGAGAAAAGCCAATTCATTCGCCTTAGGGGTGGAGAAATCAAACTTCCAAAAGTATGAAAAGAGAGAAAATACTATCTGTATATTTTTATTTACCTTTTATATGTTTAAAGGATGAAAAATTAACAGTCATAAGAAACAAGATTAAACTTTTCTATTAATGTAATTTATTTCCATAGGATAATACTAAAGCAAATAGCTTTGTGACATTAAAAACTGTATTTGATTTAATGAACAGAAAGTATTGGTAGTTATTTTAGCTGGGGATAAGACAAAGTCCTTTATGTTTACAAATTTTGAAATAACTAGATGTTGAGCTGGGGAAAATGTACCCTTTTATTCTGGTGGTTTATTATAAGTAAATGTATTCTAACAACTAGCTTAGCTTTTCATTAAATTTCTGAAATCCTTCTATCTGGGAATCCAAGGGTTCCCACCGTGATGAAAAGCTATGACTATTCCTTAAGCTACCAATAAAAAGAATTATGATCAGTTTAAATCTGGGTGGCATTCATCAAATGGTAACCCAGGGGTGAAAGGTCCTATATCCCATTTTCAATTCTTTGAACCATCTACTGAACTAATATATTTTTGTCTTTAAATGTCATAAAAGATTTAAGATGTCCTCATGCTTATAGGATTTTGAAATTTTATTTTAAGGAGTGAAAAGAAATTTGCTCTGTGAGCAGGTTTTTCAGTTTGGCCTGAGGCCTTTGATTCAGGGAACAAGCAATCTCCAACTCTCTCTACAGGAGAGATGTCCCCTTTCAACCTGTCTCTTGGTCCAATCCAAATCAATGAACTCAAGACCCAATATACCAGGTCTTAAAAATCCATTTAGAAAACAATTGCTCCATTCAAAGTTCATCTCCTACCTTTATCAGAAATTGCTGGAAATGTAATTTTGCAGCAAGCATTTCATTTCTTGTCTTGAAATAGATTGAGGTAAATGTAAAGCCAGTGATTGGATAAATATAATGTCTTGGGTTGATGCCACAATGTAATATTTGGTGGTGTGGTCAGTACTGATGGATGTTCTGTATAGTTACACAGTTTTATCGTGGGACAAATTCCCATGACTCTATTTAAAACACCATGTGGCTCTTCTCAATCACTATTACCCCAAGTACCTTGGCACAAATACAAAACCATGAGGGATTAGCGCTGAGCACACAAGTCCAATTCATCTTTGCTCTGCATAGATTCTCCTTCATACAATCAACTGTATTTGTGCACAATTTATTTACCAAGCTGCACTGCATGCTGTAAATAACACAACAAAGATTAGCCTTCCTTCAGAAATCACTTCTAGGAGGTTATAAATAGAAAGCCTGTGCTCACTAATCTCCAGTAGTACACTTAAGGATTAAACCTGATGAAGTTAACACATACATGGACACACACAGAAGCACTACAGCCACAGCAACACAACGTTTAATGAAAGTCTCTTCATTTTAATGTCACGAAAACATATTTATCTTCTTTAGTACCTGCTATCAAGGTACATACCATTCAATATAAAAGAGGGGGAAAACAAAGAGGATTTTCTTTGCAAAGTAATAAAAAACAAAATATCAGTAATGCCTTTAGAAAATATCTTCTGGGGTGCCAGGGTAGCTCAGTCAGTTATGCATACTACTTTGGTTCAGGTCATGATCTCACAGCTGGTGAGTTAGAGCCCCACATAGGGCTCTGGGCTGACAGCTTAGAGCCTGGACCCTGCTTCAGATTCTGTCTCCCTCTCTCTCTGTCCCTCCTCTGCTCATGCTTTGTTTCTCTCCCTCTCTTTCTCTCAAAAATAAATAAACATTAAAAGAAAAAAAGAAAATACCTTTTGGAAATGTAGAGGTTACATTTTCTGGCACACTGATACCCAGACGGCATAACATAGGAATGAATCAAATGATATAATAAGTAACTTGCTTATCAAGAACAATATGCAGTCACTATCATGTACTTCAAATTGATAAGTTTCCACTTCTTTAAAAATGAAAGCGTTATTATTTTCTAAAACATCTAACACTTAAAACAATTGTCAATACACCAATATTTTTTTTCTAGTGTCCTCAGTTCCTGGGCTGGATAGTTAGTGATTTAGAAACTTTGTTGTCTCTACTATTCAAGTAAAGAATATGTGATCCATATTTTTAACACCTAAATAAATTTTATGGCCATTTTTTTATTAGTAGTATTCATATTAATCACAATCCTATAGTAACTCACTTCAGTAGGACAAATACTACAATTCGAATGATACAAAGGTTTAACATGTTCCCGGCACAAGGATGACATACACATTTCTTAAGTATTCCATAAATGCATGCCCAGGCAGACACCCACACACACATACACACATGCAACTGTATATCTTCTTCCATAAAATAAAAAATCTTGATACATTGTTAAAGCATATGCTTATGACCATAACTTACAAACACAGATATATTTTGAAATTTTTGTAATTTTCCAATTTTTTCAGTTTGAAATCATTCTTTGTAAGTAACTTTAAATTTTTTTTAATGTTTATTTATTTTTGAGTGGGAGAGAGACAGAGTGTGAGTGGGGGAGGGGCAGAGAGAGAGGGAGACGCAGAATCTGAAGCAGGCTCCAGGCTCTGAGCTGTCAGCACAGAGCCCCATGCAGGGCTCAAACTCACAAACCAGGAGATCATGATGTGATCTGAAGTCAAATGCTTAACCGACTGAACCACCCAGGTGCCCCTGTAAGTAACTTTTTAAAAATTTCTCCAGAAATACTTGATTTTTTTTTCTGTATTGCTGGAACTCTATAAACACACAATCCTGTATTTTAGGATATTATTCTTTTTTCTCTCTGAAAGGTTTTCTTCTTATTTCTATTTCTAGTGTTACAACATAGCTTGATAAAGTATACTTTAGGTGGGACTTCAAATTCACTGGGCTGGTACTCGGTGACTGCCTTTGCCTTTCTAGGGACTCTTATGAATTATTTCTGTGTTAATTTTTCCTCATTTCATTTTTCTCTGATATCCTAGGACTTCCATTAAAAAAATTTAAACATCTGGATCTTGTTTCCCCTATTTTTCATCTCTTTGCCTTCTTTCCGGTTTTTCCAATTTTCTCTCCTTTATCTTCCAAACTTTCTAGATTTTTTTTCAAGAGCCTCCAAGTCTATTGTTTTGGATGCAATAAACACCTCTTTTCTTCTTAAGGATATGAGTTACGGGGTTTTTGCCTTTTTTGTTTTCTCTTATTTTCATCCCCTCAGTTTCTCCTGGGTTGTTTTGTTTTGCGTATTTGTTTTATTCTTTGCTTTTCTTGGTGGAGGCTTCACTAAATGTGACAGTTTCAACTACTAAAGAATTCACAGGACTCACAATTACAAAGCTTAAGAATCTACCAGTTATTTCAAGAAAAGAATAAAAATGGCAGCAGCATTGAAGTAAGGAACTGCATCTCAACGCAAGCTACCTCACGGAACAAATCAGAAGCCACGAGCTAGCTCTTAATTGTCCCCCATCTGCAGGACTGTAGCTAATGTACTCTTACTCAAACCACAAACCACCAAGATAGGTACAGAGTACCTGGGAACCAGGCTACCTAATGTAAGCATATTACTATGAAGTAACCAGACCCAATGGCAGAGTCGGGGTGGGGGGTGGGGGGGGGGGGTAGGGTCACCTAACCCAGGTGTAGACCATCATCTCACCATTATCAAACAATTTTCATTAAGCCCATAAAAACCACCAGCAACTCACCTGTGTCCTGTGGTTGAAAAGCAACACTATTAATCTTTACAAGTCATGCCTTGTCTACAGTCAATACTGTCTTGGTACATATCTTACTTCAGCACAACAGCTCAGACTAATTCTAGGCATGCTGGAATTAACCCTCACCACACAGAGGCTTTCCTCAAATCAAAGTGTGAACGAAAATCTTAAGTGAAACTCTGGGTAGACGTGCATGGCTTACCTTCACATCTCGGTGAACAGTCATTTGCACTGGAGACCGCTAAGTGGGAATCTGGGAGTTTCATCACCTCAGTTTATTCAGATTCTCTGAGGCAAGTTGGGATCTGGGAGAAGTCGTAGTGGCCTGACTTCCAGCTGGGCAACTTCTGGCGGGACAGTGGGAAGGCAGCCTGGGGATGTTGTCCCACCTGGCTCTGGACCCCTGCGGCAGAAACACCGCCAGTCTACCAGCCCTCCAGCCCTTTGCAACTGTCCTTTTCCCCCCCTTTACTTTCAAAGGCCTAACCTGATTGGCCGTTGCTGGAGAAGCTCTTTTAATTGTTGCTTCTGACACTGGATTGAGTGAAGGGTTTTCAATTCACACCCGGTGTGGCCCCAGTTGTAACAAATTAACAGACAAAGCAGTCATTGAATGCAGCAGTTTTCATGGAGACTGCTTTACCCTGGCAAAGATTATTAAGGCAAGACTAAAAATGTACAAGCACGATAATATTAAGGCCAGAACTATGGGGCCACTGCCGCTATGCCTTCTACAATCCTCTATTCAGGTTGTTTCTTTCCATACTACGTTTATAACATCATCAGGGTGAAGAAGTAAAAGGTGCAGGCGGTATATAGCTTTGATTCCAGGGAGTCTGTTGGTTTGCAACTCTGGTATTTCCCCAGAGCGATTTCAAAACTGGCCCATGTATACGAGACGGCAAAGAGACACTGAAGAGGCAGACAATTCCAGATTGGTAGGTGGCAGTTTCAACAAACGAGGAAATTTGCAACTTCTAACGTTTGTGAGCCCTACTCCCCGGCTCCCAGGGAAGCTATACTTTAACATTTATCAAGGTCAAAATGACTCAGCAAAATCCAAAAGCACAGGCTGTATTTCTGCCCCGAGCACATATTGAATGTCTGCTTTTTAAAAATAAATTAAAAAAAATAATGAAAAAGGAGCATTCTGAACACAAGATAAGAAAAGGAAAGAAACTTCCCTGGTCCCCACAAGATTAAAGTTATAAGGCTTTCACATATTAAAACATAAGATAAAGTCTATAACTTTCTGGAATGTCCTTCATCATGATGATTTGTAACTCTTTATGTAAAAAACATACATGACCCTGTACCAAATGTTCCTTTCCACAGCACTCTCTTCTCTGTGAATATTGTGTATCCTAGCAGGTGTCCTAACTTGGCCTCAAATAAAACTCTTTTCCTTTCTTTTTAAAAATTTTAAAAAGGTTTGTTCATTTGGGGGCACCTGGGTGGGTCAGTCAGTTAAGCATCCAGATTGGGCTCAGGTCACAAACTCACCATCTGTGATTTCGAGCCCCACATCGGGCTCTCTGCTGTCAGCATAGAGTCTGCTTTAGATACTCTGTCCCCCTCTCTCTCTGCCCCTCTCCACCCCTCTCCCTCAAAAATAAATAAACATGAAAAAAAAAAGTCTGTTAACTTCATGTTGACTAAGGGAATTTACAAACCAGACTTGTTTTGGGTGGTGGTAAGAGGAATAGATCTGTGCATCCCCCTGCCAGAATCCTAGGAGATTAGAGGCCATAACAGGGTTCAGGCACATGTATGTAGTCCAGATGGTCTCAATACCACAGTACTCTCTCAAGGCGGAGGCCTGAAGTATCTCCGAGTGTGGGAAGAGTGTAGAACATACATTTTAAGAATAGGAGAGGGAATAAGGAGCCTCTGATAACTGGGTCCAACTCAGTGTCAACCAGCCGTCACATCCTCTGGATGACTCCCTCCAACACTCCACCCTTCCTGACCAGCTCTTGCAATCTAACACGTCTCTCCACCTTGGCCCATGTACCCTGGGTGCTTGGGAGGCTTGGTAGCATGAGAAGTTCACTGGGCAGCTATCCAGCTGCAGGGTAGGCAGATAATGGAGCAACAATATAAGCACATGCAAGAGAAAATACAGATTAAGATAGTGATCCCCCAAATCAGTAACAATTTTGTTTTCCACCACGAGCTCCATGACCCAAATCACTGATTATTAAGTCCCATGGGCTGGGGTCAAATCATTCAGAGGATCCATTTGTGTCCTTGTGATCTAGTAAAGATGATATAACATTAGTGTAAATAAATAAATAGTTGGCCAAGCCAAGGTGGTTTTACTTGTTAGTAATTTAATCTGATGCTTTAATATTTCATTCTTCCTTTCTACAAATCCTCCTGCTTGTGTGCTATAGGGGAGATGGAACCTCCATTCAGTGTCATGGTTTTTGTTTTGTTTTGTTTGCTTTGCCCACTCATGTTCATTACCTTTGAAATGTGATCCCCATCACTGTCTATTCAACGAAGTTATCTGTAATTAGTAGTATGCTTCTCTGATTCCCTAATGATGGCAGCCTGGTTTGTGTGGCAATAGGAGAAACTTGGGTTAGGTCAGACATGTGTCCACACAAATCAAGGCATATTTAGAACCCTCACTAGGAAGGAGGGGACCAATATAATCAATATGCCAATCCCTCATCAGTTGGGAACTCCTGTGGATGGCCTCAGACTCCTTTGGCAGTTACCTTGGGCATTGTTTAGAACACATGGATCATATTATTACTGCATTAACCAAGTCACTATATTTTAAGGCCAATCTAGCTTCCTCGGCAACATGCCTTCCCTCTCAGGCACTACAGTGGTTGTTCTTTCTGTGCACCCAATCTGCTATATCTACTGAAATGTCAAGTTGTTAGGACTGGTACCTGACCTAGGGCATCAGCTTCCCGATTTCCAGGGAGTGTGAGCACTTTATAAGCCAGGATGTGGAAGACAGTGAGGACGGCTCCAGGCTCTTGCAGGTGAACCCAAATATTTTTCCACATATTCTGACTCCACAAGGGCTTATTCATGATCATCCACACCTCAGCTCCCCATTATTCTCAGCTTTAGAACAGCCCAACTCTCAGTGTAAAAGGTTATGAGGGATCACCATCCAAGCCACTCTTGAGTTCAGCCCACTGGCTACTACAGTTCATTCCTGTTTCCATCCAAAGGTGTCATTATTGGGCTCAATAGCGACTACAATCCAAGTAGGTTGGTTGCCCTGACTAGACCCATCTGTATACCAGGCAACAGCAGGAATTTTCCCCATTCCCTCTCTACAGGCCACAAAGGCCACCACAGGAATAGGGGTGAGGGCATTTGAAGGATCAACATACTCTACAGGGCTTAGTAATGTCCATATTTCTAGAGACGGTTGGTGGACAAGGAACTTCTCAGGTACAACTTGCTATTTAGTCAAAATGGGAGTTTTGAGCCCTGGCAAAGGTAGATCAATGGGACACA
Source organism: Panthera uncia (assembly GCF_023721935.1). Taxonomy (NCBI): domain Eukaryota; kingdom Metazoa; phylum Chordata; class Mammalia; order Carnivora; family Felidae; genus Panthera; species Panthera uncia. The sequence goes on from NW_026057582.1 coordinate 68,410,887, forward strand.
GTCTCAATCCACCCCTTTATTAGCAAGATAAGTTCTTACCATGATATGCTGTTCCTTTATGAAAGGCTCTACCTCTACCTGAAGAAGAACAATGTATACTGGGAGGAGCTGTCATTCTATGGGGGTATATTGAGTTTCTGCCCCCTTCTAGAGATGGAACCAAAATCCTAAGGGTACTCTCTCCTTTTGTTGTCTCAGCCACAGTGGCCAACCCATACCTTCCAGAGTCACAAATACATCTAACTCAAATGATAGCCCTGATTGGGAGCTGCCCAGAGCTTTCATCTGCTTCACTAACATTTTTGCCTTCCCGAAGGCAGCTTGTTGCTCTGGTCCTCTACATGTCCTTTCTTTACCAGGTGGTATAAGGGACAGAGGCACTGTGCCAAGTGGCGAATAAAAGTCTTCCAAATCCTCAAAATCTCTACAAGAGCTGGCTCCTCTTTCACATTCTTAGGAGTTGGATAGGCTGCACCTTGGTGATAACAGTCTCAGGGACAATGCAGGTCTTACCTGACCATATGACTCCACAAAACTTGGCAGTGTCTGGGCCTTGAATTGTCTGCATTTTCCTCTCATCCCGTCCCTCACAGATATTCCAGCAAAGTCTGCACAGTGTCCTGTAGCAGAGACAAGGTTTCACATGTCCACATGAGATTGTCAGTGTAAGGAGCCCACTTTATTGATGTGGGGAAGGAGAACAGTTCTTGGGCTACGATCCCATGATAAATCACAGAGCTGTGTAGGTAGCCTTGGGAAGCACTTGAAAGGTACATTGTTGTCCCTTCCACTTGAAAGAAAATTGATCTTATGACTCAGCGGCCAAGGGTATACTGGAAAACAACAACAACAACAACATCAACAAACCTTTTGCTAAGTCCAGTTCAGCACAATACGCTCCTAAGACCATGGCCAAGGGATCTACAATGGTGGGAGTGTTGGGCACAGTTGCATCAATGGGAGGCACTACCTTGTTCAGCTATCAGTAGCCCACAGTCACCTCCCATGAGCCATCTGGTTTTTCTACTGGCTATCCCAGGATGTTAAAAGCACTACGCACAGGATGTACAATATCCACTCCATGCAGTTCTTAGTTTCTCCTGTTTCCTTATGCTCCCCAGGCAGCTTACTTTGTTTAACAGGTATCACTCTTCCAGGAGTGGTACTGGTTCCCAGTTGGCATTTCTCCTCAGCATTGGTTTGATTACTCTAGCCCAAAGGTGAAATTCACTGATAGAGGTTTGCAGAATTTGACCTTTTAGGATATCATTTCTCAATATGTTCTCTAGCATTGGAGAAATAAAACTTGTTCTAGGTGGGGAGAATGCCCAATTTTCAGTGTCAAAAGGATGTTCCTGACTCCTGACCATAACCCCAGCCCTGGGAATATTAGGGATACTTATTCCCTGCAGGTGGTATACCTACTTTTGAAAGCAGTGATGTTGATATCACATATACCAAAAGTATGTTTATGTAATAAACATGATGTATGGACAAAATGTTCTTAGCAGCATTATTTATAATGTTGGAAAAATCCAAATCTTTATTTTCATTAAAGTGAATAAGTGAATCACTGTGCATTCATAAATTTAATGCAAAACTGTGATACTGACACATTATTTTATTCACTTATATATTTGACTGGTTTCAAAAATAAGCTTAGGCAACACAAAACATGCAGTAAAGTAAAACAAACAATAAAGGAAGAAAAGCAAAATAAGGGTAATAGATCTATATAGAAGCCATTAATAAAGTGGCTAATGTTCACATAGGCTATTTAGATATCAAACTTCTGAAATTTGCATGAATTTAGTTTTGTTTTCACAACATTACAAGCTTTATGTTCTTACAGATATGTCTAACCATTTCTCAGTTATCATTACATTTGGGAGACCATATATAAGGTTCAGCATAGTCATGGCCTATAGTCCATCGTTATAAATGTAATTTAATTATTTGTCTGGAATGGGATGTCAGCTCCCTATGAGCATTTTAAAAGAAAGTAATTTGTTTTTCTCTCAGTAATGTTTCTTTGAATTTTAGATTAAAATGACATTAGGATAATCTATACCCAATGCTTCCTTTTGTCAAGGAAAAGATGATTTTCCTTCTTTCTACTCCCGATAACCTTTTCATTGGACTTTATTCTTTCCAGCCTTCCGTCTGAGATCTTGCCCAGTTAATTATACCCTCTCTTTTCAACAACTACAATCTCCTCTGGCTTCTCTATATAAAACACAAGCTGGATTCTCCTATTAAAAATAAAGACAAAAAGAAAAACAAAATGCCCCTTTGATCCTTTATTTTGTCTCTCTGTTCCCTTCTCTTCCAACTTTCTAAATGTTCATTGGCTTCTCCACAAAATTTTTTTAATGTTTATTTGTTTTTGAGAGAGAGAGAGAGAGAAAGAGACAGATAATGAGTGGGGTAGGGCCAGAGAGAGAGGGAGACGCAGAATCCAAAGCAGGCCCCAGGATCTGAGCTGTCAGCACAGAGAGTGACATGGGGTTTGAACTCATGAACTGTGAGATCATGACCTGAGTCAAAGTCAGAGGCTTCACTGACTGAGCTACCCAGGCACCCCAGCATCTCCACAAATTAAATTGAGAGTGAATACTTTGTAGCCCTTAAACTCTTTCCTAGACTTCTGTTATAACTTTTTTTTTTAACATTTTCTTACAATTTTGATGATTTCTCCCCCAAAGTGATTCCCTCCTATTCCTATAATTCAGGACATAATTTCTAAACCACTAACTCCCAAATCTAAATGATCTCTTCTCATTTTCTCAGGCCACAGACTGGCATTCATCATTTCATTCTAGAATGACATCTCTACATGTATCACACAAACACATTAAACAGTGCCTAAGTCAACTGTTTCATCTTCTTTTTTGTTAAGTTTATTTATTTATTTCGGGAGTGAGGCAGGGGCATAGAGAGAGGAGACAGAGAATCCCAAGCAGGCTCCATGCTGTGAGAGCAAAGCCCAATGGTGGGCTCAATCTCATGAACCCTGAGATCATGACCTGAGCAGAAATTGTCGAAACTTAACTGAGCCACCCAGGCAATTCTCATCTTCTTCTAAAACTCCATTTTTCTATGTGCATTGCCAAAAATTCTATGTTCCAGGGCACTTGGATGGCTCAGTCAGTTAAGTGTCCAACTTCAGCTCAGGTAATAATCTCATGGTTCATGGATTTGAGCCCGCGTTGGGCTCTGTGCTGACAGCTCAGAGCCTGGAGCTTGCTTCAGATTCTGTGTCTCCATCTCTCTCTGCCCCTCCTCTGCTTGCACTTTCTTACTCTCTCTCTCTCTCAAAAATAAATAAACATTAAAAAAGTAATAATAAAAAATTCTATGTTCCACACAAAATGTCTGATTTTTTCTCATCAATTATTTCCTGTTTTCCTTTCTTACCCCCTACCCATATACACACATACTCTCTTCATTAGTAGGACCTGAAATTTCTACCTTCAGTATATCTCAGAATACATAACTTGTGTGTTATATTCAAAACTCTATCTTATTGCCTAGTACAATGAATAGCCCATAGTAGACTCACTTTAAATGAATTATTTTGAGTGAATGAATTAAATATTATACTCCCCACCCCCTGCAAATCCATTGTCACTGCTTAAATTCAGGCTTTTAGAGCCCCTTCTCTATACATAACCATAAACCTTCTCACTATCTCTTTGAAATTGGTCTGCCCCCATTGTAGTCAATGCTCTGCACTTGGTCAAGATTACTTTTCACGGGGCACCTGGGTGGCTCAGTCGGTTGAGAGTCTGACTTTGGCTCAGGTCATGATGTTATAGCTTATGAGTTCTAGCCCCGCGTTGTGCTCTGTGCTGACACCTCAGAGCCTGGAGCCTGCTTCAGATATTGTCTCTGTCTCTCTCCGCCCGCCCTCTGCTCATGCGCTCGCTCTCTCTCTCTCTCTCTCTCTCTCTCTCCCTCTCTCAAATATAAACATTAAGAAATTTTTTAAAAAGATTACTTTTCACATATATGTACACATTACATTACTATTTATGCATAATATCCATTCTATGAAGAGTTTTCCTAAATCCTAAGGGCTCATGGGGAAAAATAACATACAATGTGACATGCCATAGAGACTCTTCATCTTTAGATATCAACCTACCTTGGCATTTTCATCCCCTTCATGTTTGGCCACTGCCTCCCACATTTGCCATACTTAACTGGCTCCATGTTCACACAAATGAAATTGCTCAGTTTCTCTGATAAGCTCTTCTTACTATAGTTGTAGAACTACAGTTCTGTAGAACTTCTGCAATATTCTTCCTCTTTCCCTAGCCTTGAAAACTGCTATTTATCCCTGACATCTAGCTGCATTGACAGCAAACAGAATATCTTTCTGGATTCCTGCAAGCAGAATTTGTCATGCCTTTACTATAAATTCCCAAAGCATTTTTCCTTGGAACATTGTATCATTCATCATTTTGTGGCAGAATTATCTAATTATATGTGTATCTCTCTTACAAAAATACTAGTATAAATCTCTCTCTATTTTTTTTTACTACCTTTTACGTTGTCTGGCATTATTGTAGGCACTTAATACATAGTTATGGAATAAACTGTACTTCAAAAATGTTTTTCACTATTTAACCCATTATTAAGACTTCATATTTTAGAGTACATGATACAAACCATGTTGATACTGGCTTATACACAGAAATCAGGGAAATGTCTGTTAACATAGTCCTTGATTTCTAAATCTTCAAAAATATAGAGAAAATAGATTTTAGGAGAAAAAGAAGTACTGGGGAGTAACATTTCTATATATTAAGTACATATCATATTATGTTGAAGTTTTACATTGAAGTTTTATTAACAAATTATATTGATATAAACCATTGATTGCACTGCAATTTTTTTCTAAGCAAGTGGCAATGAACTTAAAATACTGTTGTTCCCCAAAGCCCTAAAAAATATCTATAATGTAGATTTTAGCAACATAATATTCTTTAAGTGATAAATGTGCATTATGATTATTTCATGAATTAGTATTCAGAATAAAGTAAAATTGATCATAGTATGTCAGGGCTTGGAGGCTCTCTACATGTGTATACATGTATACACGTGAAAGAATTGAGTCAAAGAGGAGCTTCAAGTTAATACTAACATGTGGAGTCTGTGATTTTTTTTTAAAGTCATCCAGTGCCATCTTAAATGATGTTCAAAAGCTCCCGGTTTCAGGCTCACCTCTAATAATTCTGAGGTCTAGGGCCAAAGTACAAATCAACATGCATGTTTCAAACATTTAATGTATAAATCCAGCCACATCCATGATCTAGCTGTCATTTTTACCAAGGACCCCCCACCCAACCCATTCAGCAATGATGTATTCCACTTCAGACTATGGCTAAGGATTTCATGGAGCAGGGCTGGATAGGGCATTGTATAAAGTGATGCTAAGCCCAGAATTCCTGGACAGTGGTTGAACCCACTCCCAGTCCAGATGTTGACTGACTTCATCAAGCTTCCCAATGAGCCAGGTGAACCAGGTTCCTCCCACCAGCTTCACTTCTCCAACTTAGAATTGGCAGTTTTAAGTGCTTCGGTAAACTAACTCAATAAGTAATACAAACCTGGGAAACACCTTGGGTGTCTTAAGGCAGCAATTTTTAACGAGAGCAACCACCCTTTTGTAGGTTTTCTACTTTACCTTCACTTGGAGTCAAGTGGGCATTTACAAACTCATAATCCCTCATCTTCTTGCCTGCTGACCCCAGTCTGGTTTGAGCAACTCTTTAAGATAATTGCAGTTTGTTAGGAAACATTCAAAAGTTTCCATACAAGTGTAACGGAAAAATAAATTCTGTTTAAGAATTTGTGAATTGCAGACACTAAAGTATATTGCTCCTGGTGCATGGAATTAAGAATGGTATTTTCCTAATTTCTAAAATTGGCAGTCTTGAAATACATTTTTCTAACAAAAATAATAATGAAGGCTTTTGACATGCATATGTGGTTCACACTGATTTTAGACTGGGTGTAATCAGCTGAGAACATGGACAAGGTAAATTAAGGTTTTCTAAATTTTTTGAGCACATGAATATCTGCCAGAAAGATTTGCATATGTAAATAGTGATGTTCTCCCCCAGCCACTGAAAAATCACATTAAAATAACCACAATAATTATAAAATTACTTATAAATCGCTATAAAATATAAGTATGAAAATACTTACAAAGCAATTTCTCCATCATATTTTTTATATTGTCATACTATAGACATGTAAGAAAAAAGAGATCTTTTGTAGCTCAGTATACAAATTGTAGTGTGCACATGAATCCTTTGGCTGAGATTAAGTTTCCATTGCTAATGACTATAATTACCATAAAATTCATTACATTTGGGCTAATTATTTTAAAGTAAAAATAAAGACACATTGTTCTTTCAAATCCTAAAGGCTGGAATTAGAATAACTATTTCTAGACTTAGTCCCAGTTATGCTAATATTATTAGGTTGTCTGTCCTTGAAATTTAGATTCAATTTCATCCACTGTTTAAATCTGATTTTACAAATCAAACTCAAGTAAGGAAACAAATGGAAATGCATCTTTCAGCAGCATCGTCTGACAGTATATGATAAACAGCATCATTTACAGGACACTACATCATACCATTTACATTTAGAAGGAAGAAAAATGCTGATTAAGCTTCCATTTGGCCCAGGATTTCCAATACATAGCGTGTTAAGCAATTCAATCTTTTCAGTTTTAAAGCCACACACATCTCTAATCATAACACGCCAGAAGCAATAAAACTACCAGAATGAGTGGGGGATGTTTACTTCTTACACATTATAACATCTCTGAGCCAGCAGTATTCCAAAAACATGTGTTACTATGATCTCTGGATTGACAGCTCAGCACCCAAGGGTCTCTTCCTCTCCCCAAGGTTTGTTTTTAAAGCTCACAAAGGGCTCCCTTAAAATAAGAGTAAAATTGCATTTCCCATTCAATGACTCACCACTTGTTTCAAAGGGAAAAAAAAATCATCTGACACTTTTTGCAATTAAATAATAATCATGTTTGGAGCAGAGTTAAACAAAACAAGAAAATTGCTAAACATTGTTGAGTTTTTGTTATTCTACTTGGTGGAAGTTGTGTATGCATTAAAACTGCTCATTTTTATTTTTGGACATAATAGAGATGATGATACTTCTAAAGGAATACCAAAAATTTATAATACAAAGATAAAAATACAAAGAGGAAACCTTTATAACTTTAAACCTTTGTAACTTCACATGTTCAAATAAATGTCTTAGTTGACTCTGACCTTTTTATTAATTATGAAGAAAAATTTCTCCATGGAAAGCATTGATAGTAAAAAAAGAAAATTGTAGATAGACTATTAGATCTAAATAGTCTGTTATTTAGATAACTGTTTTTAAGCACACTTTCATATTTCAAATTTTCTTACCAATCTGTCTACTTATAAATCATTCTTATCTGTTCCTAAAAGCAATTTCCAATATGTAGTCCTGACATCCAATTTTTGTTACTGAATGTAGTTAGAATAACTAAAGTATATACATTTGAAATAGTTTTCCATTTAAACTGGCCTTCTTTTCTACAAGTCCAATGTACTGAGATATATATATATATATATATATATATATATATATATATATTTTTCATTTTAGAAACTCTTATTTGGAAGCTAATATTCTTTCTTTATTATGCTCCATTTACTTTAATTATCCTTGCAAAAAACAAACTAAAGGGGAAAAAGGAGGATACTTGTGTCTTAAATAATCCCTTATTAAAATTCAGAAAGAAGACAATGTGGGTGATCAGTTCTCATACATAAAGTTTGTAAAATAGGGAATTAGAAATTATATCTGAGGATAAGTATTTTATATCAGTAAAATTCCAAGTTATCTGAAAAAATATTTTAGTTATAGTACATTAGACTTCATGGCTGAGTTGTGATAAATGTGGTGCATGTGTGCATGTGTACATAGAGAGAAAGACAGACAGACAGACAGACTGATCTAACCTAGGTTCCCTTTAAAGTCATTACTGAGATAATATCCAAAGTCTAAGTCTTTGTCCTGATCTGAACAAATCATGGCTCAAGTCTAAACTTGGACCACTTCTGGACATTGATTTTTTTTAACTATAGTTATTATTGAATGTGCACTTATCAGACAATGCCTTGTGGGCTATGTGCATGTGCATGTGTGTGTGAGTAATCTGCCTATTTAATATCTTTTCCCCTATGCATTCCTCTGTCAAGTATAAGCTTAAATACCACTTCCTCTTTAAAGCCTACTGAGATCACTCCCAAACGAAGTCAGATACATTAATTTTATTTTTTATAGTTTTTTTTAATGTTTATTTATTTTTGAGATGGAGTGATCACGTGAGCAGGGGAGGGTAACAGAGAGACGGGGACAGAGGATCCTAAGCGGTCTCTGAGATGACAGCAGCAAGCCAGATGTGGGGCTCAAACCCACAAACTGTGAGATCATGACCTGAGTCAAAGTCGGACATTCACACAATGACCTAGCACAATGCATGGTCATACGTTAGGAGTGGATTCATGATGAAAGAATATAAAAATGAACAAATATATGAATGAATAATATTGAGGATCTTTCAGAATCATAGAATAAGTTTCTTCTTCTTCTTTTCTTCCTTTCTTTCTTTCTCTCTCTCTCTTTTTTTTTTTTTAATCTGAGTGCGTATTCCTTAGAATTACTACTAGAAAAGAGTTCCAAAATCTGTGCTAGGAAATGAATAAGGTATCTCCCCTAACAGACCTATGGTTTAGTGAAGAGAAAGAGGTTAATCAAGAAACTACATAAATGAATACAAAACAACACTGTAGTAACTGTGTGATAATAAAGGAAAAGTATATGATGTTGTGGTAGATGGAGCAATGAAAACGTATACTAGGCTGATTTCCCTCAATCAAGACGAAATCATGCCAGGCTTTTCCGCAGCATTTAAAATAGAGGTGAAATAAGAAACAAGCTTTGGGTAAGGTTGATTTGATATTATCACGTTTCTGATAATAAAAGTAGGTCCTAAAAATGTTTATAAATTTGCCATATATGCAGCTAATTTGTGTTACGGGGTTGCTTTGTTCTTGGCCCAGATGCACCAAAGAATTGGAGACCTCAGACCAGAATGGGGAGATAGAGTTTATTAAGTAGATAAGTATAGTACACTTTCAAGAGTGAACGCAGGCCTCTGTTCTGCCAGAACAAGAGTGGCAATGGCCCCAAGAACCTCTAGCTGCGTCCTTTTAAGGCTGCTTTGGGTACAGGTAAATTTGGCTTTGATTGACACTTTTGATTGACCACTGGTGGTTATATAACCTTTTGGTCTCTGCGCATGCACTCTTCCATGATGCATTCTATTATAACTGTATTTTTTTATGTATTGTATATTTATGAATGTCTAAAGAGCTTTTGTTGTGACCTTAAAGGTAGTTAAGGACAAGTTTCACCCTTTGTGCACATGCTCAGCTCTTACAAGTCCCCTTGTGGCTTTTGAGCCAGCTCTGAGGCTAGGCCTTTCTAGTTTCATTAGCCCTTAGAGGTGGCTCTGAAGGTGTGGCTGTTAACACTTGGGGATGGCACTGAGGGTGTGGCCAGCACCTGCTTTATCCCTCCTTGCTCATGCCTAACTAACAGCCTAGCAATTTGTACAGAGGTCAACACTAGATTTCAGGGGGAATTAAAAGTAACATTTATTGAGGCACTATCAATTGTTAGAAACTGCTTTAAAGATCACTTGTTTTTACCTCATATATTCTCTCTCTCTCTCTCTCAGGAATTTTAGTTCACTTTATTCTACTTCTTGCGTTCCCCATAGAGAAAAAGAACTAATAATCTGAATAATCAGCAAATAAATGGTCTACATTCACTACTAATTATGAACACCATTGTCTAAAAAACAAATTCATACTAATTTATGGATGATCTCTTTTATACTTTCTCTGGGCATGTAGCTGTCTCAGTAAAGTACACTGTGGCCAGTTCTGTAGTTGGAGCTGCTCCATTCTACCCATCCCTACTCCATTCAGTATGGTGGTTTAGTGGGTGCCCACCTGTCTTCAGGAGCCATGACAGCATTCTTTATCTCTGAATGATTGCCACTGTTTCTATTTCTTGTGGCATGAGACTGGGAGTAAATCAGTAATATCCAAAGAGTCAGATTCTTTCAGTGTAGATAAAAAAAGAAACTCTTATTTAGGCCTATAGGCTTATTTACGTGATTCAGTCAGATAGATCCATGGCTCTGCATTGGCAATTGCTCAACTTCTATATTCCTAAAAATAAAAAACCTATAGGGTATTTGATTCCCCACACGACCACTACTATTGTGTCTATTCTTCTAGGGGACTTCTTGAGAAGTAGTGGATATGATATTTATGGCAAGATTTAGTAGTCATCCTTGATTTCTTGACTCTAATATCACCTAATCCAGGGGGTTAGCATCTGATGGTTCATGAGCCAAATTCTATTTGGTGCCTGTTTTGTAGATAAAGGTTTACTGGAATATAGCCATGACCATTCATTTGTGTATAATTTCTGGCTGCTTTCATACTGTATGGAAGAGTGGAAGTTGTCAAAGATTATATGGTCTGCAAAGCTGAAAATATTTACTGCTTGATCCTTTACAGAAAGGAGACCTTTATCTAAGCTAATCTTTATTTCTTATGATAAGTACTGATTACTTAATACTTCTTACCCCCCAAAACCTAGATTGAATCATCTCATAGAGGTACTGAAGATTTATCGTAATGTAACGTTTTGGCAAGAAGAAATTATATGGTTTCTGGGGCGCCTGGGTGGTTAATGGGGCGCCTGGGTGGCTCAGTCGGTTGAGCGACCAACTTCAGCTCAGGTCATGATCTCGCAGTCTGTGAGTTCGAGCCCAGCTTTGGGCTCTGTGCTGACAACTCAGAGTCTGGAGCCTGCTTCGGATTCTGTGTCTCCCTCTCTCTCTGCCCCGCCCCTTTCATGCTCTGTCTCTCTCTCTGTCAAAAATAAATAAACATTAAAACAAATTTTTAAAAAGAAGAAATTATATGGTTAAGTTAACCATTCTTGCCAATAACCGATACATATAGGAAGAAGTAAAGGGCTCAGAGATACTTTAATTTCCCTCTGCAATGAGTTAAAGACCTGAGGTATACAAAGGAACTCCTGGAGCCCTTATGTTTCCCATTTTTATACATAAGCCATATTGTGATTGATTTATTCCCTTGAATGTCTCCTTAGGATTTATTTCAACTAGATTTCCCCTGTACTCTTAAAGTTGATTCTGGGCCTCACTCTACCCTAGGGAGGTTTTGCCTGAGGGCCTTGATAAATAGCATTTTCTGGAGCTGATGATAAAGAAAATGTTCTGCAGCTTGTATGTAAGAAGATCAAGGATGATTTGACTAGTTGGCTCTGCCGACTGCAGTCATCTAGACTAAGTGCTGACAGAATATTAGGAAATGACATGTCAAAACAAAACAAAACAAAACAAACACCAGAGATATATTTTTAAAATACTCTATGAATCAAAGATTTTTCATGCTGACATTTTCAAATTAGATTAATGGAACCATCATGCAGTATGATATGTTTATGAAGTAGTCCAGGATATTTCTGGAGAGATAACCTCTTCAACTTTCTGTGAAAGCAGTCTGAATTAAAATTTAACTAAGCCCCTATTTTTATTTGGTGTAAGAGAATTAAAAGAAATTGTAATTGGACGTCTCTGCTAAGCATATGACAGTACTAAAAGATTTTCCTATCATTATGATTATTTGCCAGTAGAAATTCCTCCGGCAATTCATTAACTTCCAAGGGTCTCATTTAGTTCTCCTCTCAACATTGATCGAATGATATGTAACATTTAAATTACTTACAGTTGATCTAAATAGATTATATTTCTATCCTGTGGTATGTCAAGTATTCTCAGAACATTCATGCAAGGAATATAAGACTGCACAAAATTGTGTTTATTTTACAGGCAGGTGGAGAAACCAGGAAGGTTCAAATATGGGCAAAAAAGTACCTTTAGCTCAGTTGATTATTAAGGATACGAGTCTAGAATTAAAATGCAACACGGGCTATCAGCACTACAGGTACTCCTCTGGGAGAATGTCAAATTTATGGGAACTTGATGCTATTTCTTTTGATTTCGTTTGTATTTCTAGCTAATAGTTGCATGTAGCTTAAAGGCTCAAATAATACTGTAGGACTTTTGGCAAAAATTAGCAGTGTCTTAATCCCCACTTCAATTTACCATTCCCCAGAGGCAAACACTTTCATCTCTTGTAATTTATTCTTTTGATACATAGCTCCATATATCTAACTAAATTCTTTCATTACTATTTTTAAATTGTTGGCTCTAGGCATTCTCTGTTGACATCCCTCCACGGAAGATGAGGATCTAGACGTCCCCTTTGTACACTGCCACCTCCCGCTCACCACCCCTCGCCCACACTCATACACACTTACTAAAACCCTCATTCTCCCAATACAGTGATATTGTGATTGTCATTTAGGCTACATCAACGTTCCCTATATACCATTCATGAATATGTAAATGCTGTTGACAGCCGAGTACTGCCTCACAACAGATAAAGGAGGTCCAGGTTTAAATATGAAACTTGCAACGGTCTCTTCAATTTTGATTTCACATTTTTGCCCACTTCAAAAGGCACTTGATGTCCCTTTTAAGTGTTCCATAGTATAACAGATTTTTTAAATCATCTTTCCTCACTGTCAGGTAGAAATTATCTTTCTTAGGTTTCTAAAGGCCTTTTTCATGTGCATTAGTCAGAGTTCTCCAGAGAAACAGAATGAGAGAGATAGAGAAAGAGAGAGAGAGAGAGAGAGAGAAAGAGACTGATTATAAGGAATTGGCTCATACTTTTACAGAGGCTGAAAAGTGCCATGATCTGCCATCTGCAAGCTGGAAACCCAGGAAAGCCAGTGGTATAGTTACAGTCTGAGTTCAAAGGCTTGACAACTAGGAGTGTAGATGGCATAAGTCTCAGTCCAAGCAGAAGACCAGTGTCCCAGCTCAAGCAATCATAGGGAATTCTCCTTTCCTTCACCTTTTTGTTCAGGTCCTCAGCAGACTGGATGATGCTCACCCACATTGGAAAGGGCAGTCTGCTTTACTCAGTTCACCAATTCAAATGCTAATTTATTCTAAAGGAGCCCTCACAGACACACTCAGAAATAATGATTGATCAGATAACTGGGCATCCCATGGCCCAGCCAAGCTGACACATTAAATTAGCCATCACACCATGTATACATCTGGTTCCCACTTTTCTTAACATTGCATTATTATATTCTATCATCTTTGCCTTGTTTGGCTTAAGTCTTTTTAAAAATACATTCCTTTATTATAAGTTTATTGATATTTCAAGGGGGAATGGAAGATCATGTGTGTGACCAATCCACCACCTTTAACTGTATACCCCTAATATTTATTTAAATCTTCATTAGTTGAAACTCTATTAGATGGAGAACATGCAGACTACTCACTCCTTGGAGGTACTCTTCTATTTACACTTATATTAAATGAAAGAACCAGCCCATCTCCAGAGGAAAGACTCAGAGGAATGTAGTATCTGGCTTATAATGGTTGTTAAGTATTCTGAATTACTGAATATTTTTAATTCCTAGGAAATCATCAACTGAGTAGTGTGAGAAAACTTGTGAGGCCACAGATGGAAGGAAGGGGAATATTTTAGCACAATGCTGATACCAAAGAAAGGTGAAAATCCTTATATCCATTAATATGTGCCAAACACTGTGTCATCCATAAATTCCTTACACAGGTCCTTATGAATATCATACCACACAGATAAATATGGATTTCCCTGCATTTTCACATGCAGTACCTTCTAAGAACTTCATCACTTTGCTCATATAACTATTAATAGTCTTTTAAAACTGAGATATAATGTCATCTTTTTTTCCAAATATATCTTCATCAGCTTTTACTTGGTAACTCTCTTCTGTACTCCCATAACACCCAGAAAATATCTGTATGTTAGTTGTACATAGGTAGGTATGTAGATTTGCCCCAAACATTTGTTATCCAGGGCAAGAATACAAAGGGAGTTACCCTGCTCAGATTCCATGTTCTTTAGCTTTCTACCCTATCTCTATCCTACCTCCTTCCCTCCCAGGGTGCTTATGCAGATATTTCTTCCAAAATTGAGTCACTTTCTACAAAAACCCATCCCTTACACACCTTTCAGGCAGAGGGGGAATACATAGTAGTAGGACAATCTTCTAGAAAACAATCATCTATACGAAGTTCACACGGGCCCTCAGTCATTTGGAAAGCTAATATTATTCCAGAATATCCAGAGTGGGCACTATGACATCTGGGCCCTAGAGAAAACTTACCCCGTTGGGAGGAGTTAACAAAAGACCAGAGTGGATATATCTAAAGTATCAGAGCCATTGGTACCGTATATATCCCTTAAAATTGATTTGTTTTCTTCTGTCTCCTCCACTCCAGTTTGACCTCCATAGATACAAGAACTATGTATTTTTAATCTCCGCGTGTGGCAAACTAACATAATGTTCTTCCCAAGGAAGTGTTCAATTAATACTTGAATAAATGGAAATAAAATATTTTACAAACGCCAATTGTGTCGAGTTCTGTTTTATCTTTTTTTTTACTTCATTTTCTTTTATTTTTATTTGAGAGAGAGTGTGTGCATGCGTGTGTGTGTGTGTGTGTGTGTGTGTGTGTGAGCGGGGGAGAGGAACAGAGGTACTGGCACAAAAACAGACATATAGATCAGTGGAACAGAATAAAAAACCTAGAAATGTACCCCCAACTATATGGTCAGCTAATCAACTAATTGACAGAGCAAGAAAGAATATCCAGTGGAAAAAAAAAACAGTTTCTTCAACAAATGGTGCTGGGAAAACTGGACAGCAACATGCAGAAGAACAAAACTAGACCACTTTCTTACACCATACACAAAAATGAATTTGAAATAGATAAAAGGCCAAAGTCCAGTTTTGAAAACTGTTGTTAATTTGCTAAGATTCAGAATTGATTCTGGTCACTGGTATACTTTGAATATATTGATTAAGCTTTCACTAATTTGGGATGAATGTTTTTCAAAACTGATAAATTATAATTGGGGCACCTGAAAAACATTAAATGTGTTACAAATCAAGGCTAACATAAGCAAAGCACTTGATTAGAAGTCCAGAAAGCTGAACCATATTGATCTGCTAACAACCTTGGGCAAGAGAACTGAATTTCTTATCTTGAGGTCACTAACAGTTCTTCCATTTTGAAGTCAAAATGGTTCTATCAGAAATATATATTGATATAGTTTTATGACATCATTTAAACAAAAGGAGACTTTGTATAATTGGAACGTAGGTTTTCACTTCCACAGAACTGAATGTGATGTTGTGTTCCCAAGTGTAGCAATCGCACAGATGTCTTACAGGACTATTGGAATTCACAAAACTTTCATGTGGATTGGCTTTCTGAGGAATTCAGAGTCCAGGTTGGCAAATGAGCAACAAGAAATTCAACATAAGAGTTAAATATATACTTAAATTGATATAAATAGAGAAAGGATCAGATAAAATGTATGAAACATGTTCATATAATCTAAACACATTTCTTAACCTCCCACACTAAGGAAATGAATGAACAAAACAAGGAGGGATGGGTATTATGACTCTTCTCAAAAACATCTTCATGAACTCGGTACTGCCTCTGTTAACCTTGGGTTAAGAGCCAGACCCATTACTGAGGCCAGGATCAAGTGCGTTTGACAATTACAATATGTCAATGACATATTTGCTATGGAATTGTAGAGTCTAGATTTTAACTTATTTGTAAAGCTAGGGAAAAGGTATTAAGAAAGATCTCTTTCTAAGCTCAGTGTATCATTCAGGTTGGGATGGGGAAGAGGTAGAGAGTAAGGTAGAGAACTACTATATTTGAAAAAATTAAGGGACAGAAAAAAAAATGGAGTACCTTCTTGAAATGCCGTGTTCTGATGTAATCTGAGCAATTGTTGTTTTTAACTTCCCCTCAGTTAAGTATGCTGCCATCATGCTATCTGTACACAACAATGATTTGTTTCACTGTTGCTGTTGGCAAAGCTTTTCAAATCCTCCAGGGGACTGTTGAAGTATTCCCTACCCCCAGTTGAAGATTAATTTAAATTACAGCCTCTCCCTCTTTGGCGGGCTTCCATGTATGAGCTAGAAAGTAGTCCTCCATCTGGAATTCTCAGTGATGCAACCTTAGCAAGCCCGTGGGGAAGGGGGAAACTTAAAAATCAGTACTCTGCCACTAACAGTATTGAGAGTGTTGAAACTGTGTATGATAATGTACATATAATGAACCTTTCGCAACTAAAGCACTAATTGCTGGTACCAATAGATACACATGCACCTACCATTCTTCAACTCAAAATCACAAATGTGAAGGAGGGACAATCACATGTATGATTTGGAAGGAGTCCGTCCTGGATCCTTTGGTATTTCATACATGGCTCCTAAAAATCACTTGGAGACCTACTTTAGTTTTCACATAGCTCCAAGAAGAATGTATGAATCATACAAAATGCTCAAAAAGCCAATACATGGAGATAGTTCAACAGACACAGTTACCACCCCTTTATGTTTGTCATGTAAGAAGAGAATTAAAAGCTTCTACCCATGAGAAGAAGTCATCTGCAAACAAAGAAGTACATGATACATCCATTCTCCTTTAAATAAATGGACAAACACTACATCATTGATTATAAAACACACATACTCATTTAAACATTTCTGATGTTGAGAAGTATCAGACAATCAATATATGCACTTAATATAATGTTTCCTTATGTTTTGTCAGCATGATATAATTAAAGAGATGGAGTGTCATAATCATTGGCATCTTCAAATGAAGAAAAAATGGTATATGGGAACAATCACCTTGACAATAGATTGAGTAGGTAGATAGTGACATCATTCCTGTACGTTCTCAAGAGCTGAGGAGAAACTAATTTTGGCAAACTGTGATAATTCTGGCACAGGGTCACAAATATTTAAAGGGCAAAATATAAAGATTATGTGGCTTCTTTCTTAAATTATTTCCTATAGTATTCAATAATCAAATATTATAAATGGAAAGTCTTCCTAATTGGTGAGGTATGAAACTGATGCACGTACCTTGAATGAATTATTTGTGTGCCATAATGTGCATCTAATTGGCCTGAATAAGCAGGAGCCCTCAGCTTGTTATCTCTGTAGCATTCATTTATATTAGTTCACCTAAACACAAACCCAGTTTTATGCATGTGCCATGTTATAGAAAGTTGGGGGGTCGTGTACATAAGAGGGAAAGATGGGAAAAATATTAAAAGTTCATTATATCTGTTTTATGAAGTACCTGGTATTGCAGACCACATGTAATGAAGTCAAAAATCAACTTCTAAGTCTTCCTTGAAGAGTCAAGTGGATAAACAAGTTGCAAGAAGCCTTCAATGACTGCTGACATGCTATAAGTGTCTGGTTGGAAATAAGCCAAAAGTATGTTAACACACAGGAACTAAAGACAGAAATTAAACTATATTTTACAATAAATCATAAATCAAGGACATTTAAAAAATTTTTAACATTTATTTATTACTGAGAGACAGAGAGACACAGAGCATGAGCAGGAGAGGAGTAGAGAGAGAGGGAGACACAGAATCTGAAGAGGGCTCTAGGCTCCGAGCTGTCAGCACAGAGCCCGACGCGGGGCTCAAACTCACAAACTGTGAGATCATGACCCGGGCCGAAGTCGGTCGCCCAACTGACTGAGCCACCCAGGTGCCCCAAAAAATCAAGGACATTTTAGGCATGATACTAATGGCACTAACAAATGGAAAAGTCATAGGGAAACAAAGCAGGAACTGGTATGAAAGTGAATGTATAGGCTCACAATGGATTGGTTAGACAGTCAAGAAACTGTGGGAGGTTGTCTAGTTTTCCCAACATAATTTGTTGAATCACTGTATTGTACACTTGAAACTAAGAGCACACTGTATGTTAACTACTGGAATTAAAATAAAGTAAAATTAATTAATTAATTGATTAATTAACTAAACCAAATTAAAAAAGAAAGAAAAAGAAACTGTAGTAGGGCCTTAAAAGAAATTTTCCCTGGGGCACTGGGAATGTATTAGATCTGAAAGGGAAATTCTACATCAGGGCCTTGGTAAGACTGTACTTAGGCTTTACAGAGATTACTGTGCTAATTAAGCTACTAGAAGAGGAGGACTGAAAATGAAGGATCCAGTTAACATATAATTTCAACAGCCTTACAAAGAAATAATAACAGAAAGAGGAAGATGGCAATGAATACAAGGGGCTGATGAAAGCAGCTTACTGCATGTGGACAGCAAGGAAGAGGAAAGAGAATTAGAAACAATACACAGTTGTCATGCTTGAATGACTCAGAAGATGGCAGTGGAAATATGAGAGGAAAAACAGATATGAGGATAAAATGGTAAAATCAGTTTTAGAAATATGTGTTTTAGAGGTGCTAATGGAATATGCAGCTGGAAATTATTAACAGGTACTGATAATCAATAGCAAAAATCTACATTCAGAAAGATACGGGTTTAAACACATTTCCATGTGTGGTTAGCTCTCTGTGTTTGTCTTCTCATTAATAGCTGAGATTACTTTTCCTTTTTAAAAAAATCTACGTTGTTCATGATGTGTCATTGCTACTGTAACAGAAGTGATTAATACAGTATTCATAGAGTAGATGTACATACTAGGGGATAATATATGTCAGTGCATAATAAAATGACCTGTGATTAGTAAGCAACTGAAATTAGTTTCTGTCCTTGGGAAGTAAGAGAAAAGGCTCTCAGATATGATTTAGGGAATTATTTGCATGACACTCCATGGAGGAAAGTGAGAGACATAAAAGAGACAAGACATAGACTTGAGAGAAATTATCTTAGAGAGGACGAACAAATGTGGAGGGAAAGGACAAATTATGTAGATTTTTAGAGGAGAACCACTAAAACTCAAAACAACAAAATAAAGACAAAAAAATATTAAAAACCAACCATATCAAAGAAGGATAAATAGTAGTAATTTTTTTCAGAGGTACACTGAAGGACAGAAAGAAATGAAAGGACCATTGAATTTTACTATTAGGAAGTTCCACCAATGATCATCTGAAAGCAAATTCAATGGAAAGGCAGAGACATATCACACTTTCAGAGCTAACGACTGTGGGTACCAAGAAATAAACTACATGTTGTATTCATTTGCTAGGGCTACTATAACGAATTACTATAGACTGGGTAGCTAAAACAACAGAATTTGTTCTTTTATCATATTTCTGGAGGCTGGAAATCCAGGTTCGAAATGTTGGCAGGTTTGTTTTCTCCTGCTGCTTCTCTCCTTGGCTTTCAGATGGCCACTTTCTGTCTGTGACCTTACATGGCCTTTTCTACATGTACTCTCACTGCTGGTATCTCTTCCTGTTCTTATAAGGATCCCAGCCTTCTTGGATTAGAGCCCCACTCTTAAGTTCTCACTTATTAAAGGCCCTACTTTCAAGTACAGTGTCATATCGAGTATTAGGGCTTCAACATATGAATTTGGGGGGAATACAATTCAATACAGAACACGTGTATCCTTTCATTATGTATATATATATTTTTTTTCACTTTGATCCTGTTTACCATATTGTTATATTTTATTATATTACAGATACACCTAAGAATTGATCAAAATATAGTGAGCACCAGCATAGCCACGTCATAGTTTAAGGGAAAAAAAAAAACATTTTTCAAACAGCCGAATCTTTTGCATACCCATCTGTCATGACTCAGAATTATCCTGCATCCTGAATATAGTATTATCCTTATTATTATCTTTAAATGATCTATAATATAATTTGCATGCAGCTAAATTTTATATAAATAACATCAGCAGCAATTTATCTTTTTGTGTGGTATTTGTGTTTGATAGATGCAGCTCCAGTTCATTCATTTTCACTGCAGCCCACTCTTTTGTTGCATGAATAAGGCATAGATTTCCCCTGTCTTGTTAATGAATATTCAAGTGATTTGCCATTATTTACACTATTACAGAAAAACTGTAGTGAATATTCTTGTGCATGTTTTCAGGTGCAGATGAGTGACTTTCCCTGGGGTAATTTATTTCAGAATGGAATTACTAGTTTATAGGAATGTACATCTCCAACTTTAGCTGAATTGCTTTCCAAAGGTTCTATCAATTTACATACCCACTAGTCATGTGTAAGAACCGCTTTTGAGCCAAGTCTTACTAACAAGACTTTCGTCAGGCTTTTAATTTTCTCAATCTGTATGCCACATGGTATCGAATTCTGATCTCAACTTGCATGTAGTAACAATACATGATTCCTCTTCTTTCTCCTGCTCTGGGCTTCAGGAGTCTCACGCTTATGGATGGCATTGCTGCATTCCTTGCTATCTGGCTTCTGGATGAGTTTGTCCAATAAAAGGAATAGGAGATCACCAGGATGAAGGTAAGAAAGAGATTAATATCCCCCCACCCTTTCCTCTGCTTTGGCACAGGGATTCTGTCAGTTGCTGTGTCCCACTACAATTACAGATCTGATCAGATGGTCCTCTAAGAAAGTCCCCATCCTATCCTATCCTATCCTATCCATTTCCTCCTCTTTTCCATGGATAGCAGGTATAATGGCTTCTCACTGTTACTAATCTCTTTGTGCCTCAACTTCTCATGTTAATTTCTTCAGCCTTGCCTAATACTTAGGTAAAACCTCTTCATTAAAAATATCTTCAATTTAAGCATCTATTTGAATTTGCTTTCCTGACATAACCTTGAATGATAGAAAGATATATTATGAAAACTCTCCACGGAATCCTGTTCCCCCAATTCCTATTGCCTGCTGTTAATATCTTTTTGCTAGTGCTATCTCCCAGAGATTTTTAGACCTATTGAAGCAATTTAAATGTGTGTTCTCACCCTGTTTTTTTTTTAATCACAAGTGGTAGCATACACAGTCACTGTTCCTCAATATATATATATATATATATATATATATATTTTTTTTTTTTTTTAGTTAGTAATGTACTAAGGTGGTAATCCTTTCAGTACATAGGGAGCTTCCTCATTGTGATTTTTAACAGATGCATAGTAATCCATTTTATGGATTTATCTTAATTTATTCAGCCATCTAATAACTGGATATTTAGATTATTTATATCATACTATCACTAGAAATCTTTCCAAAAATAACTTAATGGATAAATAAATGCTCATGTAGATTTTCTACTTCAAAGTTATATAAATCTGCCAAATTGAACTGTTTTGTTTTGTTTTTTAAGTTTTTATTTAAATTCTAGTTAGCATACAATGTAATATTGGTTTCAGGAGTAGAATTTAGTGATTCATCACTTACAACATCCAATGCTCATCACACCAAGTGCCTTTCTTAATGTCCATCATGCATTTAGCCAAGCCCCAACAACCTCCCCTCCAGCAAACGTCAGTTTGTTCTCTATAGTTCTCTTATGGTTTGCCTCACTCTCTCTCTTTCTCCTCCTGCTATGTTCATCCACATATGGGTGAAATCATATGGTATTTGTCTTTCCCTGACTTACTTTGCTTAGCATAATATAGTTTTTCTCCATCCACATCATTGCAAATGGCAATATTTAATCCTTTTTGATAGTTTAGTAATATTCCATTGTGTGTGTATACACACACACACACACACACACACACACCTTCTTTATCTATTCATCAGTCAATGGACATTTGAGCTCTTTCCACACTTTGCCTATTGTTGTTAATGCTGCCATAAACATTGGGGTGCATGTGCCCCTTCAAATCAGTATGTTTGTATCCTTTGGGTAAATACCTAGTAGTGTAATTGCTGGGTCATAGAGCAGTTCTATTTTTAACTTTTTGAGGAACCTCCATGCTGTTTTCCAGAGTGGCTATACCAGGTTGCATTCCCACCAGCAGTGTAAGAGAGTTCCCCTTTCTCCACATCCTTACCAATATCGGTTGTTTCCAGTGTTACTAATTTTTGCCATTATTACAGGTGTGAACTGGTATCTCATCATGGTTTTGATTTGTATTTCCCTGATGGGAAGTGATGTTGAGCATCTTTGCATGTGATTGTTAGCCATCTGGATGCCTTCTCTGGAAAAATGTCTATTCATGTCTTCTGACAATTTCTTAACTGGATTATTTGTTTTTTGAGTGCTGAATTTGATAACTTCTTTATAAATTTTGGGTATTAACCCTTTATCAAACATGCCATTTCCAAATATCTTCTCCCATTCCATTGGTTGCCTTTTAGTTTTGTTGATTGTTTCTTTCACTGGGAAGAAGTTTTTTATCTTGATGAAGTCCCAATAGTTCATTTTTGCTTTTGTTTGTCAAATTGCATTCTTTAAGGATTGCGGCCTTTTGTGTAGCCATTTGCAGTTCTATTTGCAATGTGTGATAGGGTGTATCATCCTACAGTCTAAATAGTATGGTGTATCATACAGATGTCTACAATTTTAATATTTTGATATAAGATATATTTCCTAGTTTTAATTTGCATTGCCTATATATTGATCCAAAGGAATGCCTTTTCCTATTTGATAGGAATTTGTACTTCTATTTCTTTTTTTAAATATTTTTAATGTTTATTTATTTTTGAGAGAGAGAGAGAGAGAGTGTGAGTGAGGGAGGGGCAGAGAGAGAGGGAGACACAGAATCTGAAGCAGGCTCCAGGCTCTGAGCCGTCAGCCCAGAGCCCAATGAGGGGCTTGAACCTACCAACCATGAGATCATGACCTGAACTGAAGTCAGATGCTTAATCGACTGAGCCACCAAGGCTCCCTTGTACTTCCATTTCTGACAATTACATGTTCATTTCCTATACTCATATTTAATTTTAGTCTTTTTTCTTTTCAATTTGCAGGCATTTTTAAATGTTTTTTTTTGTTTTTTTTTGTTTTGTTTTGTTTTGTTTTGTTTTGAGAAAGAGAGAGAGAGTGAGTAGGGGAGGGACAGAGAGAGAAGAACAGAGTTTCCAAAACGGGCTAAACTCGGGAACCAGAAGATCATGACCTGAGCAGAAATTGATCGCTTAATTGACTAAGCCACCCAGGCATCCCATAGACATTCTTTATTAATAGGGGGGGGGGGGGGGACAGGTTAATCTTTCTGTAATATGAGTTTTAATTTTCCCCCATTTTGTTATTTTACTTTTCATTTTGGTGTTGTTGTATGCTACCATGTAGAAATTTTCTATTTTCTATAGAGGAATTTTTCAGCCTTTTTTTCTCTATAAAATCTTCCACGATTCCTTCTAATACTTTCATCATGTCTTATTTTACATTGAAACCTTTGTTCCTGTTGGAATATTTTTCTGCTACACATGAAGTGTGGATGCAGCTTTTTTTTCTTTTTGAATAATTTTAGTAATGTTTTCAAAATGTCTTTTTATTTACTCAGCTATTTTATTTAGATCTTTTAAGCACACTTAGCTTCTACTCTATTTCCAAATTTTCAGTGTATGTAGTTTTTGGAGCTCTTCATTTTGCTTCTTGTTATTTCTACCAATTCTTAATTCTGGGGCTTGTTTATTTCTACTTTTGGAAATTTTGTATTGTGAGCTCAGTTTTGGCATGGTTTTACGTGTGGGAATCTATGTGCCCTGAATTGAGGCTGAATCCCTTCAGAGAATATTTATATTCTTTTCTGCTAGGCACCACGAGGCAATAACAACTTTTAAATTAATGTTTCAACTTAGAATTTCCTGGACCATATAAGTAATATAAATAACAAATTTCAATCCCCAGTGAAAGAAGAAAGATCTCCACATGTGAAATCTCAGGAAAGATGTTATTTTCCCTAGATCCTAAGTTAATAAGATCTGCAAACAGCCTAAGGCACCTGTGGTTTCAGCATAATAACAAACGTGTTGTCTACTTCATCGCTTCTACTACCTGTAGCCTTCACTTACTTTCTTAAGAGCACAAAGTTTGTGGTTATATTTTCCTTAGCATTTTTCGGATGTCTACATTGGGAGGAGAATTTTTTCTGGGATATCTAGTCAACTATCTTGCTGGCAATAATACTATAAGATGATTTGTGGTATAAACAAAGATAGTGAAATAGTTTAAAGCGAGAAGAGTAGTTAGGATGCATTTATTTGGGGACAAAAATATTTTGACCATGTCTTTAGGCAAGAATGTACCATGTAAAACTTCAGGGAAAATGGGGTATTTCCAGCAAACAACATCACTTAAAAGGCATTCTGGACAAAAAGAACAGAAAGAACACATATAAGGGCCAAAAGGATAGAGCATGGTACAGTAAAATGAAAAGTCATATTTAATATTAGAAACATAGTTTGTCCAGATTATGGGGAGTTTGGAATATGATGCTTAAGTTTGTAACATCTGATCTGACTCTAAATAAGAATCTTAGCAAATGCTGGCATCACAGAGAGCTGAGCTTTAGTAATCTTGTTTGGCACCTCATTATTAGACTCTATATTCCTTTCATTCTAAGCTGTGGCCATTTGAAATGTTCAGTTCTTTCCCTAGGACCAGAGTGACCTGCGACAGGGAGTTCTCATGTGACAAAATAATCTTAGGTTGTTTTTTCCATCCGGATGTGCCTGCATGCTTATATTGTTGATGTACTCTCTCAGTATTCAGACATGACTTGAAAATGAGTTTATATTGAAGAGTCCCCAGCAAACATTCAGTAACTTATATAACTATTTTGTAAAATGACTTGAATCACATAAATGTGCACCTAAGAGTGCCAAAGAGGGGCGCCTGGGTGGCTCAGTCAGTTGAGTGGCTGACTTCAGCTCAGGTCATGATCTCAAGGTTCGTGAGTTCAAGCCCTGTGTCAGGCTCTGTGCTGACAGCTCAGAGCCGTGAGCCCGTTTTGGATTCTGTGTCTCCTTCTCTCGCTGCCCCTCCCCCACTCACACTCTTTCTCCCTCTCTCTGTCTCTGCCTCCCTCTCAAAAATAAGTAAATATTAAAGAATTTGTTTAACAGTGTCAAAGAAACTCTGGGGTTGCTCACTGAATAAGAGAAAAGAGAGATACATGGGTTTGTTAGAAAAATTAGAGAAAAAAATTATAAAGAGTCCGAATATTGTGTGGACTGATTCCATTTAGAATGGGGTGAGAAGTGACTAACTGCTGATACTTTTCATTAAGTCATCTTGTGAGAGTAGTTTGGATTGTTACTATGGATGTTCGCTGAATATTGTTGATCAGAGACATGGACCTGGGCTCAAATCTGTTTTTCAGTGCAACCCTCTTTTCCCCACTCAACACACAATATGGGTATACTCAGTGCTAGTCAGGGAGCTAGAGCCTCTCAGAGAAATTCTCCTCCTTGTAAGACCTATGGGTTGCTCTAAGGAGCAAAAGGGTCATTTTATTTATGTGCCTATATATTTGTAACTCTACCTGCACTTACATGCAAAGATCTTTGGCTTGGTTGTTTAGATGTCAGTGATAGCTCTTTTTGTCACAGATTAGGGAGAAATACAGACCTCTCTGATCCAAACCTAATTTAAAGTAACTACAGCACAGACACTGGAGTCTTAGACTTCGTTATATTCTATCCCATTTCTCATAAGAAACTGTCATTAATGGGCCTAAATCCTGTTCCTGCTTGCTAAGGCTGCTGGCATTCATTAGGATAGAACCCTGACTTTGTGCGGTTATCATCTGTTAGATATTTGAATGTTGTGCCTGGAAGCCAATCCCATGCTATGAGTTTACAAACTTCGCAACATATAGTCAGCTTAGATATCAAAATATGTCTGTTTTCTTATCTGCCATATTTGAATACACTGTGCACTTGTTGCCGACATGCTTTTGTTCCATGTTAAATGTCTGAGTCAGATCTGTACTGCTTATCAGTCTGGGATTTCTTTTAGCCCAGCTCCTGCACAGCGTTCAACTCTCATTCCAACTTTTGGACATTCTATATTTGTCTTATTAACTTGTAATTAAATGCAGTCTGCCAGTCCACATTTCAAAATATGACAACCTCAACAGTTTTTCATGTTAAGCTTAGAGAAGAATTTGGTGGCAGGAATAGAGCATTGGTTAATCTACTGCTGCCTAGCAAATCATTACAAATTTAGAGGCTTAGAACGACATATACTTATTATCTCACAATTTTCATCGGTTGAAGGTTAGGAGTGATTTAACTGTGTCCTCCGCTCAACATCTCACAGGTTGCATTCTTGTTTGCCAGGCTGCTCACACGGTTGTCAGAAGATTGTGATTTCTTGTGGTTGTAGGATTGTGGTTGCTGCTTTCTTGCTGGCTATTAGCCAGGTGTCACTCTCAGCAACCAGAGGCCCTTGAGGTCCCTTACCACTTAGCTTTCTCATAACAATGCAGCTTACTTCTTCAAAGCTAGAAGAAGCTCTTACTCCAGTCTGCTAAGGCAGAATATTATGTACTATAACATTATCAAGGGGATGACTTTCCAATTACCTTTGCAGAATTCTATTGGCTAGAAGCAAGTCACAGGTTCAATTCATACTCAGTGGGAGGTGGTTATATGAAGGCATGACTCAATGCAGCTCATTTCAGAATTCTGCGTGCAACAGACACCAATCTGAAAACTGGAGCACAAAGGATTTCACCTATTACTAACAGCTCTCCTCAAAAAGTAAAAATAAAAAATAATTACAAACAAAAAGGGAAATGCCTAGTAGTTACATGTAGTAACATGTAGTTACATGTAGTAAATGCCTGTTGTGATGGTTAATTTTATATGTTAGCTTGACAGGGCCATAGGTTGCCCAGGTATTTGGCCAATCATTATTACAGGGGTTTCTGTAAGAGTGTTTTTGGATGCATTAACATTTAAATCAATACCCTGAGTAAAGCAGGTAGCCTTTCGTAATGTGAGTGGGCCTCATCCAATTAGTTGAAGGCCTGAATAAAACAAAAGACTGCCCCTCTCTCAAATAAGGGGGAATCCTCCTGCCTGACTACTTTCTAGCTGGGCCATAGGTTATTTCCTGCCTTTGGACTCAAACTGAAACATTAGCTGTACTGAGTCTGAAGTCTGTGGGCCATTAGACTGGAACTACACCATTAGCTCTCCTGGGTCTTCAGCTTATTGACTGTAGATCTTAGTTAGGACTTATACTCCACAATTGCATAAGCCAACTACTTATAACAAATTGAAACTCTCTCTTTCTCTCAGTTCTATTGGACCTGTTTCTCTGGACAAGCCTAACATACCTGTTAATATATTAATTCATCATCAACTAAGCATCATCTAACAAATCACTAATTACTAATCAGGCATTATTAAATAATTTCCATTATTTACATGGAAAACTGGTTGTTGTTTTTAAATAAGCATCCTACCATCTTTATGGCTGTCTGTTTTAATAACATAGCCCATCTGAAAATATAAGTCAACACACATGTTTTTATTTATTTTTTAAATGTTTATTTATTTTTGAGAGAGAGAGAGAGAGAGAGAGAGAGAGAGAGAGAGCGAGAGAGCTCACAAGCAGGGGAGGGGGCAGAGAGTGAGAGAGGGAGACACAGAACCAGAAGCAGGCTCTGGGCTCTGAGCTGTCAGCACAGAGCCCAGTGCAGGGCTTGAACTCATAAACCGTGAGATCATGACCTGAGTTGTTGTCAGACGCTGAACCGACTGAGCCACTCAGGAGACCCACACAAATGTTTTTATTATAACAAACTGGGCAAAGCTGACTTGGAAACCTTCAAGAGGCCTATGGGATCCTGCTCTCTGCATAGCTCACTTTGAGCAGACACAGGCTAATGGAATCCAACTTGTTTGACCAAAATAAGTTTTAGATGTTTAAAGGGAAGAATACAGTCACTAAAAAAAGACCCCCAAATTTTTGTTCATCCTTAAAGCAATATGCTGCTGTGAAAATTTATATTATTACCAATTTTATTAAACAGGAACTAATTATTCATGCTTAAGCATTTTGTTTAATGAAGGATAACTGTGCCTGTGAAGAAAGATGATCGGGGTGGTTAGAAATCTAGCCATAGGATGGTCCTACTATGTGTTCCATTAAGGCATCAGTTTTGCAATATCATAAATATGGTAAACAAAAGCAAATTAAATTTTTGTAAGAAGAAATTTATATTTTTAGGAAGTCCAGCTTCATTAATTAGAACTATTACTAAAACCATCACACCAAAAATATTCAGATAACACTAATATGAGCCCATTCATTGATACATTCATCCAGTAAATATGCATTTTGTTACTTATAGCATTGGGAATGAAAAGAAGAATAGGAGAGACAATCCCTGTCCTTGTAGATTTCCAGTCTAGTGGGAGAGACGAAAAAGGAAACCAACAATTACAGTCAAGTATACTACCTATTAGCGCCTTATGGAATAACTGAACAAGCATACTTAACCTATTAATAATGGATGGTGGGCAAAGGTAGGTTTCATAGTAGAGTGAAAGATGAAGAGACTGCTTGAAGAACTGAGTGTAGAGAAGTGAAAATTTTAGAGGTATAGACTTGAAGGAGGTTTAACAAGACAGAAGCATAGAGTTTGGTGTATCTATCGTTGGGGTGGGGAGTGCCAAGAAATGCAATGAGAGTTACATAGAGATCATCATTAAAGCTCCTGTCAAGGCCTTTGAAATTTATCATAAAGACAAGAGGAAGCCACTGGAAAGCATTAAAAAAAATCAGATTTAATAAGGTTACACTTTCATTTTAGACAAATTGCTTTGGGTTAGTTTTATTTTTATGTCACCATTATTGAGAAATGCATTACACACCATAAAGTTCACTCTTTAAAACGTACAATTCACTGTTTGTTAGGAAATTTGCAGAGTTGTTCAACCATCATCACTAATTCCAGAACATTTTCATCATTCTAAAAAAGAAACCTCATGGTCATTAGCACTCATTCTACATTCCTCCAATTCAGCCCCTAACAACCATTGATCTATTTCTGCCTCTATGCATTTGACTAGTCTGAACATTTTATATGCATTGAATTATAAAATATGTGGTTTGTTATGACTGGATAATTTCACTTAGCATCATGTTTTTAAGGGTCACCTCTCTTGTAGCAGGTATCAGAACTTCATTCCTTTGTATGGCTGTAAATATACCACATTTGCTAATCCGTTCATCTGTTGACGAACACTTGAGTTGTTTTTACTTCTTGGCTATTCTAACAATGCTGTTTTGAATATTGTGCATAAGATTTTTTCATTTATTGTTGGTATGTACCTAGGAGTGGGTTTTCTGGGTTATATGGAAACTCTAGATTTAACAATTTGAGAAGCAAACTGTTTCAAAGTGGCTTCACCATTTTTACATTTCCACCAACAATCTATGAGAGTTACAATATTCTCCCCAGTCCTGCCAGCCCTGTTATTGTATGTCTGTAAATTTTTAAAAAATCATCTTAAGGGTATGAAGTGGCATCTCACTGTGGTTTTGATTTGCATTCCCCTGATGATGAATGATATTGAGCATCTTTCATGTGCTTATTGATCATTTGTATATTTCCTTTAAGAAATTTGAAGTCTTTGCCCATTTCTAAACTGGGTTATTTGTCTTTTTGTTGAGATAATAGGGTCTACATGTATTCTGGGTACAAGTCTCCTATGTTTTTACATTCTTGATGATGTCCTTTGAAGAATAAAAGTTTTTAGTTTTGATGAACTCCAGTTTATGTTTTCTTTTGTCACTTATTCTTTTGATCATATATAAGAAATCATTGTACAATCCAAGGTCACAAAGATATTCCCCTATGTTTTATCCTAAGAATTTTATAATTTTATACTTCTATTTAGGTTGTTTATCCATTCTGAATTTATTTTTGTATATGGAGTGAGGTAAGGATCTAACATCATTCTTTGACATGTTGATATTCAGTTGTGTCAGCACCATTTATTGAAGAAAACGTTTTTCCCTGATAAAAGGTTGTGGAACTCTTGTCAAAAATTATTGGGCTTATTGCATGGATTTAATTCTGGGCTCTCAATTATATTTCATTGCTTTATATATATGTCTATCCTTTGCTAGTACTACAGTGTGTTTGATTGCTGTAACTTTGTATTAAGTTTTTAAATCAGGAAATCTAAATTGTTGAACTTTGTCCTTCTTTATCAAGATGGTTTTCACTATTAGGATCAACATGTGAATTCTGAAAAAGGAAAAAAAAGAAACTGGGATTTTTACAAGGATTGTGACAAATCCATAGATCTGAAGTTTAATGCTCTCTTAACAATATTAAATCTTCCAATCTATGAACATGAATTTTTTTTCATTTATTGACATATATATTTTCTTTCAATAATTTTTTATAGTTTTGAGTGTGTAAAACTTGCATTTCTTTAGTTAAATATATCTAAGCTTTTGATTATTTTGGATAAAATTGTAAATGGAATTGTTTTCTGAATATCATTTCCAAATTGTTCATTGGTAGTATACAAAAATACAATTGATTTTTCTGTACTGATTTTATATCACAGAAACTTGATGAACCCGTTTATTAATTCTAAAAGTGTTTTTTGTTTGGTGGCTGGTTGGTTTGTTGTGGATCACCCTGGATTTTACATCTACAAATCATATCATCCATGAGGTATAAACAGAGATAGTTTTACTTCTTTCTAATCTTGATGCTGTTTATTTCTTCTTAACTAATTCTTCTGGCTAGAACATCCAATACAATACTAAAGAGAAGAAGTAGCAATAGTGGATATCTTTTTCTTGTTTCTGATCTTAGAAGAAAAGCATTTGTTCTTTGACACTACGCATGATGTTGTCTGTAGGTTTTCCATAGATGCCTTTATAAAATTGAGGAAGTCCCTCCTATTTCTAACTTGTCAAGTGTTTTTATCATGAAATGGTATTGGATTTTGTCAAATGCTTTTTCTGCACCAGATGAGATGACTATATTGTTTTGTCCTTTAATCTATTAATATGGATTACATTGATTTTCATATGCTAAATCAGTCCATCATTCCAAGTTATATATACCACTTGGTCATGAAGTATAATCATTTTTATGTTATTGGATTAAGTGTGCTAGTATTTTGTTGAGGATTTCCTCATCTATGTTCATAAGGGATATTAATATGTATTTTTATTTTCTTGTGATGTGTCTTCCTGGTTTTGACATCAAGGTAATACTGGCCTCACAGAATGAATTATTTGAGATTTGAAGAATGGATTAAAAAGAAAAAGATAGTTCATGTTGGACCAATGAAATAGCTGTTTAAATAACTCAGGTTGATATTATTAACATATAGTTTAGAATAATGATAATGAGAGTAGAATTGGAAAAGATGTCAACATTCAATATCAGGGGGAAAAAAGTTAAATTTTTCCTTGGTAAGACATAGTACTTTTGAAGAAAACAAACTGCCAATCTTATATAAGGTTTGAGAAGCAAAATAAAATAAAATAAAATATTCAGGACTTGGAAAACTTTCAGGAGGTGGGTGTGTGGAGTGTGGCATTGGTAATTGTCTGCTACTAATTGGCTCTTTTTCAGAAGCATGGTTACTGATATGAAGTTGTAATTGATCAATTAGCATGGTTTTAAACTTCTTGGCATGAGAGTCCAGTGATTACTTAATATTATAGACAAAAGAGAATAAGAATATGTTATTCTCAGAGAAAAATGAACATATTAAAAGTGAATCCAAGCCATATATGATTTGATGGGACAGTGAAGAACAGGAATATGCAAAAGATGCCATTCAGATTTCTGGCCTGGACAATTAAATGTAAGCTCTTCTAGGTCAAGGATCTATCTCTTTTGTTGCCTGATGTATTCCAAGCCCCTAGGAAATAACCTGGCATATGGCAGGCATTTTACAAATATTTTTTGAATAAAAAAATTTCCATTAGCATGGAATAGATTAACGTAATTACAAAATACAGACACGCTCAATTTCAGTTACCTACAAGGTATTCAAAAGAAGATAATTTATAGTAAACTGGATATAAACGTTTTGAATTAGGACAGACATTTACTCTGATTAGATTTTTTAGGCACTAGCATACAGATGGTTATTGAAAACATAAGATCAGATGAAATATACAAATATTAAACACCATTAGGACAGACATCTGTCAATCACAAACATTTAAGGAACCAGGGCAGCTACAGAATCTGCAAAGAAGACTGACAATAAAAGACCTAAAATAATAAGAGAAATGTGGAAGCTAGGGGAAATTTTTTTTCTTTGATTTTTCCCTCCTGAAGGAAGAAGTTAACCTTGTCAAATGATCTCTGGAGAGTAAGCAAGAAAAGGGCTTCAAAGTACCCACTGGATCAAGCAACATTCAAGTCATGGTGTCCTTGACAAAAGCCTTTTCAGTAGAGTGTTAAGCTCCATGTGTGGAAGAGTGCCCAGGTGAAAAAAAGTGAATAGGTCAAGATGTGAAGGAAGAGAGCAGGATAAGTAGTATCTAGAGATAGGCTTTGGGTTGAGAAAAGGGGTTTATTTTATCTTAAGTTGGGGAAAAGGAGAGCATGTTAAATGCTGCCCGGGAAAAAAATGGAGAGTGTTTTAAAATATAGGAAAGCAAAAAGTTGATCAAAAAGCTAACATATAGGGAAGTAGGAATTTGTGATTCTATATTTTCTCTCTCAAAACCCTTGGAACTCTAAATTTCTATAATTATTTGAACTGTCTACATAAGTAGCTATGTTTTATCAGGAAATCATTAATAGACATTTTATTCTAAGTAATACAATTATAATGTAATATATGCCAAAATTGATACAGTCCTTTTTATCCTTTTATGAAAGATATAAAACAGAAAAAATACTGTACTTTTTAATTCTTTCACAAATTTTATGTTGAAAGACTATACATTTATCAAAAAGTTGCAGGAACTTTTCAATGTTTGAAGAACATATGCCCTCACCTTCTATGTATCAATTGTTAATATATTTTTAATTTATTACTATATCTTAATGTTTATTAATTTTTGAGAGAGAGAGCAGGGAGGGGCAGAGAGAAGGGAGATAAAGAATCCCAAACAGGTTCTGTGCTGTTAGCACAGAGCCCGACACAGTGCTCAAACTCACGACTATGACATCATGACCTGAGCTGAAATCAGGAGTCTGACGCCTAACCGACTAAGCCACCCTGGCGCTCTTCAATTGTTAATATTTTACTCATTTTCTCCCTTTCTCTCATTCCCAACCCTCCTCTTTCTCAGTCTCTCTCTCTATCATGTTCTTTAATATACCATTTTAGGATTAGTTGCAAATATTGTGACACTTCATCTCTAATTAATTCAGTATGAAACATTAATCATCTAAGAACAGGGACATTCTCTTACATAACCATAATAAAATTGTAATAGAAAGGACATTTAACATTGATACAATACTATTATCTAATATAGCCTCTATTAAATTCTGCCCACTATCAATTATCTCAATAATGTGTTCTATAAATCTTTAAGATCCAGAATGAAAAATAAGGATGGCACATTTTGTGTAGTTGCCATATATACTTTAACTTCCTATAAACTACAGACTTTTTATACATTTCTTTCTAAAAAGTACAGAATATAAATATTTTTATTTTTTTAATGTTTACTTATTTTTGAGAGAGAGATGGAGAGAGAAAGAGCACAGGCAGGGGAAGGGCAGAGACAGAGAGAGAGACAGACAGACAGACAGAATCCAAAGCAGGCTCCAGGCTCTGAGCTGTCAGCACAGAGCCCGACATGGGCTCAAACCCACGGACTAGGAGATCAAGACCTGAGGCGAAGTCTGATGCTTAACTGACTGAGCCACCCAGGTGCCCTGATATTTTTAGATAGTCTACTCCAGATTGTTTTACAGAATGTCTCTTAATTTGGGTTTTCTAATTGTTTCTTCATTTATTTTTTCATGATTAGATTTAGTTAAGAAATTTAGGTAAGACTACTACTTGAGTGATTAATTCATCATATTGTAAAGTACATGATGTCAATTTGTATGATAAGTGATATTAAGAATAGCCATTTGATTAAACTGGTCTTTATCAGATTTATCCATTGAAAAGGCACTTTTTCCTTTTGTAGTTAATAAATATTTTTTTAATGCATTGAGCTTGCACAAGTATCCTGTTTTTCAAGATATCTTACCCAGGGTTTTTAGCATCTACTGATGACTTCTTCCTAAGTCTATTATCGCTACGGTGGCTATGAAATGGAATTGTGCTATCACTGTAATTTCCTCTATATTTAATAGTGTAGTTGGCCTTATTGTTTTTTGCAAATGAGATAGTTATGTCTATATCCCCTTAAATTTTAATTTTTTACAAATAATTATTAGTCTAAATTAATGGATTGATTTGTAATTCAGTATTATATTTTTTCTATTATTGTTTATTTTGATGCTCTGTATCTCCTAAATTTAGCCAATGAGACAACTTTTTAACATCTTGCCTCTGTCAAGTCATTCCAGTGTTTGAGTACTTTGTTATCTAATTATTAAATTACATTCCTTTATGTTTAGAATTATATGAATATTGGGGCGCCTGGGTGGCTCAGTCGGTTAAGTGGCTGACTTCGGCTCAGGTCATGATCTCGCGGTCTGTGAGTTTGAGCCCCGCGTCGGGCTCTGTGCTGACCGCTCAGAGCCTGGAGCCTGTTTCAGATTCTGTGTCTCCCTCTCTCTGACCCTCCCCCGTTCATGCTCCGTATCTCTCTGTCTCAAAAATAAATAAACGTTAAAAAAAAAAAAAAAGAATTATATTAACATGTACGTGTACATATATGTGTTATGCATATATATAAAATTATAAGTTTGTTCTGTCTCTAATTCAAATTAAAAAGCTAAAGGTTTTCTTTCTCTTTCTTCCATGTCTTATCATATATCCCTTGTTTTACAATGAATTTTATTCCCAATAACATTGATATTTTAAATTATTTTCTCAGTTCTATTAAACCCATGAAATAGTTTCAGATTTACTTCACTGATGCCACTAACAACACATTTAAGTAGTATTCAAGATTGCTTTTTGTTCCTAAGATATATTCTATTTATTGGTAACAATGGTAAGTAAATAGTTCTCTCAGTCTTTTAAAATAAACCAATGCTTTTATATTTTTATTAAGATAAGTCTTATAATAGCAAAGTTGATCACAAATATAATATAAGGATATATTAATGAAGAGAAAGCCAACCAAAATTTAAATCAACATTACAGTGCTCCCTTCTCTCCTTTTA
This sequence comes from Panthera uncia, assembly GCF_023721935.1. Taxonomy (NCBI): domain Eukaryota; kingdom Metazoa; phylum Chordata; class Mammalia; order Carnivora; family Felidae; genus Panthera; species Panthera uncia. The sequence continues at coordinate 68,446,158 of NW_026057582.1, forward strand.
CTTTGTGAATGTCACATTAGAAAATGACTGACTTGAAAAAAAATTGCTTTGAAGTTAAATTCTGACGGTAATTTGGGGTACAAAAGGCAAAAAATACATAATTCTCTTTCGCCAAGTTTATTAAAATGTCACCCCAGTATTAGGTCTCGCTTGGAGGGAGAAAAGAATTACTGGTGCTCATTAAAAATAATAATGTTCATTTCTGAATGGTTATCAGAGATGTATATTTTTGGGGACAAAAGCCACCTGTGTTCTCAAAGGTATGGATAAAAAGAGATGAGCCCATTTAACAGGCTTCATTTCACATTCTCTGTCTTTATTATTTCAAAATGATACCTTTGCAGTTTAGAGGGACCAGTAGGCAGTGTTACAACTAAAATTGAATAAAATTCCAAGCTGTGTCAAAGACATTGTTTGAATTCACTTAAAAGTGTTTTATGTCACTGCTCACCAACTCCCCTTCTCTAGTCATGATCTGCCTGTGGCAAACTGTTTCTCTCTGGGACTGAAAAGATTACTCCCACTGATACTCCTCTGACAGTGTGAATATTGACTTGCACTTATAAAGGTCAGACAGTTCCACTAGTTAATAGGAGTGAGAAGAGCAGTTCCAACAAGTCTCTTTGACGGGAATTTAACCTTAAAATTGCAAAGCGTGCTGCTCTGTGGAGCCAGTTTTGGCAACTAACACAATACACGCTTTTCTGCTTTCCAAAAATACCAACTGGAGCCCAAAAGTTAACATCAGAAAAGGGAAACAAGCATGCCATGTAGCAGACAAACGTAGTCCATGGGAACACCATCCAGAATGTTCCTTGTTATTTTTATTTTTTAAAGAGAGTTGAAGACTGTGGAGTCATTCTCTGGGCCTTTAACTTTCTTCAATGTATAATAGCCTTTTCGACTTTTAAGAGCCATGTGCTGTAAGACGATAAGACACCACATATATTTTTCTCAGCGTCATTCTGACACAAGATCAAGAAAGAGGGTTAATCCCAGCGGAGCCTGGCATCTCCTTACTTACCTAGCCTTTGAAAGGTCCTCTGCCTTCTGTTACTGCCTCATGACTGAGAGTTCAGGAAAGGCGGACATAATTTAAGGTCTCTGGGAATGTAGCCTATCTGTTAATAGCAGTGTCCTGAGGTACAATGCAAGAAGGACGGCAGTGAGAAAACGGGACTGAAAACGAAAATGAGACTTCACTTTTCATCCTGATGGAAAGTAAAACCAATATTTTTAATTTTTAATAAAACCCGTTTATATCGTGGCACCAGCAGCAGAAAGATTGTGCTGCATATAGATGAAGATTATTCCCTAGTTTGTCTTGAGCAGTGCAGGACAGGCGACATAATGATGAAGAGGGCCTTTTACAAGTAATAAAAAGGAAGAAGAAGTCCTGGGTATCTTGGGGAGCAGAGCCCGCCTGATTCCAGAGCATTATTTTAGAAATGGCATTATGGCTTTCACCGCTTTAAGTTTGGCATCAGCGAGATTTTAGATTGTGCTAAAATCATCCTTAATGTCCTTTCTGCCTCATCAGTGGGGGACCATTCAAGTAACAAAGTGCCAATCAGGGGCTCTTGTTCCTCTTTAGCTTGGAGATATTACTGTGGAGGTTTTTGAGAGCATGATCTCTCCGCTTGAGATGCCCTTTATTATAACTATAGTTAAGGGTCTGCTGACTTAGCCATTATAAACCCCTAATGTTCTCCACTACAAAAATCTGCTCTAAGATAAAGCTTAGCATACTAAGTTGGAGCCCATGGGAGCCCTGATTTTTATAAATTTGAAGGGAATAAAATACGCATTTGAGTTAAAAAGAGAGTAACAAAAATATAAACATCAAAGCTATGTGAGTTATGTGTGTCACTGCTCTGGTATCTGCAAAAAAAGCATCATTAATTAAAATGAAGTTGGAAAGTAATTAGAACATAATGTACACTAATCATTTTTTGTAAGTTTGGAGTATGAAAATGTAATTAAGAAAAAGAAAAATGGGTTATAGACAGGATCGTTTTGATTGAGAAAATTGTGAGTTTTTAACTCAACTGTTTTCTAAAAACATGGACCTGTATTGCTATTACAGAATCTATGCAGTGTTTTAGTCAACGAGTCAGATACTTCTAATGCTTAAGCTTCTCCAAGTTTCTTAGCCATCCATCTTCAAGGGCTTTATTAATTGAGTTGAGCAAGAAATAGAAATTGGTTAAAAAAAAAAAGAGCTGAAAAGCAGTATTACAAAGGAAGTAGCAAGAACTATATCTCAGTATCTTTTCATTCTGAAGACTATTATTATTAGAATGTATACTTTTAATGTCTTCTTTTTTTAAGAAAATGCCTAAAGAAACATGCACTTTTCTAGTGATACAGGCTTTTCAGAATTTTTTAGAAATCAAAACATGTTAATAATCTTCCAATGCATTAACCTTCCTGCAGATAATGATTGTAAACTCAGACAAAGTTACACAAAACGAAACAAAACAAAAAAATCCATCTTAAGGCTCTGGAGAGTAAACAAAGGTAGGCAGATTCTGGAGATGAGTTGAGACTTGGAAGAGGGGGCCTCCTCCACAGGATGAGTTTGCAATTTGTACAAAACTTTATAAAGGAATAAACAAGGCAATATCTTAGAAAGTTAATATCCTCTTTTAGATAATGTGGTCAGGAAAGGCCATTGTGAGGATTCATATTGAAACTAAGAAGTAATGGATATGAATTGGCCAATTCATAGAATTTCTGAGGAAGGATATTAGAGTCAAGAGAAAGAACAGTTGCTGAGGTGCTAAGGCAAGGCTTGACATGACCCAGAAGCTGAGAGAGACCCATGGAGCTAAAGACTAGTGATTAAGAGGCAAAGAGGTGAGAAGTGAAGCTGGAGAGGAAGACAGGAGTCAGATCATACATCAAAAAGAAATGTACGTAAGACCTACATTATGCAAGAATTGCATACAGAAATATAAATAAGATATGATTCTTATACAAAGAGATCTCCTAGTCCAGTGGTGAAATGAAGTTTTTTGGATTTGCTGTCAAAGTGGCTTGCTACAGGTGGATTCTAATCATATCTCTATTCAGTCACTTTCCAGCTTGGAGGCAGGCCGAGAAGGTCCTTAAAAAATGTGGGGTTTTTTTGGATGGATGGATGAATAGATGGACAGATGACACACTGAGAAAGTCCAGCTGGCTGCTGAAACAACACCTCACAAGTGACATTTTCATGGCACTGTCACTATATACAGATTCTCAAAATGAGGTATAATTTAATAAAATTCTCTCTCTCTCTCTGATGTTTTCAATTTTCTTGAATGAAATTGAATAATCCCAGAAGCAATAATCAAGAGTAGCAGTGGCATAAGTCACCCAGGAAACTAAAATTTGGTGGCCATAGAAAAAAATCAGGGGAAAGGAGTTTCTGGGTTGTTAGAAAGCTAGAGTCTCTTCAGGAATTCCAGTTGATGTCTTGTCCCCCCACCCCGCCCCCCGCCTTATTTTATTGTAATATCTCTCTTTTTGCTAACTTTATGTAACACATGCGCAAATATTTTCACATCTTAAGGATGTGTTCTTCCTTTAACCCTGTATTTCCAACTACTTATGGCACTATTTCTGTGCTTTCATTCTTAGACAAGCCTCTAGGAACAATAAACTATAGTCATCACGCCCACTTCTCCACTTTCCATTCATTCTCCAATGACTAAAATATGGCTTCTGTTCCTTTTTTTCCCCACTGAAACTGTTTTCTTTTCTCTAAGGTTCTAGTAACACACTTGTTACTAAACCAACTATGCATTTTTATCCCAATTTGTTGTCTTTTTGTAACTTTTGTCTCTGTTAACTACAGCATCTTTCTTAAAATGAATTTATCATTTTCTGTCATGCAAATTCCTTCTGATTCTCTTCCTATTCTATGAGGCATTCCTGAGATCACATTTCCACTGGCATTTCGGTGGTCACCTAATCAAACCATCAATTTATTTTAATTATGTAATTTTCTTGGACAATATTTTAAAATTCCACAATGCTAACTGTGACATATCCTCAGATGGCCCATTCCTGTATATCCAGCACCTACAACAGTTCTTGACAGTAAGGAAATATTTAATTATTATGCTTTGAATCAATAGGTGGGTATCTGGGTAAATCTGTATGAGAAGTCACAATCTAGAAATCTTTGGGATGAATGTGAACCACATGTGTTTTGGGGGATCACTTCATTACAAATATACTTCACACAAATATTTAGAGTTTGTAAAACCTAGATTGTAAGTTCTCTTGAAAAAAAAAAAAAAAGGAAGCTTTAGTAACATCAATCCTACATTCTAGCATGGCGATGGTCAGTCGGAGCTGAGTTAGCATGTGTTGTCCAATTTGTCACTGTCAGACCGAATCCATCTTCCTCATATAGGTTACCTGCCTGGTCCCAGTAAGCATCCAATTAAATACTTAGAAAATAAAATAAAAAAGAAAAGAAAAGAAAAGAAAAACAGCTTGTACATACATAAACTATTTATGATCCAGACTATGTTACTTTTCCTCCAATTTTCTCATCAATTTCCTCCTTAGACATGTGCCAAATTTCAGTGAAGAAAAATATGAGCCATGTTACTTAAGCCAGAAAACAGGGGCCTTTGATTTTGCTCCCATTTACTTATTACATCTTATCAACCCTGCAACATATCAATATACATCATAAATATCTCTGATTTATCTCCTCTTCTCTTTTTTTTAAATTTTTAAAATATTATATATATATATATATATATAGAGAGAGAGAGAGAGAGAGAGAGAGAGAGCGCATGAGGAGGGGAAGGGCAGAGAGAGAGAGGGTGACACAGAATCTGAAGCAGGCTCCAGGCTCTGAGCTGTCGGCACAGAGCCCAACGCGGGGCTCAAACCCACGAACTGTGAGATCATGACCTGAGCTGAAGTCGGGCGCTCAACCAACTGAGTCACTCAGGCGCCCCTCCTCTTCTCTTTATTTTAGTCACACATTACCTGTTCCCTATAAATGCTATAAGCTCCTAACTGCTCTTCTGGCTTGTCCTTGTTGCCTCTGTATTTATCCATCTAAAAACATCCTGTGCGTCCTTCACGTCTCCATTCTCTGAGAAGCTTATCTGACTTAGGAGGAATTGCATCTATTTCTCCCTGTGTCTAGTAAATTATTATTAATGTAACATTTTATTAGAAAAAAATGACAATAATTATAGCCAAATACATTAAGCAGTTTATATAGAACAGCACTATCCTAATAATATATGTGTTATTTTATTTGTGCAATATTCTGAGATAGATAAGATTATTATCAATATATAGAGATGAAGAAGCAGAGATACCAACAGATTTATTAACTTGACTAAAGTAGGGTTGGCGTTTAAATTCCACTAATCTGATTCCAAAGCATATAGTCCCTCCTAAATCTGTGATTATTTACTCAACAAACAGCAGCAATTTATTTTAGGGTTTTGATAACAGTTTCATAGTTTTTAAAATGTGTGTGATTAACAGTGATTGATATCCAAACGGTCATAGAAGTTTGATGCCTATAATGAAGCATTTGCATTTAGGTCTCAATGTTATGTCATTGGCTTTTAATATGTTATTTAGTGTGCTGAGTGATTCTTATCTGGGCACCCCAGGTTCTGAGCTACTAGTTGGTACCTTAACCATACTTTGCGATTTTTTTTTTTATTTTGGTAAAATAGCCAAGTCATATAGAGTAAAAAGAATATGTTTCTGGACCTTCATTAGTAACTAAAAAACTTACTTTTGATTAGACTTATTTATTGACTATGAGATCCAGGTACAATAGAAAATGGTATGTCACCAGGAAAAGGCCACCGAGTTAAGTTACGCTAAGGACAAAAACAGAATAAAGACATTGTAAATTCAAATTTTTGTGGTTGAACAGTTCCAAATGTTGATATCCTGCCACTCTGAGTCTGCTTCTTAAAAACTAAATTGAAGAGGAATGAAGGTCACAGGGTTAAATAGTTCGAGAAAATATAAGGTCAAGGTAGTAGCTGTAGATGTAAATGTTGAAGATAACAGCACTTGTTGCCTCTACAACATACTTGACATTAACATGCTATTTTCTTAAGACATCTTCTCTTTGATATGCAAATTTTTAAGTAAGCCTGTCCTTTTTTGTTGTTATCATTAATAAAATTATAACAACCCAAGGGCAGGTACTAATTATTATATCTCTTGTATCTATACGGTGCTTACTTAGCCCAGTATGCCCCCACTGGATACTAGAACATCAGGGTGAACTATACATCTATCAGCTAAGAAGGAAGCATTTTCAACCCTGTGAGATTCAATATATTCAAGTCTCAACCTGATAATCTATAATTTAGAATTTGTCTGTCTCTGAGACTTCTTTTTTCCTTTTTGATATTGTGACTTTGAAGCAGGAATTTAATGATCCCAAATAACTCTAGTTGAATAATTGTATTTGAAATAAATTTGATTTGAGAAAAGCATTGGTTAAGCCCTATTTTTTTTTTCCTGGAGAAATATGTATTTAGACTGTCAGAGCAAACTAATAATTTTCCTTCAAATTTGTATTAATTTCTCACAGAAGAACAAGAGAGTAATCTTTGTTTATAGAACTTCTTTTGTGTTGGTGGGATGATTCATATCAAAATGCAGTTTCTGTCAGATGTGTCATTATAATGGAGGACTTCATAGTTCTTTTTGTTAAATTACAACATTATAATATGTGGTGATGTTTTAAGCTTTTTAAATGACAATGTAACTTTGTGAAACATTATTGCTATTAAGAGAATAAATCCATGCATTAGGGAAGTTCATGACACATTTTGAAAATACATTTTGACTCATGTATACTCTATCTTAACCTCCAGTTTAGAGTTGTACAATTAAATTCTAAAAATAGTTTATTCATCTTCTATAAAATGCTGATCCCACAGACAAAAGTTGGAAGGGTAGTGTTTAGTAGGAAAGGCAACTCATTTAGATGATAATAGAAGTTGATTTTTAAAGGGTATTTTGTATTATTTTATAAATGAGGAAACGGAAACTCAAGTGATGTGCCCCAAATCATAACATTAAGTGGTGCTAGAAAATGGTTTAAAAACTAACCTGGAATATTCTGCTCCTATCTATGATTGCTAACTACCACTGGACTAACTTTCTTACAAAAAAAAACACCATAAAAGTAGGGGGGAAATAATCAGCCAATTGTTTTATAAGCATTGGACTGCAGGCAGCAGAATATTGTCTTGAGAGGGGGCTCAGAGGTGGACACGACAACACTCAGCTTTTAGTTCTGGAAGAGGAGAGGTGCAGTACTGGAACCACAGAAATCCATGTGGAAAGGCCTCCTAGGAATCCTGGGTAATGAACTTTCACACAGGGTAAGAATATAAAAAAGGTAACCAAAGAGCAGATGCTACAGAGTTGAGAACAGAACGGACACTAAAGTAGGAAAGCCTAAGGGACTCCATTTCAGAAAGGTTCTACTTCTGTCTTCCTGCTAGGCCTCATTTACTCATGTTCCATAGTTTGGCTCTGAATAAGCCAAAGAAGCTATGTTTCCATTTCAAGGGGGAAGGAAGGAAGTTAGTCATTCTCTGAGTTTTGTCCTAGGCTCCAAATACCTGATAACATCTAAGAAGAGCCAGATCCCAAACATGTTCCAGAACATTAGCTTCAAACAAACCTCAGCTGACACTGGTGTCAATACCCCCACTTTCAGTAATATATGGAATAACACCTATTGTTCACATGATATTCGCCTTTGATTGGACCCTACCATGGATTCCTGAAGAAACACATATCCTAGACCCTTTTCCAATATAAATCCCTAGCCCCACAACAACAACAACAACAACAACAACAACAACAAATCATTCTCCTTTCTTTTCTGAGTCACCCAGACATTCCATTTGCTATTCTCTGTCACTTAACGCTATTCAATAAACTCTGTTTGATCAAGCACTGCTGGGAGATGTTGGAATTCTGATCCAGACAGAGCAGAGAGACTTTAGTGATACTTTACTGCTGTTGGGCATGATCACAGGCTTATTTTATTTTTTAACTTTTTATTTGACATAATTTTAGATTCATTTCCAGTTGCAAATAATAATGATACAAAGAAACTGTGGAAAGTCTTCACCAGTTTCCCTATCGGTTATAGGGTTATAATTATAGTAATCGTATTACAACCTAGGAATTGACATGGATACAATCCACAGGACTTACTCAGATTTCACTAGAGTGTATGTACTCTGTGCATGTGTGTGTGTGTGTGTGTGTGTGTGTGTGTGTGTTAGTTCTATGCAATTTTATCACATGTGCCAGTTTATTTAACCATTCACTATTAAAGATCAGCTCCTACTGGGCAGGCAGACAACAGGGGCTCAGACTGCCAACTAGCCCTGCTTCTGGCTGTTGTCTTTTTAGTCCTATTGCTGCTAGGTGAGGGGGGGAGCTCAGATCACTGTTGGCCCCCAGTGACAGTACCTTGATGGGTAAATTGGGATTCAACCTACTTTCTCAAAGAGGAGGATAGAAGATTACTTGTCTGCTCAGCTCTGCAAACACTACCTGGGGAGAAAAATAAGAGCACTGCCTGCTTCTTCTGGGTGGGGATGGAAAGTAAGCTCCCTGCTTCCCACCAAAGCTGTGTGTGGTGTGGAGATGTGAGCAGAGGGTTAGGATTCCCAGAAAAAGACAACACATGGTTTTCAGGGACACAGGAGAAATCACTTTAGCCCTCCAGCTATCTTCTGTGATCAGTGCCTCTACTTGCCTAAGCATACTCCTTGCAGAACTTCCTAGAAGTGTCAGAATTACAAAGGAATGCAAAAGTTAAGGATTTTCAGGGAACAAAGGGAATGCAAAAACTAACAGTCTCCATGAGGCCAGGAAATAGCCTAACCATATCAGAGACAATAAGTCAGTGCTAAAATTCCCAGTGCTGTTTGAAAAGTAAGCAAAGCCCTGAATTTCTTACTTGAGATAAGGAGCCCAATATGCCATCCAGTTTGTACCGGCTCTCAGAGCATGCCCACAGCATCCTTCTTTTCTACTGACAGTTACCTTTGCTTCATTACACTGTTAAAGTCTCCAGCCTACGAGGAGCACAGGCTTCATTACTATACAAGATACATGCACAGGCATGTTTTCTAAGTATGCCTCTGCACCCTTATACTTGCCTTTACATGCCATGACAAAGCTCTTCTTTCTGGATGGATATCCATCCTAAACCCTAAATAAAAAGAACCCAGTCACCCACTCACTCTTGCTTGTGGTTCATGGCCTTGGAAGTTATCACTGTGATCTCCTTATTTGTTGCAAATGAAATTTCCTTTGTATGACAACTCCACCTGGTCTATTGTCTATCTGTAAATCACCAAGGAGCAAACTCATATAAGTTTGGTTACACCCAGAGGAAGTTCTGGGTGTTGAAGCTGGAGGTCTAAACTGCTAGAATTACGGGATTTCTGATTAACCAGGATAGAGTAATCTCATTTCTCCCAGGATCTTCTTCTGACAACTAAATAGCCCTGGCATAACAGACTGAAAAAACATAGGAATACTGTGACAGGTGAAAGAAGATAGGCCTCCCAGGAACTTGGGATTTTAGGAGCAACATGGTGGTGCATTCTCTGTGATTCTTGTTGCCTCCAACACATCCTGGCTGGGGGAAGGGGAAGCTGGAGCTGTGGACAGGACAGACAAAAAAGCCTCTTCTCCTTAGCTAAGGGACAGGGAAAAGGATAGCCTAATGACAGGAAATCTTTTTTGGTGATACCCACCCTACTCCAGCCCCAAATCAGTGGGTATGAAAGGGCCGGCCTATGCAGGCCAACTCCGTCTTGTTCTGTGTCCTTCACCTTGACCACACCTCCTCCCCTTGAGCAACCCCCCCCCTTCACCTGCCTAACAGGACTCGGACCCCTCCCCAGCCAATCGACTGAGGCCACAGCCATTACCTCACCAACTGCCCCTAGGCCCCAATAAAACCTTTGTCCTTTTGAAACTCGCTCTCTCTCTCCCGGGTATCTCACCACTGCATTGGTGCAGGTAGGGGATTGAGCTCGAGCTAGCTCAAATAAAGACTCTTTTGCTGTTGCATCGGACTCAGCTCCCTGGTGGTCTTTGAGGATCACGAATTCTGGGCATAACATTTGGGGGCTCGGCCCGAGATCCCCAAGACCCCCAAGGGACCCCTGACCCGGAGAGCCTGACTGGCCAAAGTTAGTGTCTGTTCGTTCCGTCTTTTCTGTGTGAGCTCATTTCTGAAATTCTGGTAGTGCCCAACGCGGTCTAAGTGGACACACTGGAGGACCACGGGCCGGGAGTTTTGGAAGACGTTCCAATCCTCCCTTCTGGAGGGATGTGGAATCCCCTCATCTGTTTTGGAGGGACGTGGAATCCCTTCAAAGGTCTGAGACGAGGCGGGTCGCTCCCGCTGGTCGGCGTGAGGCCGTCGTCTAGCTTTCGGTTTTGGAGGGACGTGGAATCCCCATATCAGTTTTGGAGTGATGTGGAATCCCCTCAAAGGTCTAAGCTAGCTTTCAGTTTTGCTTCCACGGAGTTGGAAGACTTTCTAAGGGCCCTCTGTTTGTCTGTTTCTGTGTGTCTTTGTTTTGTTTTGTGGACTTACTGGACGGACGTTATGGGACAGACTCAGACTACCCCTCTACCCACCCTCTTGGCTTAAGCCCTTCCTAGCCCCGCTCCCTCCGGAGCCAAAACCCATTCTTGCTTTGCAGGGGACAAATAAGAAGGAAAACAAAAGTCTTACCCAGCCTTCAGCGCCCCTCTACGCTGTCCTACAAGGGGGGACTGAAGAAGAATTAATTTTTCCTCCCCCGTATAACCCCTCTAGGATGCCGGAAGAACACCATCCTCCCCCTCCGGGGGAGGCAGATGCTGTTCCAAGAGCAGGAGGCAGAAACGCTCCAATGGGAAGCCCGCCCTTTACCAGACAAAGGGCTCAGAGGGAGCAATCCGCCTCCGCCGCCGACTCCACTATTCTGCCCCTGCGCGCCACCGGACCCCCAGACGTGGAGGGGAATTAGCCCCATCACTATTGGCCTTTCGCCACTAGTGACCTCTACAATTGGAAAGCTCAGAATCCTAAGTTTTCCGAGAAACCGGCAGGGCTTATTGATTTATTAGACTCTGTTCTTTTTACCCATCAGCCCACATGGGACGATTGCCAGCAGCTTTTGCAGGTCCTGTTCACGACTGAAGAAAGAGAAAGAATCCTCAATGGGGCCTGAAAACTAGTTCCGGGCGCAGATGGGAATCCCACCACCAACCAGGCTCAGATAGATGCCTCCTTCCCCTTAACTCGGCCCCAGTGGGATTTCAACACGGCAGAAGGTAAGGAGCGGCTCTGGGTCTACCGCCAGACTCTAATGGGGGGTCTCCAAATGGCTGCTAGAAAGCCAACCAATTTGGCCAAGGTAGAAAATGTACAACAGGGAAAAGATGAATCTCCATCTGCCTTTTTAGAACGGATCATGGAGGCATTCCGTACCTTATACCCCCATGGATCCAGAGGTTCCGGAAAGCAAGGCAGCTGTTATCATGGCCTTTGTAAACCAATCGGCCATAGACATTAGGAGGAAATTACAGAAAATAGACTAGGAGAAAAAAGTCTGCAGGACTTACTGGTGGTAGCCGAAAAGGTATAAAATAACCGGGAGCCTCCTGAGGACAAGCAGGCTCGCGCCATGGCGGCTGCCAGCAGTAAGCAGACTTGAGACCTGGCCAGAATACTACTAGCTACCACTGCTGACTTCCCCGAGGAACGAGACCACTGTCTCCGGCAGCTGGCAGACGACGCAAGAAAAGGTAAAGGAACCACCAAGGGGGGGAAGCAGAGGCTGCAGAAGGATCAGTGCACATACTGCAAGGAGATAGGGCATTGGGCCCGAGATTGTCCGAAAAGGGCCAGCGGGAAGGGAAGAAAGACTGATCGAGTAAAAGTCCTAGAGCTAGATGAACTAAGTGATTAGGGGAGTCGGGGTTTGGACCCTCTCCCTGAACCCAGGGTAACTCTTAAAGTGGAGGGGACCCCTGTTGACTTCCTTGTCGACACCGGAGCACAACATTCGGTCCTCCGCACCCCACAAGGAAAACTAGCCAGCAAGAAGTCCTGGGTACAAGGGGCAACTGGTATGAGCCAGTATTCATGGACTACCCAAAGAACAGTAGATTTGGGGATGGGCCGGGTATCCCACTCCTTTATGGTAATACCAGAATGCCCCTACCCGCTGTTAGGATGGGACTTACGGACCAAGATTGGAGCTCAGATAACTTTCAGACAAGGGGGGCCTCAGGTCACCGATGGCAAGGGCCACCCCATCCAGGTCCTGACCATGAAACTGGAGAATGAATACCACCTCCACCAGGAGGCGCTCCCGAGAGAGGATAATATAGACAGATGGCTACAAGAATTCCCCTCGGTTTGGGCAGAGATGGGGGGGATAACACTAGCCGCTCACAGGACCCTGGTCCTGGTAGAGCTCAAGCCAGGAGAGAGTCCGGTAAGGATCAAACAATACCCCATGTCTCAGGAGGCCCGGAAGGGGATCCAGCCACACATCCAGAGACTACGAAGCCAAGGGGTACTAGTTACTTGCCAGTCTCCCTGGAACACCCCCCTACTGCCAGTCAAAAAGCCTCACACAAATGACTACTGACCAGCACAAGACCTCCAGGAAGTAAATAAGAGGGTCACGGACATACACTCAACTGTTCCCAACCCATATACTCTCTTGAGCTCCTTGGCGCCCTCCAGGGTCTGGTATACTGTATTAGATTTAAAAGACGCCTTCTTCAGTCTGCCGCTGGCACCCCAGAGCCAACCCTTGTTCACCTTCGAGTGGCATGATCCGGAGAAGGGCTACAGTGGGCAAGTCACCTGGACACAGCTACCTCAGGGATTCAAAAATTCGCCCACCATCTTCGATGAGGCACTACATGAGGACCTGGGTGAGCATAGAAGGGAGCACCCTGGCCTCACCCTTCTACAGTATGTAGATGACATCCTGATTGCTGCCAACACGGCCAAAGACTGAGCGATGGACCCAGGACCTGCTGGCTACCCTGGGGGCTTTAGGGTACCGGGCATCTGCGAAGAAGGCTCAGATATGCAGGGAGAGGGTAAGTTACCTGGGATATATTCTGGAGGGTGGACAGCGGCAGTTATCAGATGCCAGAAGAGAAACTGTCCTAAAGATCCCTACTCCCACCTCCCGAAGATAAGTAAGGGAATTCTTAGGATCAGCCAGCTACTGCCGCCTCTAGGTTCCAGGTTTTACTGAGATTGCCAGGCCCCTATATGAAGCTACCAAAGAGGGGAAAACATTTAAATGGGCTGAAAAAGAAGAAACTGCCTTTAATCAGTTAAAAAAGGCCCTCCTAAGTGCCCCAGCCCTGGGCCTACCAGACATTACGAAGCCCTTCCACCTCTTTGTAGACGAACATAAGGGAATAGCAAAAGGGGTTCTAACTCAAGCCTTAGGCCCCTGGAACCGCCCAGTGGCTTACCTGTCTAAGAAACTAGACCCAGTGGCTGCCGGCTGGCCGCCATGCCTAAGAATTATTGCAGCGACAGCACTCCTAGTCAAGGATGCAGATAAGCTGACCCTAGGACAGGAGATCTGGATCACGACCCCACACACCATTGAAGGGGTCCTGAAACAGCCTCCTGATAGATGGATGAGTAACACATGTATGACTCATTACCAGAGCCTCCTACTCAACCCTCCACGAGTGCGGTTCCACCCCAGTGCAGCCCTCAATCCTGCAACCCTGCTGCCTGACCCTGACCTAGGTGCTCCACTACGTGACTGTGTGGGAATCCTGGAACAAGTACATGGATTCTGGACGGACCTGACCGACCGGCCCCTCCCCGATGCCGAGGCTACTTGGTTCACTGATGGCAGCAGCTTTGTGCGGGACGGACACAGGTATGCAGGTGCAGCGGTGGTCACCGAAACGGACACCGTATGGGCGGAGGCTCTACCCTCCGGAACGTCAGCCCAGGGAGCAGAGCTCGTCGCCCTTACCAAGGCACTAACATTGGGAGCTAGAAAACGGCTTAACAACTACCGGACTTGGGAGACCCAGTTTTACCAGACCAGCCCAAATACTCCCAGGAGGAGTTACAGCTGATCGAGAAACTCCCCATGGCCCAGGAGATAAAGGGATGGTGGTACACACCTAACAAGGAGCTCGTGCTGCCAGACTGGCTCGGAGTTTCAATATTAGAGCTCAGGAATCAAGATTCACCAAGAGGACACCAAAATAGAGCAAGTTGTATCTGCCTGCAAGACCTACCAACTCACCAACGCGAGTGCCACATCAAATAAAAAAGGAACCAGGCTCAGAGGCACCAGACCAGGAGCCCAATGGGAAGTCGACTTCACTGAAGTCAAACCAGGAAAGTATGGTTATAAATATCTTTTAGTATTTACAGACACCTTCTCTGGCTGGGTGGAGGCATACCCAACCAAGCATGAAACGGCTCAGATGGTGGCTAAGAAGCTACTAGAAGATATCTCACCCAGGTATGGTTTTCCTGCCATGGTAGGATCAGACAATGGACCAGCTTTTATCTCGCAGGTAACACAGGCAGTAGCCAAGGCGGTGGGGCAAACTGGAAATTACATTGTGCTTATAGGCCCCAGAGCTCAGGACAGGTAGAAAGAATGAATAGAACCCTAAAAGAGACCCTTACCAAATTAACCATGGAGACTGGCAGGGACTGGGTGACTCTCCTACCGTATGCCCTTTATCAGGTTAGAAACACTCCTTACACTCTGGGTTTTACTCCCCACGAGATCATGTTTGGCAGGCCACCCCCTGTTATTCCCAGCCTTCGAGCTGAACTTATTGCTGAGTTTAAAGATCAAGAACTTTTTCTTTCCTTGAGAGGGCTCCAGAGGGCGCACGAGGGCTCCAGAGGGCTCCAGAGGGCGCCTCCGTGCCATCTACGAGGCTGGCGCGACCCCGGACACCTCATCAGTACAGGCCGGGAGACTGGGTCTACATCAAGAAGCACCACTGAGAGACCCTCGAGCTGCGCTGGAAAGGACCCTACATCGTGGTGCTGACAACCCCCACAGCTCTCAAAGTAGACGGCATCGCGACCTGGGTCCATCACACCCACGTTCGGCCAGCGGACCCCTCCTCAATCCGGAAGGACTTTGTCACGTGATGAGCCATCAATTGGAACCAACACAACCCGCTCAAGCTCACCCACCTAATATTGGCAACTTTGTTAACTCTGCATGTCATTGCTGATGCTGCCGGGAGTCCCCATGCCCCCAAAACATCACCTGGCAGATCACAGACACCAGCTCAGGGACAATACTTAATCAGACCTCCCAGAGCCACCCCAGGGACACTTGGTTCCCAGAACTTTGCGTAAACCTCCAAACTCTGTTCCCCTTGTCACCATAAATGCAGCCGGTCCCATGATTGGGTCCGTAAGCTACATGACAAGGGGGGAATGAAAGGGCGGGCCTATGCCGGCTGACTCCATCTTGTTCTGTGTCCTTCACCTTGACCACACCTCCTCCCCTTGAGTAACCCCCACCCTTCACCTGCCTAACAGGACTCGGACCCCTCCCCAGCCAATCGACCGAGGCCACAGCCATTACCTCACCAACTGCCCCTAGGCCCCAATAAAACCTTTGTCCTTTTGAAACTCGTGCTCTCTCTCCCGGGTATCTCACCGCTGCGTCGGTGCAGGTAGGGGACTGAGCTCGAGCTAGCTCGAATAAAGGCTCTTTTGCTTTTGCATCGGACTCGGCTCCCTGGTGGTCTTTGGGGATCACGAATTCTGGGCATAACAGGTATACAGAGAGTCTGAACAATATTAACAACTAATTGGAATTAATTGACATTTACAGGACACTATACCTTGAAAGAATGAACACACACACACAATCTCAATACATGTGGAACATTTACCAAAACAGAACATGTACTAGCCCAATGAATTCACTTAGATATATTTCAAAGGTTAAATCTTATTAAGTATTCTGTCTTACCATAATAAAATTATATTAGCAAACAATAACAAAGAGATTTTTGGAGATTAAACGACACATTTCCAAATAATCTATAAATGAAAGAAAAAATCCTAAGGTGAACTAGAAAACATTTATAAAAGAATAATAATGTAAACAAAATACATAAAAATATATGGGATGCAGTGAAAGTGGTATTTGGAGGAAAATTTAGAGATTTTAATGCCTAAATTAACTAAAATAAATGACATACGTTTCTATAAATAAAAACCAACAAAACAGAAAATGAGCAACAAAGAGAAAATTTGCATATAAAAATTCAATCATTGAAAATATTAATTTATAAAGACCTAGCAATGCTAATCAAGAAAAAAGAGTAAACATAAATTATCTATATTAGGAATGCAAGATCACAAAAATTCCTACATATATTAAAAGAATAAAAAGACAATATTAAACATAATTTTCTATTAAAATTTTTAAAATGTTTTTGTTTATTTTTGAGAGAGAGGGAGAAACAGAGACAGAGTGCAAGTAGGGGAGGGACAGAGAGAGAGGGAGACACAGAATCCGAAGCAGTCTTCAGGCTCTGAGCTGTCAACACAGAGCCCCACGTGGGGCTCAAACTCATGAACTGTGAGATTATGACTCGAGCCACCTAGGCACCCCTAAAAATAATTTTATGTGAATAAGTCTGATAGAAAAAATAATGCAAATTTTGAAAGTCAACTTAGCAAAACTATTAAATAATTTAATTCAAAACAAAGGTCATCCTATGAATAAAACTCCAAGGTCAGATCATTATACTGTTGAATTCTTAAATGAGCTATTTCTAACCTTTTACACACTTTACAGAAGAGAGTTGATTGTTTCACACTTTATTTTGTAAGACCAGCATCATCCTAATACCAACACCTAACAAAGAGAATAAAAGAAAACAAATGACCCGCCAATATTACTTATTAGAATAGACACGTGAATATTCAACAAAATATTAACAAATCAATATAGAAAGAGATGAAAAGAATGATCCATTATGAACAAATCATGTTCCCTGAATTACAAAACTGATTCCATATTTGAAAATCAAATTTATTGATTTATTCGGATTGTCAACAGAATAAAAGAGAAAAATTGTGTCATCATACAAAAATGTTCATCCTCACCACTTCTATTCCATATTGAAATGGAGTATTACCTAGGGTGATAAGGCAATAAAAACATACATTTTTAAAAATTAGAAAGGATGAATGCAAATAATCTCCATTCCTATAGACAGTGCATTCAGCTAACCAGGTATATCTTAAGGAAGGTAGCAAGGGCAAGACCACAGAATTCAAGGTTAAATACAATAATCAGTTTTATTTCTAAAGTCTAGCAAAAAGAAATCTGAAAATAAAATTTTGAAAAGTCAATAGCATTAAATATATAAACTGTTATAGGAAAAATTAGCTAAATATTTGAAAGACCTTTTCACTAAAAATTACTAAACATTGCTAAGAGAAATTAAAGAAAATCTAAATAAACCAAAAGGTACACACAATGCATGGATTGAAGATTTATTATTTTTATGATATTCATTATACTCAAGTTTTTCTATGGCTCCTACAAAATAACAACCCTATAATATCAGCAGATATCAAAACTGACAAATTAATTCTAAAATTTATATGAAAATGCAAAGGACATCTTTTTCTTTTAAAAAAAGGACAAAAATTGAAGAACTTACACTACCTGATTTTCAGACTTAGTGTAAAGTTACAAAAAAATAAGACAGTCTCGACTTTGTGTTCCATCAGAATTATAGATCAATTAAACAGTTTAGAAATATATCAGTTAATGATATATAGCCAATAGATTTTTATAGTGGCTATAAACTAATTCAATGTGGAAAGAATAGTCTTTTCAGAATGTGGCTCTAGATCAACTGAATCTCTACATTAAAAAATATAAAAAAAGATGAAGAACTTCAGTCCCTAACTCCACCATTGTCAAAATTTTGAAATGGATCAATAAGAAAGGAGAAAATCATCACAAACTTGGGGTAGGCAAACACTCTGCATAAACAAGAGATAAATACCACTAAGACTTGGTAATATCCATAAGAGAGTTAAATATATTTCATTCAAATTAAAAACTACTGCTTTTTTAAAGATACAATTATGAAATTAAAAATACAAGACAAAGAATGGAAGGAAAAAAATGTATATATATGTATACATAATACAGTTGATCATGAACAGCATGGGGTTATGGGTGTTGACACCCCCCACCCCTCACACAGTCAAAAGTTCATGTATAACTTCTGAAACATCCAAAACTTAGCTGCTAATAGCCTACTGTTGACCAGAAGTCTTACAGATAACATAACTAGTCGATTAACACATATTTTGTATGTTAAATTATATACTATATCTTTATATTAAAGTAATCTAGAGAAAAGAAAATGTTATTGAGAAAATCATAAGGAGGAGAAAATCCATTTCCAGTACTGTACTGAACTTACCCAAAAGAAAAATCTGTATATAAGTTGACCTGCACAGTTCAATCCCCTGCTATTCAATGGTCAACCGTGTATGTATTTAGTTTACATACAAACACACAAACTCACAGAAAAAGGACTGTACCAAGAATTCATAGGAACATTTAAAAAGTCAGTAATAAGGAGACAAATAACTGTATAAAACAATGGGTAAAATATTTGAACATACATTTCATTAACAGCATTAAGCACATGCAAATACGTTTAACATCAGTCATCAAAGAAATGTAAATTAGGGGCGCCTGGGTGGCTCAGTCGGTTGAGTGTCCGACTTCAGCTCGGGTCATGATCTCGTGGTTCACGAGTTCGAGCCCCGCGTCGGGCTCTGTGCTGACAGCTCGGAGCCTGGAGCCTG
>NW_026057582.1:68465092-68587000 GCF_023721935.1 Panthera uncia
GAGCCCCGCGTCGGGCTCTGTGCTGACAGCTCGGAGCCTGGAGCCTGCTTCCGATTCTGTGTCTCCCTCTCTCTCTGACCCTCCCCCCATTCATGCTCTGTCTCTCTCTGTCTCAAAAATAAATAAACGTTAAAAAAAAATTAAAAAAAAAGAAATGTAAATTATATTCACAGTAAGAATATTTTTCACACTAGAATGTTTTTTTTAAACGGCAACTATTTGATAATTTAATGGCAATTTAAAATTAAGCGCTGGCAAGCAGGTAGTATAACTGGAAGATTCATCAATGCTGGGAAGTATTTTAGTAGTTTTAGTCCTAGGTATTTTATACAAGAGTAATTAAAATATAATTTCAAAAAAAAAAAAGAAGAACCTTAAATTAGAACCAATCCTAATTTTTATCAACAGGAGAATGGAAAACAAATTGTGGTATATTCTCATAATGGAATATAACTCACCAGTAAGAAATAAACAACAGATAAACGTAGTAATAAGAATGAATGAATCTCAAAAATAGTATACTGTTCAAAAGAAGACAGATACAGAAGAGTACAAATAAAATGTTTCCATTTATATGAAGTTCTGAAACAGCCAAAATTAATCAGTAGTGATACAGCTGATAAGTGATTGCCTGAGGTAGGATGGGAGATAGGCAAATATTGCACTGTAAAAAGGAAAAAGAAGCTTTCTGGTATGATGGAAATGTTTTCAAATTTTGATTGGGTGCTGGCTGCATGGGTGCATACATTTGCCAAAATTTATCAAACTATATGATGAGTACATTTAATTTTATGAACATTATGTATTTTATGTATGTTGTTCAACAACAACAACAACAAGAACAAAACAAAGCAAAAAAAAAAAAACTAGTGTAGTCTATTATTATTGATTCTAGAAAGAAAAATCTTGGGGAGCCTGGGTGGCTTAGTCAGTTAAGCATCTGACCTCAGCTCAGATCATGATCTCACAGTTTGTGGGTTTGAGCCCTGCATTGGGCTCTCTGCTGACAGCTCCGAGCCTGGAGCCTGCTTTGGATTCTGTGTCTCGCTCTCTCTTTGCCCTTCTCTCTTTCTCTGTCTCTCAAGAATAAATAACCATTACAAAAAATAGAAAAAAAAAATCTCTAGCCTCGCTTTTTGAACTCCCAACATTAGAGGGATCACTGCATATTATTGCATCCTACACTTTTAATATACAAAGAAGGACCACTAAATCCTTAAAATGTTAAAATCATCTTTCTATTCAGAGTTTTTAGCAAAGTTGGGATTAAAGTCCAGACTCCTTAATCATTACCTAGTGTCACCTCAATGATATGATGTGGTCCTCCAACAAATTCACATTGTTAAGGATATGGAATAATTTATTATACATGTTACCCATATTTATCAATGGTTCACTATGGTAAGTATTCATGCACTGAAACAGAAATGGCTCGTTGTGGTTTGGTCCATCTCCTTAGTTTATGAAAGAATAAACTGTGCATTTTTTTATCTTATTTTTGAAAGTTCCCAATTTTGTGAAAACTAAGTAGATTTCTATGGGAAAGAAAACGAATTCCACCTCCAGTATGCAGCATCAGCTTGCGATATGGACAGCTTCCTGACCCACGCTCCTGTGCCAAGGTTGATTCAGGAATAAAGCACCCCAATCATTTGATCTCATAAATCCAGATCCTTATTTTTCTGACTATGCACAAGAAACACATAGACCTCAAAGACAGACAAAATGAGGTAAAAATGACTGAACTGAGAAGATTGCTTTTAAGTACTTTCTACAGAGATGTCACTTCATTTACAGGCCATTAGAAACAATTATCACCTTCTCCCTGAGGAGAACTTTGCTTTCCCTTTTTTCCCCATAACTTGATATTATCTTCCATTTTTGACATAATATTCAGTTTTTCAAGCCACCAACAATGTTGTCAGCTAATTCTAATTTGTAATATCCAACTGTGAATATGAAAATAATTTGTGGGAATACCTCTCTTAATAACTAATTTTTTCTTGATCTATTGCCTCATTCAAACAATAATCCCTAAAGTAAATGAAAAGGAAATGTAATTGCTATTTGTTATATGTTTTGACTATTATAAAGTCTAGATTTAGTTCATATACCTTTATATCCTTAGATATTTTAATCCATTACAATCTTTTTTTTTTCTTTCCCACCACTTTGGAAATGCTTTTACTAAATTTATGATGATCCCCAAATTGCCAAATCAATTAATACTCTATTTTCAATCATTAATGTATTTGACTTTTAGGGACACCGGACGGTTCAGTCAGTTGAGCATTAAACTTCAGCTGAGGATATGATCTCACAGTTGGTGGGTTTAAGTCCCACGTTGGGCTCTGTGCTGACACCTTGGAGCCTGGAGCCTGCTTCGGATTCTGTGTCTCCCTCACTCTTCTCTGTGCCCCTCCCCTGCTCATGCTCTTTCAAAAATGAATAAACATTAAAAAAAATTAATGTATTTGACTTTTGTTAACACAATTATCCCTGTTTACCACTCTAACTTTTGAAATTCCATGAATTCTAGACATCATGTTTGCCTAGCTTACCTCCTATGTGCCTGAAAGTACTATTTTTTTTTTTTAATTTATTAGCTCCACTTTCAAAATCCATTACCATATTTTAGTATTCTCTGAGATTTTGTCCTCAACCTGCTTATAGTTGTCTATAGACACCACCTGGGATAACTTCATAAGATTACTTCTACCAAAACATGACTGTTGAGTCTCAGATCTTTATTTCCTCTTTTGTTCTCTCTCCTGAGCTCCCAATTCAGTCACTTATCTGGACATTTCCAATTCAATAAACCACTGGCAATCAAAGCTTAACAAATCAAATATAGTATTCAGTATCTTCATACTCACTCCACTCTGTTTCTCCTATATTTATTGTCTCAGTGACTGGTGTTTAGATGTCCATCTTACAGATGACATAACGGTCTTACGAACTGTCTTATACATTCAAGCATTAAAACATTTCTTATATCTATTCAACCCTCTCTATCTCTACTGCTACTACCATTGTTTAGATTCTCATTATTTCTTCTCTGAATCATTAGAACAACTTTGTTTTAGGACTTCTTATTGTCAATATTTTCCCTTTCTGGGCTTTCCTCTACCTGCTGCTAGAATACTCTTTGTTAAAAACCTAATTTAACTCCCCTGCATAAAGACATTTTGGGCTATAAACTTTAAATCAATCACTTCTTGTAAAAGACCCTTTGTTATGTGCCTTTAAACTACTTCTTCAATCTCATTTCCTCTTACTTATACCTGACATTTGAAGCAATAACCTTTTGTTTTGAATACCTTGAATAAACTAGTGTTTTTATATGTTTGAGTTTTTGCACATATCAGTGTCTTATGTTCTCATTTCTTCTCTTTATTATTCCACCTGGGATCATCTATTTACTCCTCAATACTTAATTGGATTGCTTTTTCCTTCAAGACTCTAATATCTGCTGTCTATCTAGCCACACAAACACCTATATACACTCATGATTGCATAGAAAAGGAGAGATTAAGAATCTTGGTTTTTTTTTAATGTTTATTTTTGAGCAAGGGAGAGACAGAACACAAGTGGGGGAGGGGCAGAGACAGAGGGAGACACAGAATCCAAAGCAGGCTCCAGGCTCCCAGCTGTCAGCACAAAGCCCGAGGCAGGGCTCAAACTCATAAACCTTGAGATCATGACCTGAGTATAAGTCAGAGGCTTAACCAACTGAGCCATCCAGGGGCCCCAGGAGTCTTGTTTTTCTATCTGCTTACAAAGAAAACCATTTTTAAGAAGAAATCCCCTCCAAAATAGCATTGGATGAGAGATTTTCACACCACTGTCTATCAGGTCTTCTCAGAAGCTAAGGTCTCCTTACCTTTATAATACAGATACAATATTTACCAGTTTCTGTTATAGATTATTTCTATAATAGGCAGATACAGACAGACACAGATAGAAAGATGGATGGATGGATGGATGGATGGATGTGATACAATCTTTGGTAACTCACTGCATTTTTCTGGACCTTATTTTTCTCTTCCGTAAAACGAAATGTTTATCCTAGATATCTAAGTTTGCTTCCATTCTTGAAATTTAAACTTAAATGACTCTAAATATCTCCTTGTGTTTTTCTCAGAAGAAATCATTTACATTAATTTCACACTTGGATTATGGTCATTTTTGTGTGCACAGATTTGATAATCAAATAAATACATCTCATATATACTCTCAATATATATTTCACTATAACAAGATTTTAAAGCTGAATTTATAACTAGACAGAAAATACAGATATGGAAATACTGAAGGATTACATTTCCATCTGTAGTGAGATGAATTAAAGTCATTCCTTCAATTTATAAAAAAAAATTGCTAATGTTTATTTTTGAGAGAGAGAGAGAGAGAGAGAGAGAGAGAGAGAGAGAGAGAGAAAGAGCAGGGGAGGGGCAGAGAGAGAGGGAGACACAGAATCTGAAGCAGGCTCCAGGCTCTGAGCAGTCAGCACAGAGCCCAACGCAGGGCTCAAACTCAGAAACCGCAAGATCATTACCTGAGCTGAAGTAGGACGCCTAACCATAAAGTCATTCCTTTGTATGCACAGTTGTTCTAATTTAGAAAGCATGTCTCTGCCTTTGGAAATATGCCAACAAAAGGTTAAGTTAGATATTCTATTCTGTGCCACTACTGCAGTTAGCCTCTTTAGACCTTTATTAACTTCTTAAATTACTAGCTCACTGTAGACATTGCATGTTTTCCTGCATTGTGAAAAAATATATATTAGGAGCCAAAATGGCTTAGTGTCAAGACAAGCAAGCTAGAAGTCCAAACGTTTGAATCCCTCTTTTGTCACTGTCTTATACAAACTTTTGAGTGAGTTCCTTATCAGTCGTTGCCTCTGTTTCCAATAAATAAGACAACAGGTATAGAAACAAAGTGACCTTTTCAGGAAAAAAGCCACTTTATCATTTGGTAAAATATTATTTCATATTAGGGTGTAAACACACATATATTGCTTTTTATCATCTTTATTTCATCATTCCTATCCAGTTGTAAGCTAAAAGATAGGAACACAGGAGTTAGTATCCTTGTTTGTCCTCTGCTTTCAAGGAGACAAACTGTTCTTTCCAATTGCTGTAATATATCCTTGGTGAAGAAGGAGGGAGAGAGAGCAGAGATGGATGGAGGTTTAGCAGAGATATTTTTCTAATTGTTAGGAAAAGGTAATAGATTATTAGTTCTGTTATACTGTGACTCACACTCAAGAGAATAAGAGAGAGTGAGGAATAATCCTGTTCCGACATTGTCTTTGGAAAAAACACCATGCACAAAGCAGCAAACAAAACCCAAGACAAAGAGGTGGAGTAAGTGGAGAATGATCTTGTGGGAATTCTCATAATTATTAAATATTCACGTCCTTTATCTCAAGCCAACTATTGAAACTGACCTCACTGTACCAGGAAAAACGACTAAAGTATCCATCTAGGACAAACTGGAAAAGATGCAGAGCAATTTCACATGAGCAAATAAGTTTCAGGGTAAACAAATTTGCTCCTCTCTAGAATGAATTTAATGGTCATTGCGGTAGGTCTTGTAAACACACCTTGCCCTAACTAGACGTCTTGTTAGTACAGCAGTATTCGCCAAAATAAAAATCATACTCATCTACCTCCTGAAGTCCTTCACGGTTTGGCTGGATAACAGCAGAAACATTTAAATACACGAATCCTATTCACTGACTGCAATGATAAACACTGCGTAGCATAAAACAGAAAACAAATCCATGAAGCAACAGAGTCAGGAGAAAAAGACCCTTTCTTCTTTATCCTGATTTTTAAATATTTCATTTACCCCCTTAGCCATACCTAGTTTCTCAGTATTGCTTGCTTTTCAAAGACTCAGGCAGCACTCCTGCTACATTAGAATGACAGGTTTAAAGTGCCATCATTCTCAATGTAATGTTGTGAGGGTTTTTCCTGAATTTTTAATGTGAAGAGCTAAACTTTAGTATTGATGTCTTCTGGAAACTGATTATTATGAAAATATCTTGGTCAATAAATTGTGGAAGCTCACAGAGATTCAAAATTGAAATAAATAATCATATACATTTTGTCTAACAGAGGATACTTTACCAGTATGAGGTAAATAAGCCATAAACGTGTGAGAATATTAATTCTTATAAAAAATTGAACAACATAGTTTGTAGTATCATTATGACACAAAATACTTACCTGGGTGAAACTGTGAAATGAATAATTCAAATTTCTTATTTTCATCAAATATCTAGCTCTTATAAAGTGACACAAAAATAGCAGAAGAAGCATCTCTAAAGTTATTTTGTGCTAGGGAATATTCTCTAAAAAGAGCTGAGTAATAAGGAAAAGCCTGAAAAAATTGAGCACTTATTCCAAGAATAATTGAAATTTGATGTAGATAAAAATATAGTACATTTCTTTAATTTTTTTTACCCTTTTAAATTTCTTTTATAAATCTACTCCAACTGTATCTAGAAAACACCAAATGGAAGAGTTATAATAGACATAATTAGGAGTTTCAGAATCTCCTTAAGCTGTGCCCAAAATTATACAGTAATTGCATTAGAGCTACATAAAATTTTTTAGATCTACTTTAATTTTTTTTTCATCATCTATTGTTTATACCCATGTGGAAGTCAGCCAGAGGTATGATTCTGTGATCTTACCATTACTGCTCTGAAACTTGAAAGCAGCTGGTGGAACTTGTTGTATCTGGGAATTAATAAACCTCACTGTTGGTCTACTTATTGAACAAACAACTGAACCCTGTTTTGGGTGTGGCAGCGTGGGATTTACACGATGCAGATTAAGACATAATCACTACCGTTAGAGGAAACAGCAGCAACAGAAATTCCATGAAAGAATAATATACTTCAGAGACTAGTGGGTACCTATCCTATTGATACTTCTTGACTAAACTCTACTACTTACCATATGACTTGGACTGCAAAATAATTTCCTACTGGCTCCATCTTTGGGATAATTTTGGGATCAAGAAGACAATTGGACATAAACATATAAGAAGATGGAATGAAAATTCAAATTTTCACAGTGCTTTTAGAAATGTTCTAAATATTTTATGCTCCAAACAGGACACTTGCCAAACCTCTTCCTCAGCCAAAGTGTTAAAATATATTTCAGGGAAGTATGTATCTATGACCTTTAACCATGAACCCAAAATGAGAATACTTATTGAAAATCCTCACAGATCCTGGGAAGCCATGCAACTAAGAATTACCTTCATCTGACCCTACCCCATCTTCAAGGCTAACCTGGGCACAGATATGAAATTGGAGAACTCATACAGTTAAGCATATATCCTATCATATACATTCATTTTGAAGTTAGAGCGTGTGTGTGTGTGTGTGTGTGTGTGTGTTAAAAAGTTAATGTCTTCTTCTAATCTCTGGCGCCCTGTTTTCATTTCAATGTTTTTGGACTATCAGTTGATTCATTTATTTGGAGAGAGCCCTTTCCAATTACTGTGTTATCATCACACATAAACTCCTTCCATTTTCTTTCATGTAAAAATTAACAGTATTCCTTATGGTATTTTTATTTGAGCATATTGTATTATTTGGGATGTTCCCCTATTCAAAAGACAGGAGTCTAGCTGACTTTTCATATTTTATGGGAACTATATACATAAGTTAATAGTTTTGCTAGATACATTTTAAGACATCTTTCTAGCCCTTAATGCTTTGAATCTATGGATGTCTGCTCTTGGTATTTAGATGTTTTCCTATATAATCTTATGGTGTCTATACAAATGATATCTAGGTTCAGACTATGTAAGGAAAAATAGAATCTCTGGGGCATTTTCTTTCTATGCTTAAAGAATTTTGCTAGTGGAGGATTTAGTAGCCTGGGACATAGAGGATAGAAGAAGACAGCTATTCTAATTTGGGGCCCACTTATGAATTATTATTACACACATGAAAAAGTCCTCATAGAGGCAGGGTGTGGGAGAAAGGCAAGAGGTGTCAAATATACAAGCTTCAAACGTCTTTTCCAAGAATGGGGTGATGGTGACCATATAGTTTCACCCTTTTTCCTGGGTAATCTTGCAATGTGTAAGAACCATGAAGAACAATCTTCATGATAGCTGCAAATCATAATACTAAGCCCCAAATTTGGCTGTACTCTTCCATAGTACCGAAAGGAATTTCTGTTAGTTTTCTGGTGAATTCCTTTCCATAAAAATCTGGACAAATCTTTAAAAATGAAGGCAAAACTGGAAGCATCCTCTTCCCAAGTCCACATATATATGTCTACCTTAAAAAAAAAAAAAATGTGGGCCATGCTGAAATGGATCTTAGCTCTATTATTCAATTATTTAATCTACTCAGAACCTAAGAAGTTCTAAGTGTGGCTTGTCTGGGTAACCTTGATGAAAGTCCCTGAAGTTCCCTGAATCTGTACTTCCTTATCTTTTAAATAGGAATGCTAAAGTCTTACCAATTATCACTCATTTTAAAAAGGAAGTGCTAAGGTGGCTGGCATTCTATAAGCCTGTAATAGGACACCATTTTAAACTCATCATTAACATGTGTCCTTAGGGTATGCAGCTCAGAAACTAGCAGTCTTTAATTGGACTTTATTAGACTTAAGGGAATCCAAGGCTCTCTCCACAGTGAGAACAGCTCAAGTGCAAAGCATGGAGTCAGAACAGTCATGGAGAATGTCAGGAGAAGGACAAAGTAACATTCTCAGGGCTCTAGGAATAGAAGTGATGATCTTTCTTGTTTTGATATTATCAACATGCTTTCACAATCCCACTAGCCAGAATCACATAATCAGCAATTCCTTGGGTGACCTAAAAGAACTTTTTGAACTTGTAAAATGAATTTGTAAAATTCGATACATATACAAAACAAAAACCCACCAACTGATAAAGGCCCAGATCGTAAAATGATTACTCTTGTGAGTGAATGAGCAAGTGTGTATAATATTCCGAGGCTGAGAATGTAAAGCATAAAGTTATAAATGTTAAAGATAAACTCAGCATTTCTTTAGAGATTTTGAAAGCACACAGTAATATAGAAAAATAAATTTATTGGGTATAAATTTTATGGCATAAACTGCAGGGCTGAATGTAGGAGAAACTCTAGTCAAGAAAGATAAAACAGTCAATTTCAAAGAACTTTTACAATTAAAAGTGAATATTATCAGGGCAAGGTAAGAAATGGATGGGAACATAATAATTGGACAAGAACAAGCATTTATTGAAGATATGTGGTCACAACTAAAATGAGTAATTTTCTAATCTTCGGTTTGATCTATAAAGTGTTAGTTTATACAGTCTCATAAATACAAACACTTTCAAATATAATCTCAGACAAAGAAGAAATGTTTTCCTGTTGTCATTTACCCGAAATCAAATTACAGACTTCTTCCCTTTTGTATGACTCTTTTAAAACCTTTCCTTTTGGTATATCTGAGACTGCTCACGTTCACCAATATCTTATTCCCTATTCTTCCTGAACACTCCGTATTTCTCAGTTCCCATGCATGTAGTTATGTAACTGGAACCTACTTTCTGATCTTCTGATTGTCCAGTGGAACAGAAGTTATAATGATTTAGACCATATGGAGGTCTGGGTATCAACTTTCCCATACAAATGCTCATGCTACTTCTTTTTACCCACCTATGCAGCAGAAAGGAAAGGACTCTAAGGTCTTATTTGAAGAAATCACATGACAAAGAAACCTGGATTCCTGAGACACCACGTAGAGTAGAGCTGCTCTGGAGAAACGCCAGACCAGGAATATTCACATTAATACTTTAGATATATAAAAGTGAGTTTAAGAGATTTCTGTAATTACTATAGTAGTTAGTCTACTCTGAGTAATGCTAATAATACTGTCAACACAGTTTATCATTCTGGCTTCCCAAAGACTGTTAGGAGTGGTTTCATCTGCAATCTACGAAAGCTATACACATTGATATTATCTTTGGTCTCTGTATTTTATTTACCCAGATTCTCTGTAGTTTCTTTCTCAGATTGAGAAACAAAATTCGTCAGATTCATCCATTCTTATTATTTCCTAACAAAACTCCCGAATTCTGGTTTGAGTCATCTTTTCTAGAATTACTGCAACAGCATCCTAAGTAATCACTCTTGCTTCACTCTGCCTTTTGCAAACCGTATGTAGTAGTGGACTGGACCATATTAACCTGGCTTGAAAGGCTCTTGGTTATCTCATCTCTTTTACCTCATGTCTCTTCAACATGGATGACTTGTTTTTGTCCACAAGTCACTTAACGCCCCGTGTTGACTTTTTTTTTTTGTTTTGATGTCTTCACTGATTTAGAATGACCATTCATTTTTCAATTCAAGTGCACATATTTTATAAACAAACAAACAAATAATGTCCAACATGGAGCTTGAATCTCACAACCCCAAGGTCAAGAGTCGTATGCTCTCCTGACTGAGCCAGCCAGGCACCTGCATATATTTTAAATTTTATAGTCTTCATAAGCGATCCAATACCCACCTTGAGAGACAGGCCACTTATTCTGATGTCTTCTGTGTCCTGCACTAATATGAATTATTCTATTTGGTTCATATGTTCATTACAACCCATTCAACCCTTTGTTTCCAATATCATAGCAAACAACAGTTAGTGTTATTTTTTAATAAATTAGGATCTCAGAATTAATGAACTATAGAAATGATCCCTGAAAGTATAGTCCTTAGGATCTCAGAATGATATTCAATATATGATCTAATTATTCTACTTCTTAGTTAATGATGAATTTGTTATTAAAATATTAAATATTCAAGAGAATTAAAAAATGTTTTCATAAAAAGAAAAAAGGAAGGAGAGAACAAAGTTGAAAAACTGACATGAGATTGAAGAGAAAGAAGGCTTTAATTCTGTTGGTTTAACATATAGAATAATTGTTCTGTTTTGTATAGAGGTTATCAAAAAACATATTCCTAGGCCCCACACTTACATTGTTAAAACAGTCTCTCAAGAAGATCTAACTTGTAAGTAAACATAGTTGACTCTAGAATGTCCCTAGATATTCTGTTAATAAACAGTTTTAACTTCTTAGTAAACAACTTGAATTAATAATACATGGAAAAGAAAATATCCCCTGCTATACTAGAACCAATAGGCTAAATTACTATAGTTTAGCATCTTTTTTTTTTATAAAATTTTTTTTTAACATTTATTTATTTTTGAGACAGAGAGACAGAGCATGAATGGGGGAGGGTCAGAGAGAGAGGGAGACACAGAATCCGAAACAGGCTCCAGGCTCTGAGTGGTCAGCACAGAGTTTGACACGGGGCTCA
The DNA here is from genome assembly GCF_023721935.1 of Panthera uncia. Taxonomy (NCBI): domain Eukaryota; kingdom Metazoa; phylum Chordata; class Mammalia; order Carnivora; family Felidae; genus Panthera; species Panthera uncia. Next base: position 68,476,437 of record NW_026057582.1, read on the forward strand.
AACTCATGGACCGCAAGATCATGACCTGAGCCGAAGTCGGACGCTCAACCGACTGAGCCACCCAGGCGCCCCTAGTTTTAGCATCTTTAATAATATGTTTCATAGTATAGCAAAAACATTAGAAAAATTGGAATCAGATAGAAGAGGGACCAGATTCAGCCTCTGCACTTCCTAGAATTATCAATATGGACACATTATTTCATATCATTCAGGCTGATTCCTCAAATATAAGTTGGGGATAATATCTAACTCCCAGAATTTTTGGTAAGATTAAGTGACAAATTTTAATGAAGATCATAATCGAGTGCCTATCTATCTGATGTGCAGAAAAAAGTCAATAAATATCAGTGCCCACCACCTTTGTCTCGATTTGTCCATGTAAATTCAAACATTTTTACATTTAAAGCCAAATGATTTTTAACATAAATCATGATCAAAATTTTCACTGAGAGAGTTTTAAAGTAATTTCAATATCATGATTTCTTATCACACTTTTTCTATTTTGTATTCCACCAACAATGTCTTCATCTTCTCCTTTTCTTTTCCAGTAAATACTAGTGAAGTGACAACTACACACCAAACTATATAGTAGATGAAAAAAAAAAGAATTGCATTAGTTATCTCTTGCTGTGTAATAAATTAACACAAATTTAATGACATACAACCACAAATATTTATTATATCAGTGTTTCTGAGAGTCAAAAATATAAGAGTAACTTACTGAGGGGTTCTGGTTTGGGGTCTCACATGAGGTTAGAGTCAAGATAGTAGCTGGAGTTTGAGTCAGCTTAAGACTTGAATCGACTAAAAGATGTGCTACCAATTTGGCTCAACCATACATCTGTTGACTAGAGATGTCAGTTTCTCACTGGTTATTAGTAGGAGATCTCATTCCTTAAAATGTGAATTTCATATAGTTGCACTGAAATGACTTTATAACATACTAGGTAGTTTATCCATTGCACACTAGAACATTGAGGCTTAAAATTACGATGGCAAAACTAGCTCTAGTTTAGACTGTCCCTTTCAGTCCAAGCTGACATTGTTTCTACCAATGTAATTCTTTTAAAACTGTTTGGATCTTCTGTTGATCTTAATGTGCTAAAAGTCAAATTGACAAATCTCTTTAATATATATTCCTTTTTACTTTATACTTAAGCTAAGGAGCATTATCCTTAAGCTTTTTAGCATCCCTATCACTTGGGTTAGAGGATCTGTGACGCATACTCTTAAAAGTTTTTAGAGCACTTTTTCCCCTGACTGAATAGCATTCTGAGGCATCACCTTTGAGCTTTATGATGTATTAACAAAGATTTTACAGTCCCAGCTTTGATTTCATCTGTAGAACATGTTTTCTTGGTGGTGTTTGCTATCTGAAGTGGTTGAGAAATTTCAAAGCAATAAAATCCTTGCTCCTTTGTATTTAACAATGCTTAATTCAGTTCATCTCTCTATTCTCACATTTTACCATGAGCATCGAGAAGAAATCAGATGGCCTTTTCAACATTTAGTCTAGAAAGCTCCATAGCCAGATCTTCCAACTCATTAGGTACATTCTCTACATTGCATGTTCTTGCAGGCATAGTTGTGGCTTACCTTTTTCCTACTACACCAAAGACCTCCTTTCCTCCTGGTTTTACTAAGATATGGATAAATTTATTTTCAGCTCTCATGCAGAGCTTCCTAAACTGTCACCATTCATCTAGACAGAGTTTCTTCAAGGCTTGTAACAACTTCTATGACTTTTCTTTTCAAAATCCTACCAGTTTTATCCACTGACTGGTTCCAAAGACATTTTACATCTCTGTCATGGCAGCATGATGAACCACTTCCAGTTACTTTGTATTGATTATAACCTAGGCTTAGAAGTTATTCTGTAATTTTTACTGCATTCTATTTGTCAGAAGGTCATAAACTATAGCCCACACTCAAGGAAAGGGGATCTAAACTTACTTTTTGGAGGGAAAAGTGTCAAAGTATTTGATTTGTGGCCATATTATAAAACTCCGCAGAAAGAAAAATAATAATAAGACATATTCTTACTTCAAGGCTTTCATAATTGGTAAAAGTAGCAAATACATAAATAAGCATGATATAATATAATGTATGTTTGAATAGATTCATGTGAAATAATTTTTTTAGATGCAGAGGAAGGAATACTATATTTATGTCATTTGAATGAGTTTGTAAACTTTAAGGGTGAATAGCATTCCCAATTCAGAGAAACTGGAAAATGGTATTCTAGGCATAGAAGACACCATGAAAAAATTGAGGTAGATGAAAAGCATGAGTGGTTTTGGGAATAGTACTAAGGTCCACAGAGATATCTCGTAAGAATGTCAAAAGTATGGAGTTGCAGGATAGGGTGTTTGTTGGTGTATAAATGTTAAGAGAATTAAATACTATACTATAATACGGAGTTTGAACACAAAATCCAAAGAAGATTGATTTTACAAGCATGACATTTCTTGGAGGTTTCAACATTTTATTATAAAATTCATGTGGCATTTCATGCTATTCTATAATAAATCAGTATTTATATTTAAAAAGTTTACTAGCCCTTAAGTAAATTTTTCATTCATGGAAAAAGTGCAATTATTTACACTTTGACTTCACATACAGTTCACATGTTGTCAAGTAATCTTTGAGTGATCCAAAGTAAAGATGCAATCCATGGCATAGTTAGCAATGCTGAAGCATAAGGAGATATTTTTAAAGAGGGTATTATAGTAAGATCTGATTTTGAGAGAGTTAATTGGGGATAATGAAGACTCAAACCTGCATTTTGGGAAGTCAGGAAGGGCACAATATTGAAAGAGACGATTAATGTTTGAACAGTAAAAGTGTAACTTAAGAGAAGCACCAGTTACAAGAGAATTTATAGGAAAACAGACCCACTTCCTAGAATTAACTGAATCATTTGCACTTCACAAAATGTTATTTTCAAACAACTGGCTCAGCCAACTGTGCATAGACTGTATTTCTCTCGGGGAGTCATTCATTCAGTTCTCAGTCCATCTTGTAACAATCACCATTGATGAGAGAACTGTGAACAGAATACAGTCAGAACACATTCTATTCAAGAGATTCTACTTCATTTTTCAATAATGACTACGTATTTCCACAACAAGTCTGAAAGAAGGCTATTTAAATGACTGTATCTTTATTTACTTAGCCAGGAAAACTAAATGGTATGATTTGTTAACTTTAAAATTGTTGTGTGTTGAAGAGGCCAAGGGCTAGTTCAGAGATTACATACTATACCTATAGACTCCAAACGTACCAAACTCTCAATCCACAAGTCAATTTTCACAAAAAAGAAATAAAAGATTTATGTTGCTAAGACTGCTTTCAAATGAAAATGTAATATTTTTTAAATAATGTCAAAATATATATTAGTTACATAAAAAACTGGCCCTTCTTATATCCCTATACCTTCAACTTTAGCAGCTCACTATTGGACCTGAAAGAACTCAAGTAGAAAATAAAATCTGTCTCCTGATTCACCCCACAAACCCAGCTTCTGATGTGGCAGAGAAAAAACAAGGCGACTGCTGTTTAAATCTTGTTTTTTAAGAGGGTGACATAAATCATGTATACTGAGAGTTGCGGATGTATAAATGCCTTACTTATCTTCCATTAACAGTCAATTAGCCTGAGGAGAAAACTTTTAGTAGAAGGTGTGGGAGGAATTGTCAGAATGCATACCGGAGGCGGATCAAAAAGTAATAATGATCTCCCTGCCAAGATGCCTCCTACTCCCCAAATCCCCATGAAATCTCAACAATCCCGGAGTTAAGCAGATGTGATTCTATATGCTTAAGACAGAGAGAAGGAAAACACACACACACACACACACACACACACACAAGACAAAACAAAACAAACAGAACTAGCAATTTGGAAAGAATTCACTTAGGTTGGAGGAACTAACTTTAAACATTTTAGAATGCAAAATAACTGAAGGTAAGACAGAGAAAGGTCTCTATAATAGCGGTTGCTTAAAATCAGAATCAGAATCAGAAAAATAGTGCTGCACTTTAAAAGGAGAGTAGAGTATAAGCCATAAGAGAGAAGATAGCAAATAGGTTCACTGGAGGTTTTCCCCTAGAATTCTATTTCAACACAATTTAGACTTCAGTGAGCACAGAAAATGTGAGTTGGGAAAGAAAAGAGAATGGGTGCTTTACTGAGGTTATCAATCCAACTTTTCACATAAAATAAGGCTTCCCTGATAGTGCATCAGGACATATCTGAAGTTACGGAATTCTTATACCTGATATTAACTTTTATAACCTGGCATTGTCTTCCTGCCTTCACCTCAGAATGTCACTTGTTAGAAGCCAGAAGACAGTATGGAGCAAGGGATGAGAGCTCGTGCTCTGGAGAGGCTAGAAAGTCAGTAGTATATTCTTCAGGCTAAGTAGGATTTTAACTAAACAGCTGACCTTTTTTTTTTAATGTTTATTTTGAAATAATTATTGGATCACAGAAAGTTGTGGAGGAATGTAAAGGGAGGTCCAGTTCACCAGGTATCCAGTCTTCTCTAATTTAGACATATTGTGTTAACAAAGCACAATATCAAAATCAGGCAATTGAAATTGGTACAATTCACATAACCGGTTATACATGCACTCATCTGTATGTGTATATGTGTGTGAATTTCTATGCAATTTTATGATATGTATATGTCCATGTATCTACTGCCACAGTCAAAACGCAGCATGGTACCGTCCATTAAGTCTCCCTAGTGTTACTCTTTATAGCCACACTCACCCCCATCATTCCATTCATAATCTCTGCCTACCATTAATCTTTTCTCCATCTCTATTATTTCATTACTTCAAGAATATTATAAAATGAATCATATACAGGCTAGATTTTTTATAAACCTATATAATATATATAAAGATTGAATTTGAGGTTGCATTTTTTTCACTCATCATAATTTATTTGAGGTTCATCCAAGTGTATCAATAGATTGTTCCTTTTAACCGTTGAGTAGTCTACTAAGGCATAGGTATATCATATATTGCTTAGCCACTCATCTGATGAAGGATATTGAGTAATTCCCATTTTGGTCTATTACAAATGAAGCTGATATGAACATTTGTGTACAGGTTTCTGTGTGACTATAAGTCTTCATTTCTCTGGGATAAATGCCCAAGAATGCAACTGTTGAGTCTTATGTAGTATACATCTTTAATTTTAAAAGAAACTGTCATTTTTCCAGCTATATGTACCATTCTACATTCCCACCAGCAATGTATGAATGATACACTTTTGCCACATCTTTACTTGAATTTGATATTAGTATTTTTTTAAACTTTAGTCTTTGGATTAAAATTGTGCTTGTAATTGCATTTCCCTAGTAGCTAACAATGCTGAGTAACATTTTCTTGTGCTTATTTGATGTATCTTTTGCCCATCCTCTAATTGGATTAATTGCTTTTTAAAGGTTGACTTTTGAGGGGCGTCTGGGTGGCTCAGTCGGTTAAGTGTCTGACATCGGCTCAGGTCATGATCTTGCAGTTCATGGGTTTGAATCCCACATCGGGCTCTGTGCTGACAATTCAGAGCCTGCAGTCTGCTTCAGATTCTGTCTCCCTCTCTCTCTGCCCCTACCCCGCTTGTGTTCTGTCTCTCCTTCTCTCAAAAATAAATATTAACCAAAAAATTTTTTTAATTAAAAAAATAAAAATAAATGTTCACTTTTTTTTTTTTAATTTTTTTTTCCAACGTTTTTTATTTATTTTTGGGACAGAGAGAGACAGAGCATGAACGGGGGAGGGGCAGAGAGAGAGGGAGACACGGAATCGGAAACAGGCTCCAGGCTCCGAGCCATCAGCCCAGAGCCTGACGCGGGGCTCGAACTCACGGACCGCGAGATCGTGACCTGGCTGAAGTCGGACGCTTAACCGACTGCGCCACCCAGGCGCCCCAAATGTTCACTTTTGAGAGTTCTTTATTATTCTAGATAAAAGTCCTCTCTTGGATATGTAATTTACAGATAGTATATCCCAGTCTCTGATTTTTCTTTTCATCCTGTTAATAGGATCATTAGCAAAACAAACATTCTATATTTGATGAGAGCCAATTTATTAATATTTCTTTATTGGTATGTTTTTGGTGTCATGTTTGACAACTCTTCACTTAGTCCTAGGTCATGAAGATTCTCTCCTTTTCCCCTCATAATTTCTTATACTTTTATGTTTTAAATTTAAATCTGTTATCTATTTTGAGTTAATGTTTTATTAAGGTGTGAGATTTAGGTAGAGATTCTCTTTCTTTTTATTACCTATATATAAAATTGCTCCAACACAACTTTTCCTCCATTGAATTCCTTTTGTAACTTTGTCAAAAATCAAGTGGGTATATTTATATGGACTTATTTCTTGTTACTTTATTCTCTTCCATTGATCTGTGTAACTTTCTCTGTAATGGTATTACAGTGTCTACTTCACTATGCTATACACTATAACTACTATAATGATATAGTAAGTCTTAACACCAGAAAGAATGATTTCTCCCAATTCACTTTTCTTTTTCAAAATTGCTTTGGGTATTCTACGGTCTTTCCTTTCACATACACATTTTAGAGTATGTTTATCTATGTTGACAAAAATGTTGCTGGAAATTTAATAGAAATTTCATTAAATGTTTATTTCCTCTGTAGGGGCCAAGGGCAGGCTGCCTCAGGTTGGGACACTGTACCATGAACATTACTTCAAATTAAAAGCAATCAAATCTCAGCAGATTCAGGAGAAGCTCTTTACCCTTCCCTCAACTGCCTGCTTATACTAGGAATAGAGCTATTAACAGAGATTTCCTCTTTATCTAAGAAACTTATCTGCATAATAGGGCAAAGTTTGTTTTCTAAATATCTTCCACCTTTCCGTTAATGGTCTTTCTCCCCTTTGTATTGGAGACCTTACCCCTCTCTTTAGCTCAGTGTAAGTTTCATGTTGTTTCATGGTCTTTGGAATTTCCAAGTTGTGTGGATTCCCCATAAATATGCTATTAAATTTTATTTTCTTCTGTTCTTCTATCTCATGTCAATTTGATTCTTAGTCCAGCTAGAAGGGCATTTAGTGGTAGAGAAAATTCTTTCTCCCCAACATGTATATTGAGTCATCCAATCCATGAGCATGACATATTTTTCCATTTACTCAGATCTTCTTTTATTTTTTTCATCAACGTTTTATAAATTGCAGCATAGAGATCTTGTATATGTTTTGTTAGATTTATACCTAAGCATTTCATATTCTTTGGAGCATTTTTAAATGGTATTACATTTTTGATGTAGATTTAATGTTTTTCTTACTTATAGAAAGTCTACTTGTGTGTGCATGTGTGTGTGTACGTTGATCTTGTATTTGGCAATCTTGTTGAACCCACTTAATTCTAGTTATTTTAGGAGAATCAATATTTTCTATCTAGCTAATCATGTCATCTGCCAATAGAGATAGTTGCTTTACTTCCTTTCCAGTCTGTGTGATTTTATTCCCTCCCTCACTCCCCACCTTTTTTTTCCTTATTGTATAGACTAGAATTTGCAATACTATGTTGAATAAGAGGATTAAGAGTGGACATACTTGAAATCTTTTTTATTTATTTATTTATTTTACATTTATTTATTTTTGAAAGACAGAGTGAGACAGTGTGTGAGGGAAGGAGGGGCAGAGAGAGAAGGAGACACAGAATCTGAAACAGCCTCCAGACTCTGAGCTGTCAGCACGGAGCCTGACACAGGGCTCAAACCCACAAACTATGAGATCATGACCTGAGCTGAAGTAGGACATTCAACCAACTGAGCCACCCAGGTGCCCCAACATACTTGCCATCTTCACAACCTTAGAGGGATAGTCAGTCTTTCACCATTAAGTATTACAGCTATAGATTTTGTCTGTAGATATATTTATCAAGTTGAGGAAGTTTCCCTCTCTTTCTAGATAGCTGATCATTTTTATCATTAATGGTATTAGTTTTTGTCAAATTCTTTTTCTGCATCAATTGATATGATCATGAGATTTTCTTCCTTATCCTACTGATATGGTACATTACACTGATTGATTTTCATATGTTGAAACAGTCTTAGATACCTAGAATAAATTTCACTTGGTTGTTACGGTTTTTTTCTCAATATTGCTGAATTGATTTGCTAATATTTGTTAATGATCCTTACATCTAGCTTTATGAGAGATATCAGTTTATAATTTTCTTTTTTGTTTTTTGTACTCTCCTACCTAGTTTTGGAATTAAGGTAATACTGGCCTCAGAAACTGAGTTGAGAAGTATTCACTTAACTTTTAACAGACTCATTAACCCCCATCTTTCAAATAAAGTGAATGATCTTTCCTTAACTATAAAACAGGGATAATAACTTTTAAGGTAAAAAATATTTTTAAAAATATTCTTAAAAGTGTTAACCTAGAACCTGGAATACAGAAGGTGCTCAATAAATGGAAGCCAGAGCTATTTATATTGATCTGGTACTCAAAATATAGAGGGAGAGGGATGAAACTCAGCAGTGTCCTTCCTTCTGCACTCTGCTGTGCAAATGTCACCCGCTAGACCCCAAGACCTGACCTTAACAGCCCACCTGCTTGTACTCACACACCTTTGTCCCATATTTTCCCCTTAGGTTCTTCTTTCCAGCTTATCTCTTAATTCAGGTAAATGCAAAGTGAAACCACTCCTGGAGTAATAGCAACTGCCCTGATAAGACCTCTAGCTGGCCCAGAGCACTCAGACTAGTTTGAGCTAAAACCCTGTCTCACACCTGCGCAGATGGACTATGGAGTGACCTCTAGAATGACAGACAACTACCTTTACCTCATTATAACACAAAATCTCCACCGAAGGAGGAGCATAAGCCTCATTTACATAACATACAATGTTTATATACACATGTTTCCTAAAGACACATAAGAGACCTTATGCCTAGCTCTACATATGATGACAAGGCTTCCTATCTAATCATTCAACCTAACCCTAAATAAAAGGAATCCTTTCACCCTTGCTCAGGGAGTCATGGCTTTGGAAGCCACTCCCTGTGATCTCCTTATTTGCTGCAAATAAAGTTTTCTTCATGCAACAACTCAACCTGGTGTAATTTCTGCCTCACCAAGGAGTGAACTCATGTTGGTTCCATTACAGAGCTTCCTACAAACTTCATCTACCATTGTCTTGCATGACACTCTCCACCCCTCTCCATTAATACCACAATTAGGGTTCAAAAATAAGTAAATTAGTAAATAAATAGATCAATTTTGCAAAAAGATAAATACATCTATCTAATGTAGAAATACCTAAATATACTGGTCAATTCTGAGAAGATTCAAATGAGAACAACTCAAACAATAATGCTAGGATGACATCAAGAGAAGAATAAAGAAATTAAGATTGCAGACCCTTGTCACTAAAAGTGTGATCTGAGCCCAGCCAATATCACCATAACCTGAAAGTGAGTTAGAAATGAAAATCTCAGGGTGTATGGGTGGCTCAGTCGGTTAAGCGTCCGACTTCATCTCAGGCCATGATCCCACTGCTTGTGGGTTCAAACCCTGCATCAGGCTCTGTGCTGGCAGCTTACAGCTCACAGCTTGGAGCCTGGAGCCTGCTTTGGATTCTTTCTCCCTCTCTCTGCCCCTCCTCCACTCAAGTTTGCACTCTCTCTCTCTCTCTTCCTCTCAAATATAAATAAACATTAAAAAAAAAAGGAAAAGAAATGAAAATCTCAGGCCTACAGCCCAGATTTACTGATTCAGAATCTACATTTTAATAGAACCTTTAGGTGATTGCTATGCATATTAACAATTGAGCAAACAACAACAAAAATCCACTTTCATAGACAACAGAAGACAGAAACATATATATCCATCTATATATATAGATAGATAGATAAATAGATGGATATATATATCCATGTGTGTGTGTGTGTATATATATATACATATATGTATATATATATCCATCTATCTATCCATCAATTTATCTATACATATAGATATAGATATATAGATATTAGGTTCTCCCTCCCACTTCCTTCATTCTCTTCTGCTTGAGTTATGGCAATAATGGTTCCACTAGCTTAGCTTTGAAAGAAAAGGAGAGTGAGAAGCTAAGCTGATGCTGATGAACTTACTTCTGAGCTATTTAGAGCTTTCATTTTTCTTTTTATTGTAAAGTTTGTGACTGTCAAACAAGTAGTATTTATGCCTTGAAACTTAAGAACAGAGAAAAATCCTCAGTTTCAGACTTTAAAGACTTATTAAATTACTTGGCAAATACTTGCTATTGTTACTCTCCAAAGAAACGAACAAAAGGAAGGAAGTTAAGATCCTGTACTTTGCGGTAATACACGCCATTGAATGGCACTGGCAGTTAGCAGTCTCAAAAATCTGCTCCATTTAGGGTCCCTATTCTTTTCATGAATGAGGCACAAAAGGAGAGTTAAAGACAGTTGTAAGGGAGGAAAGATAATTATAATTGTTTCTCTCCTCTTCTAGGTTCGTGGCGAAGACCACCGTGTAATAAAACGCAGATTAACAAGAGAAAAACGAATACAAGTTTAATAGGATGCAAACCTCTTGTATACCTGGGGAAGACATCTCCCAGGAAAACTGAGTAACTCTCCAAAATGACCCAAGCCATTACCTTAAATATCATCTCCCTCTAAAGATATAAGAAGATTTGGAGGGTTTGGGAGCCAGTCATGGGAGGTTATCAGGCTAAGCACAGTAAAAAACGGTATGGTTATTAACACAGATTTAAGTCCATGCCATCTCCATTGATAAGAATTTCTAGAGACTTAGTTATCCACCTCTTTCTGGAACAGATAGGAGGACACACCCTTACAAATGGAGATTTCCCTTATAAATGTAAATGTCTCTTACAAAAGGTCAACTTCTACTTGGTTATAGAGCAGCTCCCATGTCTGCTGTTTTTTTGCTTTTGTTTTTTTAAATTGCCAGCTCAAAATACTCCTTATGCCAAAGAGACACTTTTGCCATGGCAAATTCTGTCCTCCTTCACAGGTTGGGGGCTGGAAAACTGCAAAGAGAACTATAGGGTAAGATTTTAACATATTAAATCAAAGCATTGGAAATATTGATCCAAGAAGCTTCCCTTTAAAAGATCTAGGATTAAATTAATTAAATTACTATTGGCATGTTTTGTAAAGGAGTTAAAATTAAAATGTATGAACTTAAAAATAATATAAACTGTTGTAGAGTAATTGATTCTCCCATTGGATTTTCTGTTTCAAATATAAACCTGTCTAATTAAAGTGGAATTATTACTCAGATATTTCAGGCTTCCGTTTTCAATATTGCTCTTTTTCACCTTAATCTTCTAGTGGTCACTCTGGGAACTAAGAATTAAGAGTAGCAAGGTTTTTCTAACCCTTTAAACCAGAATCTCTATGGAATCAATTGCTTAAACTTTTTTTTTTTTAAATTTTTTTTTTTTTAACATTTATTTATTTTTGAGACAGAGAGAGACACAGCATGAACGGGGGAGGGTCAGAGAGAGGGACACACAGAATCTGAAACAGGCTCCAGGCTCTGAGCTGTCAGCACAGAGCCCAACACAGGGCTTGAACTCACTGACCCCGAGATCATGACCTGAGCCGAAGTCAGCCGCTCAACCGACTGAGCCACCCAGGCGCCCCAGCTTAAACTTTTAAAAGAGTAAACAGCTAACATACTTCACGTCTCTCCTGTGCTCTTTATGGGAGGTTACAGAGAAAACCACAGGCCTAAAATGGAGTCCCTGGTGTTAGACCCATATCACCAAACTGAGGTTTAACACCTAACCTATTTGCAATTTCACCATTTCCCAGGAATGTAATCTGAAAAGATTCTTTTGTCCCCCAAAAGGATCTGGCCCAAAATTATCCTTTTCTTTGGTTGTTTATGACTTCCTTGTCCCACCTTTTAAAACCTTTCCCTTTTGGTAGCTCTCTTGAGCTCTTTTCCATTTGCTAAAGGGGATGCTGACTGATTCATGAATGATTCCATAGAGCCAATTAGATCTTTAAAATATATTCAATTGAATTTTTGTTATTTAACAGGGGAAAGATGTAGAGTAGGTGTCAATCATTTAACCAGCAGTAACCTTGAAATAGGACTATTCCTCTGCAAACTCAACTATTTTGTTTTTCAAATTCCTTTTTCTGTTCAGCAAGTCTAAAAGTATATAGTTCTGATTCTACACTCTTTCTGCAAATGACCCTGAAAACATTTGTGTGTCAGCATCACTTAGCATTTCCAACCACAACCTCAGTAACATGCTGGGTGTTGATGGGTTTTTAATACTAATGATATCCTTTCCATCCTGCAGGGAATCAAAATCATACATCTGACTCCCTTCCTATAGCAGATTTTTCCCTTAACTAAAACAAGCAACTTATTCCTGTCCCAATAGACTCTCATTTAGAGATGCAGTGTTTTTGTAAGAAAATAAAAGAATTGAAAACCCTGCATCTTCAGCCTAGCCTAATTTATGTGTCTTTCTTTAAATGCACATGTTGCAGTAATAACAAAATGAGACAATAACACTTCCAGTGTTGTATAAAAGTATGCCAACTGTAATCTTCATGTGTAAGCAGAGTCAGGGGTCCCCAGAAAGAGAAGTCATTTTAGGCCCCCACCTATGTTAGTCTCCATCTTGAGAAGGGCACAAGCTTCATTACCATAACACAGGATGTATGTATAGGCATGTTTTGTAAGTGTGCCTGTGCAACCCCATGCCCACCTTCACATGGATGACAAAGCTCCCTTTTGTGAATATTCATCCTAACCCTAAATAAAAGAAACACACCTACTCCCACCTGAGGAGTTCTGACTTTAAAAGTTATTGCTGTGATCTCCTTAACTGCTGCAAATAAAGTTTCCTTGGTGTGACAACTCCACCTGGTGCAGTCTCTACCTGTAACTCATCAAGGAGCGAACTCGCATTAGTTCAGCTACACATGTACTGCTTGCTTTATTTCTCACAACAGCTCTACTGTTCTTGTAACTGAAACCCAAGTTACTTAAATTTAATGTATCCACCGTTACCCTATCTCCTCAATTTTCTTCTAGACATGAGCCAATATTTTTAAAGCAATAGAAGCATCAATACTATATATACTCTAGTACCTGCCTGCTAAGAATAATGTTAACTATAGAGTCTTGGGAGGATAATAGACATTATCCTTTGAGAAACTCAAGCAGCATCTTCCACATCAGATGAACATTCACACCACATAATCTGACCTTTTGTTGTTGATGTTAAGTTTATTTGTTTTGAGGGAGAGAGAGAGAGGCAGAGAGAGAGGCAAAGAGAGGGAGAGAGAAAATCCCAAGTAGGCTCCACACCATCAGTGCAGAGCCCAACGTGGGGCTCAAACCCACAAACCATGAATCATGACCTAAGCCGAAGTCCTATGCTTAATCTATTGAGCCACCCAGGCACTCCAAGGCCTGTTTGATCAAAAAGAGGTGGGACCCTAATCTCACCAGGCATCCCAGTCTATTGATGAATAGTTTCTATGAATAGAAAGTATTTCTTTGTATCTAATATATCTTGTGCTTTTGGCCGCTAGTTCTTATCTCTTAGAACTAAAGAGAAAAGTATAATGTCTTATCTGAACTACAGATTCTGAAATATTTTAAACTTTTTTCTTCCTTTTCCAGGCTTAAGATCTCTTTTTCATTATTTGACAGATCCTTAGTAGACTAAGCTCCTGGCACATAGTGGGCAGTTTATACATATTTACTGGAGGAATGACAGCTTCCTCAGATCATATAGGGTGGAAATAAAACCTGCTTCCTATGCTCAATATGCTTGTATTTGTAAATTTGAATTTGGGTCATCTGAGAAATCTTGGAATTTTTCTCATTTGGCTTTACCCCAGTCATTCCAGATTTATTCAAATAAAGGATTCAGTATTTCAGATCATTAAAATAACTTCTGAGCTGCATCATTATCAAATTCAATAAGCATGCTTTTTATGTTTCATTAAAATCATGATAAAATTTTTGAAGAGGTCCACTATAGGACAATGAGACAACAGACACCTGTCTCTTACTCTCTCACTAATATTTGGCAAAGATATCAGAATCCATGTAATCCCATCTACTCATCAACGTTTTTGTTTTAAAAACTTTGCCACTATACATATGAGAATATTAAAATATTAAAATTTTTCCTAATTTCTGAAATAAACTCCAAATAAATAAGTAAAATCAGTTCAGCAAGACTTGTTATATTATGGAACTGGTGCTGGTTCTAGCAACCCTAATATTCCTTTATGATTATTCTTGTGCTTAATACTCCATTTTCTAATTTTTTTTTTCTGGAGATGCTCATTATACTTGGTTTATAATTCTCAGAATCCATTTTTTTGAAAACTGCAATCTTAGCCTATCTTCATTTTCTTTTCTGTTTTTCTATTTTTTTATTTTAGAGAGAGAGAGACAGAGTGTGTGCAAGCAACAGAGGGGGTGGGGGAGGGGGGAGAGAGAAAGAGACAGAGAGAGAGAGAGAGAGAGAGAGAGAGAGAGAGAGAGAGAGAATCTTAAGCAGGATCCACGCTCAGTGTGGAGTCTGACTCAGGGTTCTATCTCATGACCCTGGGATCATGACCCAAGTTGAAATCAAGAGTCAGATGCTCAACTGAGTGAGCCACACAGGTGCCCTCATTTTTTTTATTCTATCCCCGTTCTCTATGATTTCTCTATACTTCTTACACTATTCTATTAATTTATACAGGCTTGGTATTTATGATGAAATCAAACTTCATGGGTAGCCTTTGCATATACTGTTACCTGTCTCATGTATTCTTCTCATTAAAGCATGATATACTATATTAATCAATTTCAAGACCATCCTTGATGTAGAAAAATACAACTGATTCTACTTAATTTCGTTTTCTGCAAACATTGCTTCAGTTGTGGGTCTCTCTTTTTTATGATCAAAACAAACTTAAAAATGCTCTTTGTTTCTGGTACCCTTGGCTCACTTCTAGGTCTAATCTCATTGTCAATATCCTTAGAGGTTTAAGTCAGTGTTCTTAACTTGCTGGTATGTTTCTTGCTCATTCTTTTAAAATCTGAACTGACAGAGTAGCAATCTACATAGTTACGGTAATATTTTTAGCTGCTTGTTTTTCCTTTTAGTATTTCTTTGATATTTTAATATTTTCTTTTTGGTTTTTACTTTTTTTTAAACAAACATTTGCCAATCTTGAATCTGTGTCTCTTTTTTATTATTTCAACCCATGGCATAATGGCTACTATTTCTATAGTTTTTAACATATTTTCTGAAGTTCATATATTTGATGGCACGTCCTAATTTTTATTTGTATTTTTTAATCATGATCACTTTGTGCCAATAATAGAGTTCCATGCCCTAACTACCCTTTAAAAATTGTTCATCACCATGGCAGACAGATATTCAAACTCTTAACTTTTCAGCCAGGCAAATAAGAAAGGACCAATTCTTTTTGTTTTAACTGAATAAAAGTTCCAGTCAAAATGTGGATAAGTTTTTCTCATTTCACATCTATGTTTTCCTTCTTCGCTAACATTTTGCTAAAGTGTGCTTTCCATCACTCTATCATCACTAAATTCATTAATGTATTTACCTTGATAACGTGGCTATGGGGCACTATGACATATAAACTGCTTAAAAACAACATGGATAGCTTATTTCTGGTTCACGACAGGTGCTCAAGTAGGCTTGGTAGTGGGAAGAGTCTTCTGCTCCATGTACTCATTCAGGGTCCCAGGATGACCAAGATCTCAATTACCTGGAATGTCCCAATTCATTGCATGTCAACCAGAGAATCATGTTGATATCACTTCTGCCTGTAATTCATTGCTCAGAACCAAGTATACGATTTTGCCTAATGACAAGAATTGGCATATAAATCGGATATTTGGTGAGAACCATCACCCCCACCTAGTTTGTGGATTACTTTGCATCTATATACTTCTTACCTCCAGCTCCTTTGATTAGAATTATTTCCTAAAAGTAACAGCCACATTCCAATTATGAATACTATTCCACTGAATTTCTGGTATATACCTACTAGCCACTTTTACTAAAGTATCAGGTCCTTACTTTATTTGCAGTTTTGCAAACAGTTATTGAAGCTCCACATATCAATATCTTTTATCTCTATATGTATTTCCTATGCATTCTCTCTACAATGATTATTAATATGACACACCTCCTTCTTTTATAAAATCTAGTTTGTGGGTTTGTTTTTGTTTTTGTTTTTGAGAATTCCCTCCTCTGCTATTTCATTTAAAATTATCCTGGTCAAATAGGAATGTTTTGCTAACCACATTACTCTGAGTACTGTAAGATCCAATGTCTTTGGCAATAAGAATTTTAAAATCCTATTTTTAACTTCATATCCACAGCCATCTGTTCACTGCTCATAAATACGTGTTCTTTCAAATTTTAACCTTCAATTGTAAGTGGCAAATAGTCCACATATGTTCCCAAATGCTTCTATTTACTATTATATTTACTAATTTGCTCATCAATATCACTCGAAAGACAGTCAAGTTCTCTTTATTCATTCATTCTTCATGTATTACTTAATTTAGCAAATGTGTATTGAATATCAACACTGCCAGACATCGTAATGGTGTTGCTTAGTATAATCTTTCCAATATATTTCAAGAAAAGCTGAAGATGAGTAGAAATTAAGGAAGGGATAGTTGGCTGAATATACATATGTCTATTTTGTTACCTAATGAAATTCTACGAAACCAACAACAAAGTGAATTTTTCAGTCATTAACCCATAAAAGTGAAAAGAAAGAGAAAAAAGACACTAGCATCACAACTGTGGAAGCTGGAAAGCATATGAATGAGTAGAAATGCCTAATACAGTGAAGAAATCTGAATCATAAATCCATAATGGGACAACTCAGAGTTAACTTAATTTTTTTTTTCCACAGGATCTGGAAAGTCACAGGGCAATCCTGGATTTGAAGGACAAGAAGGCTACACTAAGGAGGCCTAACTGAAAACCTGTCCAAGAAACACTCTAGCATCCAATTCCTTCCTCTGCTTTGTTCAACAAGATGATTTCTCCTTCGATATTTTGGAAAACAACTGGAAATTTATTTTGTGAGTAAAAAAGTTAAACAGAATAAGTAATAATGGAGTCTCATTATAGGCAAACTAGGCACCATACTTCAGACTGAAGAAAAATATGAGGATGCACAGAAAGGGTGCTGATGTACACTCAGTACCCTTTCTTCATTGCTTCCTTTAATTACCAAAACATGAGACAGATAATTGTTATCTAAGAAACATTTGAATCATTGTAGCTTGAGTTTTAGTAGCTTATGACAAGACACACAGGCAAACACAGAGAGAGACAGACAGACAGACAGACACACAGAAATGGAGAGGGAGAGGGAGGGAGAAGGAGGGAAAGGGAGAAAGGAAAAGAGAGAAAGAGGAAGGAAGGGAGAAAAAGGAAAAGAAAAGAGAGCCCATGATAGCACATTCTCAACTAAAATATCAAGTTAGATCACCCCTTAAGAAGTAAAGCACATATCTGCCCTTTCCACTGACAAGCTCAGTGCTTTCAAAAGCTTTAGTGTTGGGGTGCCTGGGTGGCTCAGTCGGTTGAGCGTCCGACTTTGGCTCAGGTCATGATCTCACAGCTCGTGAGTTCAAGCCCTGAATCAGGCTCTGTGCTGACAGCTCGGAGCCTGCAGCCTGCTTCAGATTCTGTGCCTCCCTCTCTCTCTCTGCCCCAACCCATGTGCATTCTGTCTCTCTCAAAAATAAACATCAAAAAAAATATTTTTTAAGTTAAAAAAAACTTCAGTGTTGCAGTTTTAAATCTGAGCAAACAATAAAGGATAATTAAAAAGATTGGAAACATACCAATATGAAAGATGTGGACCAAAACAGGCAAAAAGAAAACATTTGACAAAAATCATTGCCTAGGGAGGAAAGAAAATATAAAAATAAAATCTATTAGAAAGGATAAGAGAACATACAGGAATTCTGAAACAAGAAAGGAGTGCTTTGGCAAAGAGACATTCAGTGAATTTCTAAAAATTTAATGTTTATTTTTATTTTTGAGAGATGAGACAGGCAGAGCATGAGTGGGGGAGGGGAAGAGAGAGAGGGAGACACAGAATCTGAAGCAGGCTATGAGCTCAGAGCCTGATGCAGGACTAAAACTCATGAACCGTGAGATCATGACCTGAGCTGAAGCTGGAAGCTTAACCAACTGAGCCACCCAGGTGCTCCACATTCAGTAAATTTAAAAGAAACTTCTGGACATTAACATATTGGTGGCAGGGTTAAAAATTCAATAGTAAGTATTAGAAGAAAATCCTGAAGATATCTCCTAGATATGACAACACCGAGACACAAAAATGAATTGTAGGACGGGGCGCCTGGGTGGCTCAGTCAGTTAAGCATCAGACTTCGGCTCAGGTCATGATCTCACGGTTCATGAGTTCGAGCCCCACGTTGGGCCCTGTGCTGACAGCTCAGAACCTGGAGCCTGCTCTGGCTTCTGTGTCTCCCTCTCTCTCTCTCTCTGCCCCTTGCCTGCTCACACACTCTTGGTCTCAAAAATAAATAAACATTAAAAAAAAATTAAAAAAGAAATGAATTGTAGGAGATAAAAGAGCAAAAAATTAGAGAACCTTCTCAAAGGGCATAAATAACAACCACGTAGCTGGGCTTCTGGAGAAAAGAAAAAGAAAAAAAGATGTGAGGGAATACATTACTAACATTCATAATGCTAATTATTCCAGAATCTAGGATGTAAGGTCCAGATTGAAAGTGCCCACTAAGTGTTCTGTTCAAGGAAGACAGACCCACACCCGAGGCACATCATTCCAGAATGTCTGAAAACTGGGTAATAAAGAGAAGCTTCTAAAAGATTCTACAGAAAGAAAACAAGTCTTAGGCAAAACATGAGAAACCAAACTGGCATTATTCGTCTACCACACTAGAAATGACTTCGGAAAGTACTATGTACCTAAAATTCTATGATGACTCAACTTATCAATTAAGTGTGTCTGGAAAATAAAAATATTTTAATATGTATGAAGTTGCAAAAATTTACCTGTAAATACCCTTTCTCAGAGAGTCAGAGAACTACATGGGAAACAAAAGAGTCCACTGCAAATACTACACTTAATAAAATACTTATTTAGGGGAAAAAAGTAAATAGTAAAATATATTACCATTTCTTTAATCAAAATTTATATCTAGCATTTGAGGTTTGTTTTTGGTTTCGAGGATGCTTGAGAGTGAACACAATACTAATGGTAACTTTGCTTTTTTGTGTTTTTCTTTTCCTGGCTATCTCACCAGTGACATTTTTTTCACTTCAGGAAATAGGTATAAATAAAACTATTTAGATACATCTTCCCTGATTGTTGTGGCTAGGAATTCCAGTACTATGTTAATTAACAATGGTGAGAGTGGATATCTGGATCTGTTTTATTCCTGACCGTAGAGGGAAAGCTCTCAGTTTTTCTCCCTTGAGGATATTAGTTGTGGGTTTTTCATATATGACCTTTATTATGTTGAGGTATGTTCCCTCTAACCCTGCTTTGTTGAAGTTTTTTATCATGATGTGGTACTTGGTCAAATGCTTTTTCTGCATCTATTGAAGTGAACATACGGTTCATGGTCTTTCTTTTACAATGTGGTTTATCACAGTGATTGATTTGCAAATTTTGAACTACTCTTGCAACCCAGGAATAAATTCCATTTGGTTGTGGTGAATGATTTTTTTAATGTATTATTGGATTTGGTTTACTAGTATTTTATTGAGAATTTCATCCATATACATCAGGGATATTGGCCTGTAGTTCTCTCTCTCTCTCTCTCTCTCTCTCTTTTTGTGGGACTGTTTATATGGTTTTGGTATCAGGCAACAAAAAGAAAAGGAATCCAGATCAGCAAGGAAGAAGTAAAACTTTCACTATTTGCAGATGACATGATAGTAGATATAGAAAACTCAAAAGATTCCACCAAAAAACTGGCAGAACTGATAAATGAATTCAGTAAAGTAGCAGGATGCAAAATCAATGTAAAGAAATCTGTCTCATTTCTATACACCAATCATGAAGATCAGAAAGAGAAATTAAGGAGTCCATCCCAATTACAATTGCACCAAAAAGAATAAGATATCTAGGAATAAACCTAATCAAAGAGGTGAAAGACCTGTACTCTGAAAATTATAAAACACTGGTGAAAGTAATCAAAAGCAATTAATATTTTAGTTATAATAATATCAACATTGTCAAAGAGTTAACAATAAATTGAATAATTCATCATAAAGACAACATGGTGTAAAAACTAATATTATCCTTAATAAGCATGTGAATGAATAAACAGAAACAGAGACATTTAGCAAGTTGATCGGGGTCACAGAGCTAGTAAGTGATAGACTCAAGTATAAATTAGGCAGTTTGGATCCAGTTTAGAGAGAGATAGATCAAGAGACAGAGACAAATCAAGAAACATACTTTTTTTTTTTTAATTTTTTTTTAATGTTTATTTATTTTTGAGACAGAGAGAGACAGAGCATGAATGGGGGAGGGTCAGAGAGAGGGAGACACAGAATCAGAAGCAGGCTCCAGGTTCTGAGCCATCAGCCCAGAGCCTGATGCGGGGCTTGAACTCACCAACCGTGAGATCGTGACCTGAGCTGAAGTCTGACGCTCAACCGACTGAGCCACCCAGGCACCCCAAGAAACATACTCTTAACTATAGATGGTTACCAGAGAAGAGGTGGTAAAATAGGTGATGAGGATTCAGGAGTGCACTTGCTGAGATAGGCATCGGGGGTCGTGCAGAAGTGTTGAATCACTGTATTGTACACTTGAAACTAATATTACACTGTATGTTAATTTACCGGAATTTAAATAAAGACTTAAAATATTACATGTTCCCCCTGGTCCTAAAAGTTCCTGTAATTCCCTTTGAAGTAAAAATTAGAAAAGTTCATTAATGCTTTTTGCAGACTCTTACTATGGGAGTTCCAAAGGTTCTGAAAGAGGTTTCATCTTGAGTGCCTCCCAAACACTATTTAGACAGTGGAGTAAACTATAGAGAAGACTAATAAGATGGAAAAGTACAGAAAATTCTGTTGGCTTTCTCAAATTACTTTTAGATAGGGCATGATAAGCTATGATTACAATTAAATACTTATTTTTCCATAGAATACCATATTTATTTTTTCTTATACTTCTTACAGACATCCATGTAGAGGTGGAAAATATGATTGAAGAGAATTCTCTTTTGACTATCGCCATAATATAAAGTGAAAGAGAACAATGAATTTTATTTCTTTTTCCCCTCTTTGGTTGATAGGCAGCACATTGTTAAAAGATCATGGTTAGATTCAATCTATCATCCTCATGTTTATCTTTCTATGTCATTTGCTAAGAGGTTAGTCTCACTATTTTCTTTTTTTTTAATTTTTTTTAATGTTTACTTATTTTTGAGACAGAGCATGAACGGGGGAGGATCAGAGAGGGATCAGAGAGAGAGAGGGAGACAGAATCCAAAGCAGGCTCCAGACTCTGAGCTGTCAGCACAGATCCTGATGTGGGGCTGGAACTCACAGACCGTGAGATCATGACCTGAGCCAAAGTCGGAGGCTCAACCTACTGAGCCACACAGACACCCCAGTCTCACTATTTTCAAGTTGTTAGTTAATGTTCATTTACTTCTATCCTGAAAATCTCCTTCCGAGTCACTTTTCTCTCCAATAATAATCTAATAAGCTGGTAATATTCAAATCATGTAGCCACTTTCAATTCTTTCTAACTCTTTGACTTAACTTCTCTGTGGCATGTGACCCTAGTAACTATTCCCTTTTACTTTAAATTCTCACTTCATAATTTCTAAGACACTGATTCTTTTCCTGACACTATTGCTATTTATTCTCAGTATCCTTGCTGGGTATTTTTCTTCTTTACTTAACCCCTTTATCTTTTTTTTTTTTTCCTGAATGATCTCACCTACCTCCACAGTTCTAAATGCTACCTAATTTTATTCACTCTCTTGTCTGTATCTCAAGTCAGGGATTTCCCATTACCTTCAGGTGAGAATTTGGCTGTCCCACAGAATTCTCATTCTTAATTTATCAGTTTGTCCAAACTTCTCCTCCTTCAATGCTCCTTATCCTATTACAGAAATCCCTAGAGATGGAGTAATTCTGAACTACTTTTTTTCTCATGTTCCTCTTTGCAGGGTGCCTACACTCTATCAAAGACTTTCTCTGTTACCTACTCCTTTCCAATCCTACAGCAGATGCTTTGGCAGGGACTTATGATTGGTATCCCAGCTCTATACCTGTTAGTGCAGTACTTAAGCAATGTATTTAACCTCTTTCAATCTCAGTTTCCTTATCTGTAAAATGAAAATAATATGACATTAAGTCATAGTATAAAGGGTTAATTGAAATAATAGATGTAAATGCCTTTAGCATTTCCTGAAACTAATAACCATGTTTATTTTTAAGGAAGTAGAAGAATAGCACGGATCTTTCTAAAATGTAAAAGAAGAGTAAGAGAAAAAAAGAGATAAGGAAAGGGAAAAAATAGTGTGCGTCAGAGCTGGTTATAATCTCAAGGTTTGTAGAACATTTAATTGTGTCCTTTCATCAGGATTTTGTGGCTGCAGGATTTTCCCTCACCTTCACTGAGGTCTTAGTTTTCATACAGTATTTATGATTTCTTTTCCTCTCTTTGAGGAAACTTTTCAAAAATCACTCTTTTTTTGCAGGTAGATTACCTTTAGTAATATTTTCAAATATTGTTGTAGTAACTTTCAAAACAGTTGCATTTCTACAGATTAGACTAGAAAGTGAATTTCTGTCAAACAAATCAGATTTTCACATTGAATTCTAATTTAATTCAGGGATATGTTCCCACCTTGCTGATGACAATGTTCAGTGGAAGATGCCAAGATTGAAGCTTCAGCTACCATCAGCACAAATCAGGAAGAGCCAGCTATGCAAGCATCAGCTCTTTACATAACATTTTCTTTCTTTCTTTCTTTCTTTTTTTCCCCAGGATGCAACAGATGTGAACAGCAGGGAAACAACTTTTATGTCTCTAGCAGAATTCTATCAATTTAAGTCTTCAGAGACTGCATAACAACTTTGTCATTGATTATCTAATTCCTTTTTGGCAATTATTTATAATGTGTGTCACCAAATAATGGGGATAGACAGGTATACATTCCACCAAAAAGTTTCTGGTATGGAAACTTACATCTTTAAACTCCTCCATAGTAAAGAAATCAACCGAGACATAGGCAAATCATTTATATATATAAAAAAAAAAATTATATTGTCCTAAATACCAGATTTATTTTAATTTCACTTGTGGATAGAAAGACAACTTCTTTAAAACTCAATTTTACAGTGCATTTTCATGTTAATTATCCACTGGAACGAAAATAATGCCAAGAAGTACACAATCTAAACTTGTTCATGTACATTTCAATTTGGCTTAATTTTCCTCTCATTTCAGGCTTTTAATTGAAACTGGTTCATCCTTCCAAAAATATTAACAGGAAGGGCTACAATTAAACTAACAAAATGGTGCTTGAATGCTCTGCAACCTTTAGCAAACACTAGAACATTTTAAGCTACTCAAGAAAAAAAAAAGGCAGAAATACTGAATGTTCTGCCCACACATATGCATATGGGCTTTCCTTGTGTCTCAAATCATAGGAAATTTTTCATTTTACCCCCACAGCTTCAGTTAATGCATGTAATAGAAATGGATATTAGAAATCTATTCTCATTTGTTGTAATATGAACGCAAGCAGGGAAAACAGTAAAAATCTGCAGTGTCTGCACATTTACTAGCACTCTGGTTTGTGGGAGTAGGAATTATTTATGGACATTCCGGCACAGCTCTAATATTTAAAGGGCTACAAGTCTTTCTCAATCAAGAGAAATGTCCTATAGAGATTTCTATGAATTAACCTTGTTAAAAGTAAAGGGAGGAAAGTCTGCTTTTACATGGATTAAAAAGGACTTAGATGTGTGATGCTGGCATAAGTCTTTTATTATGCATTTCCTTATATTAATTTGCCATGTGACTTTATCAAAAAAAATTGAAGTGGTTATCATCTGTAGGAAAGATTTAAGACAAAAATACAGTGGCATTCCAAAATTCCTGAAATCTTGTGTTTACGCTGGTAGTTCTATGTCAACTTGTTCTCCACATACACAGAAATATATAAAAATAGGAAAGTAATGTTTTTAATAAAGTAGCTTAAATTTTTAAAAATATGTTGTAGATAAGAGAGTTCATATTCTTCTAATTAAAGAGTATGTTCCCTGGCCTACCAACATAAAAGATAGTTAAGATGATATTCTGCTTTTTCCCTAATTATAAACTAGGCCAGTTTCTATATTCTCATTCCACTCACCAATGGTGACTCACTTTTCTTTTTTGTTTTCATATGGCACTCTAGAACTATACAATAGTACCTCAAACAAATCTGCCCAGTTGCCTGTGCTCAAGGACAGAGCTATGCGTTTCTTTCAAAGAAAAACAGTCCTGAGTAAGCTGGTGAGCCTTTCCACTTTAATTCATACAGTTGAATATTTATATACCAATATAATTTTCATAGAGAGTAAACTAGAAATCTATGCAAAATAGGATATAAAAAATGGAATTGGTAAGTGAAATACTTCACAGTACTAGATAGAAACTGTATAGCTGGGAAGGAGCAGTAATCTTGCTAAAGAAAGAGACTCTTTTTAATCCAGATGATAGAAACCCATGTTGACTGCCAACACCTTTACAGGTAGGCAGAGCAGGTACCCACAGAATTAAAATCTCAGTTTTTCATGGCTCTTGACAAAGAATAACTACTTTCACTATAAACATCAATCTTCAGGGAAAGTTCCATGATATGGTATTACAATAAAAGGGGTATTTCCCAATCATATCATTGTTTTTCACCTATATCCACTTTATATTTTCTGACATAGTGTTTTTACCTGGTCTATGCAACACAGGTATGAAATACAGATTTAAACTCTTTAAAGATATAGTCCAGAAAAAAAAAAATACTTGAAAGAGTAACAAAAATACACTCAAAAGCATTTTTGGTACTGTTGCTTACCAGCTTCTCTTCTTTTGCACAACTCAATCCACAAAATAAATCCTGTGTGGAAATGTAAGATATTCTCTCCAGCTCTTACTGCCTCATATAGTCAGTTACCCCAAATGGCCCTACTTCAAGCAGGCAGCATGCAGAGATGGTTACTTAAAGAGATTTCTGTCTGTTTCTGTAGTTACACTATAAAGGACATTCTGTATGATATTTCAATAAAATATTACCTGAAAAAGGCCCAGTCTGTAACCTGGAAATTAGCAATTACCGTTCTTAAGGCAAGTTACTTATGCACACTCTCTCTTTCCCCATTTGAAATCATGTCCCTATTTAACAAAGATGATGGAAACATTTGGAGATTGCCTTTAGGATAAAACAAACAAATAAATACTACATTATTAGAAAGATACGTGCATTGTAAGTTTGAAACAGAATTATATATATTTAATGGACAAATAGACATATATTTGAAGAGTGTTTGAAATCATATTTGACACCTGCAGAATTAAAGTAAACACAGGCGGTTTTGGTACGTTCACCTCCAGAATGAAAAACACTAGATTTGGTAGCTGCCATTTCAGCCTTAATTTTCTATAGTTCTATGATTATATATTTTCAAAAATGTAAAGAAATTTATAAGCAAAGAATAATAAGCAAAGCCTTAAAATCACCATAATTTGTATTTAATTTTTTGTGATTAAAGAATTTGAGAGGAAAGAATAAAATAATGAAGAACTTGTCCTTCTTTTCATCCTTGCTCTGTTTTGGTCACTACTGTACCTACTGTGCAGTGAGTTTAATATAATCAGATACGTCAAGGATGTGACTTGTGCAAACTTCTTTGTGTCTCTCATATATATAAAACCTGAGGTAAGAAAAATATTGTAAAAAATTAAAATATAGTCAAGATGATATAAAATGTTGTAAAAAACTAATTATAGTTTGGATAATTGTAAAACTAATTATGGTGGATATTCCTTCATCTGGAAGACCTTTGCAAACATGAGGACAAAATAGTGATAGGATAGCTCCTTCTATGGAGATGAAATTCTAGTAAAGTAAAAGTTCAATTAACAAATCATCAAAGAATATTCATAGTTGCATCTCTCTAAGAATTAAATAGACATCTTTAACAAAATCTATAGTAGAAAATATTAGAATCTAAGTCATGATTTTCAGGTATTGTCACCACCCATTTGATAAAAATTTAGAGGCAGGGCAGATAAAGTTATTCAGCCTATAAGAAATGACCGTTGGGGGTGCACCTGGGTGGCTCAGTGGGTTGAGTGCCTGACTTGATTTCCACTCAGGTCATTATCTCAAGGCTCCTGAGATCCAGCCCTGCATTGGGATCCTCTCTCTTCCCTCTCTCTGCCCTTCTCCCAGCTCATACATTCTCTCTGTCTCAAAATAAATAAATAAACATTTAAAAAAACCAGAAATGTTCCTTGAATGGCTTTGGCAATTTTCATAGCTCTTTGAAATAATTGGAAACAATATATATGGTACAAATGGCTAAATTAGAGATAATTCAATCACAAAAGGCAAATGTTGGCAAACAGAGAATTTGGGATTCAGAAAGTATCATGACAAACTCATTCTGAAAACATATATTGAGCTAGAACATTAGATTTTGTTTCGATTTTTGCCGAATTCTCTGGTCTAAAAAATCTATGCTACTGTTCCTATAACTCAGGAGTAGACTTTGGCCTTGAGTCTATGCCTCACCTGAATACTGGAATGAAAGTTATTAGAGTAGTTGAAGATGGAGTGGATGACTGATGAGGCAATTTGCCCTCTCTATGCCCACGAAAGCTTTCTTGAATCTAACCTTCTATCCTGGAAAGAAAGGAAGCAGAATCTCTGAAATGTGACATTTCCCAAATAGAACAATCTGAGAAACCCAATTACCATCTCACTCATTCTACCACTCTCTCCTTCACAGAAACTAACATCAGAGGTTTAGTTACAGTCTCAACACTCTCACTGTATCTTTTCTCTATGAATGTTTGATGAAGCAGATTTCTTCAAATTTCCATCCAGCCCATGCACAAACCAGTTGCATTTGATCTACACTTTTAAATTATAAAATTCTGTATTGTGCTATACTTTAGAGGCACATCAAGCAGCAGAAGAGAACAGTTTGTGGTCAAAGAGTTTGCAGGATGAATATAATTTGCCCCGAGGAAAACTAGAATGAATATCCATGAGATACTCATCAGTCTTTCTTTTTAGCTCAGTCCCTGACAAATGCAGATAGTATAATGTGAACACGTTTATTTTCCATGTGACCTGGTCAGACACTTGGTAATGTTAGTAGCTGGCATTTCTTAGGGAAAAATCTAACAACTTAACTTTAATTGAGTGCACTGAAAGATAGCCACCAACATGATTTTATTTTTCAAAGATTTCCCAGGATGGGAGGAATGTTCATAGACCTGACAAGCATAGTGATTGCTTTCCCTCTGGGTAATAAAACCAGCTACATTTCTCTCACTTTTGCCTGTAGTTCCTAAATGCAGAAGAAAAGCAATTATCACATGAAATGTATGCCTAAGGTATTCTTCCTGCATTAGTCAGTAGGTATCTATTTCCTTTTCAATTCAGTATCTTTAGAAGGAAAGAAAAAAAAATTCTAGGCTATGTAAGATATGTCCCCCAAATAAAGTATTTGGGAGATGTGGAAGGTTTCTTTTTAATCTGTTTTATTGACTTTAATCTAGACAGAATTCAGTTTTTCTCTAATTATAGAGCGTTTCTCATAAGCCCATCATTTTAAAGAAAAAAAAATTCAGAAACAAGAAAAGTCCTCTAAGTTTGTCACCGTCTAACACTTATTCTCTTTCATTTTTGAAGCCTTAACATAAAACAAGCATTTGAGATAGGTAATTAGCTGATTTGAGGTTTACATAAAAAAATTATTATGCTCTCTTTAATATGCTCTATGTGTTTATTACTTACAGATCTTTCATAGATGTTTTTGCTTCGAGCAGGAAGTTAACTTAGTGTATCACTGTTTCCTAAATAATATTCATAAGTGATAGAAAACAAAGACAAAAGAAAATTGTGACCTAGGTTTTGAGCATTCTATACTACATCTCAGGCTGAGAATAAAAAAACCTCAAATACTTTTGGGGAAAAGTAATGAGTTTGATTAGACTGCAAAATATTCAGTTTTGACATTGGCAGAACCTTTCAATAATTCCACTTCTCACTCATATTTGGAGTGCTACTCTAGGTGGATCTAATATACATTTTGAATCTTCAGTACCAAACCTAAGTCCAGGCAAAACAGAAATCTCAGAAGTCTTAAACATGTGTTCAAGAAATACATTAAAAATGTAATTGAATTTTAAAATGTTTGCCCAATATTTACCCAAATATCAGTACACACTCAAATACACACTTGCACATACATCAGGAACTGTGCTAAATAAAGGTGGAGAACGCAATGGTGAATGAGATGGACGTTATCTTAGCTGTCACGGAAGTTAATTCTTAGGGAGAATGAAAAATTATAAATACATTTTTTCAAAGGACCAAAAAATCACAACTGATGAATTCAATGGAAGCAATAAATGGGTGTGGGAGGTGACTGGATACTTTGGTCAAGGGATAAAGATACGAATGGCAAAATGTAGGATGTATGAATAATGGATTGAATGAATGTACTGAGTATTTGGTGAGCATTTAGGTTGTAGGAGAGATGAAATTTAAGAAAAACCGAGCCTTGGAATTTCACTAAATAATTCTTACCAACTGGATAGCTAAAGTCAACTGAATTTGTAACAGTTAACAGACATTCTTAGAAGTGTATTCTAAGGTCGCCAGTGGGGATCAAGAGGTCAAAAGGTCAGAACAGATGTATGATTATTCTCCAGATAGACTCAGCACACTCTCAGAA
The DNA here is from genome assembly GCF_023721935.1 of Panthera uncia. Taxonomy (NCBI): domain Eukaryota; kingdom Metazoa; phylum Chordata; class Mammalia; order Carnivora; family Felidae; genus Panthera; species Panthera uncia. The sequence continues at coordinate 68,505,483 of NW_026057582.1, forward strand.
TCATACTTATAAACTCATGAGGTCCTAAGGAAAATGAGGGAAGCTTCTAATAATCATCTGAAGAATTACAAAAGAATTTTGTACTGTGGGTATTTGATAATGATTGTGAATTGTTTAAACAGCAAAATGATTATAAGATTGTCCTCATCATAACTATAATTGGGAACAACAGTTTCATAATAATGCAGTTTGTGAATTTGAAAGCCAAATACATGCCATGCATTTTACACATAAAATTGATTTTACTCATAAAAATGCTGAAAACAGGTGTCTTATCTACATTTTTAAATAGTACAGAATTGGTAGGATTTATTATTTTTATTATTATTATTCAAAAGTATACTCCCCCACACACATATTAACATACTAAAATGCCTCCAAAAGTAAAAATTACCCATTAAAGTAAAAGAAGTAAAATTTGCCTTGGTGTCTCTCCACAAAAGGAAACATTTCTAAGTTTTTGATATGTTAGACAGTATTTCTCTCTCGGCCTCCAAATTTTATGTTTCTTGTGTATTTATAATTGGAGTCAGATATATGCATATTTACATATATATACAAATATTTTTCCAAAGATTTTTAACACAATGTAAACCAACTACATTTCTCGATGGTTTTTTTTTTAATTAAAAAAAAATTTTTAATGTTTATTTTTGAGGGAGAGAGAGACAGTGTGAGCGGGGGAAGAACAGAGACAGAGGGAGACACAGAATCCGAAGTGGGCTCCAGGCTCTGAGCTGTCAGCACAGAGTGTGATGCGGGGCTTGAACTCATGGACCACGAGATCATGACCTGAGCTGAAGTCGAACGCTCAACTGCCCAAGCCACCCAGGTGCCCCTTGATGCTTTTTAAAGCTAAAACCTTTTCATGTACGTATTTTCAGATTATTGTGTCTACAAATAATTCATTTTGAGATAGTACATTCCATGTGTGTATCATATTTTACTCAACCATTTTCCTAATGAAGTCAATTGAGGCAGGTTCCAATTTTTGTTAAACACAAGACTGCAACAAATGCTGTGATGCATATATTTTTCTGTATTTTTATTTGTTATGCTCTTCTTTTCGTAGAACAGCTTCTTAGGATCACTGGATCATAAAATCTGAGAAATCTTTACAGATGAAAATTGCATTTTAAAATATTGTTCCAAGGGTGCCTGGGTGGTTCAGTCAGTTAAGCATCCAACTCTTGATTTCATCTCAGGTCATGATCTCACAGTTCATAAGACAGAGCCCCACATCAGGCTATGTGTTGAGCATGGGGCCTGCTTGGGATCCTCTCTCTCTCTCTCTCTCTCTCTCTCTCTCTCTCTCTCAAAATAAATAAGCATTTAAAAATAAATAAACTATAGGGGTGCCCGGGTGGCTCAGTCAGTTAGGTGTCCAACTTCGGCTCAGGTCATGATCTCATGGTTCATGGGTTTGAGCCCCAGGTCAGGCTCTATGCTGACAGTTCAGAGCCTGGAGCCTGCTTCAGATTCTGTGTCTCCCCTCTCTCTACCCCTTCCCACTCATGCTCTGTCTCCCTCTCTCAAAAATAAAGAAACATTTAAAAAAATTAAAAAAAAAATTATTGTTCCAACATATACTCCTATCAAAACTAAACTGGAATACCTATTTCTATTTCTCCCCACTTTAAAAAAGAAGTGTCATAAAACCTTTCTTTTTATTTTTGCTAATCTGTTAGAAAAGCAAAAGTTACAACTCATTATTGTTTTTAGTTAGTTTTTAGAGAGACAACTTATATTGTCTAAAGACAACAGTCAGGTATTGAACTGCAGTACGTAGGACTGTGTCCTATGCATGTATATAGAAAATAAGGCGTTTGGATTTGCCTTGAAGAATTGATTTTTGACCAATATTTGAGCAAAACACAGTGTGATTATCAAACAGTAGTGAACAATGAAAGTAGCACCAGTTTATTTTATCTTCAATTATCTTAGAATCTTTTGGTGACCCTACTATTTACTCCTTTTGGAGAGGGTTAGATCTAGGTTTTCAAGCACCAAGGTATGTGGATAAAATCTTATTTATCCCACTCACATCAAATACATTAACTTTTTACCCTTGAGATGTTTACAGTTTAATGATGAGTCTCATAAGTAAAACAAACACTTAAAAAATTTAAACCAATGTGGATGGCACTGTATGCCATGCATATGGGAGAAGTACAATAGAAGAAAGCTGGGAGAGTTGCAAAGCCCTAAATTAACAGAATTTGTTTTTATTTTTAAATTACAGAAAGTACTTTCATATCTTCATGATCATCCCTGTTACCACAGATAACATTATAGGAAGTAAGAAAAGTGTACAATCATCAGCAAGTAAGCTAAACTCATTGTGGCTAGTAAATTAGGAAAGATAAGAAAGCAAAGTTTAGCACACAAATAGAATCTGACAAAAGAAAGCCAGGCTTTCCCTCAATATTGGTCCTCAACAAAGAGTACAAAAGGAAAGCATTAAAGACCTATGTGGCTTTAGGGCGCAGCTGTACTTACCATGCACTCTGTCTCTGTTGCTGTTTTGCTGACAGAATTTGACCTTAAGAGCCAGCATTTAGAGATAATAACAATGATTTATACACACTTAAAAATCTGAGAAAAACTTACGAGTTTAACACAAATGGTTTATTTTCAAAAAATTAAGTTTATTTCCAAATATTATGCTATCAAGTAGAGGTCACAGGCAACATGTATATACCCTTGTAAAATAGACCTCTCTACCCGAGCTGCATATTTGACAGGGAGTAGAAGCACTCAAAGGCCTACACATGTGCAATATTCCCAGACAGGGACATAAACACACATATATACAAACCTTAGTTTTAGCTGTTGAATCTCTCAGCACGTTGATCCCAAGTATATACTCGCAAATCAGTCATGTTTATATACGGATGAATTTATTGAGCTCTCTTTCAAAACTGAAGTCTTGTGGCTCCTAATCTGACCTTGACTTTATGCTCTGGGCACACAGCTGAAAAAATCCCCTTCTGGTGTTTTAAGTTCTTGTGCCTGATTATCTGATTTCATAACCCACCAACCAACCAAGTCTCTTTCTGGGATGGAGGATTTGTTATCTGAACAGGGCCACTCCAAGGGCTGGAGTCTTCCATCTGAATCTGGGTTCTATGGCCAGAACTTCTTAATGACCCAAATCTGCTTAATTCTGTAAGGATCTGTGAATATCCTGTGCTATGGATTCGTAATGACCTCTTACTCATCACCAAAGGCCAAGGTAAGGAGTAAAATCATATGGACTTTTGAGTACTTTAAATTTAGGAAATTTAATTAAAGACTACTTTATTCCTTAAATTCATACTCTTACGTTATCAATACAAACGTTCCCTTTTTTAAAATACATGGAGGAGTAGATTGCTGTATAAAACTTCAAATCTGATATAATAGATGAGTGATTCATTTCAGCTTTCCAAAGCAAAGGCATTTCAACCAATCAGAGCTGCTATACAAAACAATGAAGCTCCCCCAGACAGATCTGCCATCTGGTCTCCATAGAGACCATGAAACCAGGGAGCCACAGAAGTGCCACAGATAGCCAGTCCTAGGAGGGAAGGCCAATAATGCCTCATCGTAACCTCTACCCTCCCTTGGAATATTGTGCCAGGAAAACGTTCTCATATTTTACTCATGCATTACCCATCTACAGAACCCAAAAGGCACTTTTTTTCAGGACGATACAAGTTCAAATGTCAAGCTAACACTGTAACAGTATAAAGTTTGTAGTTTGGTTCTAAGCCAGGATAAACATGAAAGAGGAGGTACAGAAGCTGATGGGTACAGGAAAGGAATGCCTGAGTTGGCATTCACAGGTAATTACCTAGACAACGAGGGAAGGCCCATATAGTGCGATGCAAGCTTATGTTAGCATCGCCATGAACTTCAGAGCACTCTCTTCCAACAAGAGCAGGAGTGTGCTTCAGAAAATTAAGAGACTGAATGGAAAGAACATATTCCAAACTTGCATAATACAAAGCATATAAAACACTAAGTGCCTATGTAGACTGTAAATGCTTCCTTAGAATGAGAGCAATTCCACTTTCCCCAAAGTACTTCATTTCAAATGGCTAGTGTAGGCACATTCTTTATCCTCAGTACTATTTCATTTATTGTACGCAGTCTAACAACTGTCAGATATTTTAGAAATAGTGCTAATATGGGCAAACACTAGAAAATCTTTAAAGCTTAACAAGAGGAAAACTTTATAGAGTGTGAAAAAATCCTATTGCATTCATATCTTTATTTTTCCCCTGGTGATTTTTATGTTGGAATGACTGCTGTGATTTTAATACTAACACAATCTGTTCACCCAGACCTAGGAGAGAGAGTGATTAGAGTTTTAAAATAATATACAAGATTCTTTATTAAAAAGATTTAAGATTGTCAGAAAATCTTTAAGTTGTAACTATTTCACTCCAAAGGGTTGTTTTCTAAGTATCCCTTTATTCATATATAATTGACTGAGGATAGATGTATAAACAAACGTGTAATTTATTGCTTTTGCATTACATTCTTCCTGACTTTTGGCAATAACTAGACACAAAGGTTAAGTTTGTCTCAACCTCATAAATGTTCCCCCACAAAATTCTTATACAATGACAAGAAGTTGGTTTGGAGAAAAATGATCACACAGGTTTTGTTTTGTTTTAAATTATCTACACAACGTTTCAGAGTGAGAACATTCCCAATAAAGGATACTGCTAAAGGATGAATTTCTTGATTAAAAAGATAAATTTAGAATATAATTAATCATTAATCATTGAGTCATTTAAAATCTCATAAGTCTCTGTATGTATACATGCATATACCCAACAGATATTTTTGAGCACTTGTGATGCACAGTGGTGCTAGAAGAAGAAGAAAGTAGTGAACAGATGTGAAACTTGGCTCTGTCTTTCAGGAACATATATTGTAATAAATTTAGGAATAGCCCAGCCCTTAACGAATATAAACTCTAAAGTGTTAACGCAAGTGAACAAAATTATAGAACAAATGACAGTTTAGTGCAGTGCAGCGGAAAGCATATGTGCTGTAGAAATTCAAGTTTTGGGGCACCTGGGTGCCTCAGTCAGTTAAGCATCCGGCTTTGGCTCTGGTCATGATCTCACAGTTTGTGGGTTCAAGCCCTGCATCGGGCTCTGTGCTGACAGCTGGGAGCCTGGAGCCTGCTTCGGATTCTGTGTCTCCCTCTCTCTCTGCCCCTCCCCTACTTGCTCTCTCTCTCTCTCTCTCTCTCTCTGTCTGTCTCTCAAAAATAAATAAAAACATTAAAAAAAAGAAATTTAAGTTTTGGTCGGTTTGTGAGAGGAGGCTTCGTGGAGAAGGTGAGACTTGAGTGGACTTGAAGAATGTCTAAGATATGGAAGAGCTAATGTCAATAAAAGAACCTTTCTTCACAGTGGGTAGTGAGGGATGAAAGTACATAACCCAAAACATGGAAACAGATAGGAGGGAATTGCATTGGCCTAACTGAAAGATGGGCTAAGGAAGCTAGTGAAAAATAAGGCTGACGTAGTAGAGCATGTATCAGTGTATTATAAAGTTCAGTTGCATGTAACAGAGACTTGACTGCAGTGGCTTAACCGTAGAACTGATTATTTCCGCTGCAAAACAAAGAACCTGGCAGTGGACAGCTCACGGATAGCATGGCAGCTTTAAGGCACTATTAGATTCCAGATCTTTTTTCTTTTTCTGTTCCGCCAGTCTTACCATCATCAGCATGCTGGTTGCAACACAGTTCCTGCATTGTGAGCTGAGTATCTGTGCTCGAGGCAGATGAAGGGCAAAATGAAACCTACCACTCTGGAAAGCTTCCAGTAAACTCACCTCTTTTTATCCAACATCATGTCACATGGTCACTTCCATGTACAAGGGATCTGGGAAATCATGTTCTATTTTATTTTCAACTGGCCACAGTGGTATACTTACATATCAGAGAAGAAAGAATAAGGGGGGAATGTATATTTGGAAAGCAACATTCAGTATCTGCTTAAGATTGGTCCAAAAGTTTCAAAGAAAAAATAAGATGCAAATGTGATAGGTAATAATGAACTATTGTAAGTTCCTTAACAAGGCAATTTGGCAGAGAACTTCCACTTCATTAAACTCAGTTTGGCAGCAATATGGAGCAAAGAGAGGCAGTCATGGAAGGAGAAAGGGGAAGGACCTAGAACAATGCTGCAGTCTCACAGAAAATGTAATGAGAGCCTGCGTTTGGGTACTGACAGTAGAAATGGGAAAGAAAGGAGCCATCTACGTATCCGAACAGGTACCATTTTACACAGGTGTTGAAGGACAGTGTATATTAAATGTTATGCATTTTTCAGCCTTGAAAAAATTTAAGAATTATTTGTAAGACCAGTTTCCCGATTTGAAAACTAAAACACAGGAAAGGCCAGAGATGAGTTCCATGTTACAAGGCATCGGTGACACACCTTGGACCAAACTCATTTTCTAATTCTCTGTCCAGTACTATGTAATTTTAAATGTCATTCCCATGACATATTTTGTTATATTATATATACTTTAAATAATTATATAAATTTTAATAATAATTTATATTTTATATAGTAAGTTCTTTGGAGTTGCATGAAGATTTAGGAATCTAGAAAGTCTAGTAGATTTAGATTATTTTTATTACTATTTCTTATAGTAAAAAGTTATAGTGTGCTTCTGCTACTATAAGAATATTGCTAGAAATTATATTTCTAGCCTGCAGAAATAAGAACTAAACGAGATAAGACGCATAGGCTCCCTGTAAACAATTAGAAAGTGAAGAGAATTATCCTGTACTGATACAAATTGAGAATGTTGTTATTTGCATATTTATCATAGAAAAGTTGCGTCAGGAAAGAAATTATTCTAGAGGGGTTATTTTTAAAGTCCTGGTATTGGGGTGCCTGGGTGTCTCAGTCGGTTGACTGTCGGACTTCAGCTCAGGTCATGATCTCGCGGTCTGTGAGTTTGAGCCCCGTGTCAGGCTCTGTGCTGACAGCTCAGAGCCTGGAGCCTGCTTTGGATTCTGTCTCCCTTTCTCTCTGCCCATCCCCCCCTCAAGCTCTGTCTCTGTCTCTCTCTGTCAAAAACAAATAAACATTAAAAAAAAAGTTCAAGTGCTGGTATTAGTTCTTTGATAAAAAGCCATTCACTTTTACAGTATTTACTTTACTTGTTTTCCCTGTATTCACCTGCCCTATTGTGTCTCCCCATCTCTAAAACTCTGCAGACCGTTTATTCCAAAGAGAATAGACATTTCACAGAAGACCTATCTTATTATCCAGGTTTTCCTGCGATATACTCCAGCTAAAGTGGTAAAGGACTGCTGATTTCCCATCTTCCCCAAATCCTATGCTCACCTTCCATTCAGCAAAACTGACTTCTCCTATCTCCCGTTTTCTTAGGCCTTTGCTTTCCTCTTAAGAATAGGTCAATAAACACTTTTCCAAAGAAGATATTCAGATGGCTAAAAGATACCTGAAAAAATGTTCAACATCACTCATCATCAGGGAAATACAAATCGAAACTGCAACAAGGTAATACTTTACACTTGTCAGAATGGCTAAAATTAACAATTCAGGCAACAACAGATGTTGGCAAAGATGCGGAGAAAGGGGAATCCTTTTGCATTGCTGGTAGGAATGCAAACTGGTGCAGTAACTCTGGAAAATAGTATGGAGGTTCCGCAAAAAATTAAAAATAGAAGTACCCTATGACCCAGCAATTGCACTACTAGGTATTTATCCTAAGGATACAGGTGTGCTGTTTTGAAGGGGCACATGCACCCCAATGTTTAGAGCAGCACTACTGACAATGGCCAAAGTATGGAAAAAGCCCAAATGTCCATCCACTGATGAATGGATAAAGAAGATGTGGTGTACACACACACACACACACACACACACACACACACACACACACTACAAAATTACTTGGCAATCAAAAAGAAAGAAATTTTGTCATTTGCAACTATGTGGATGGAACTAGAGGGTACTATGCTAAGCAAAATTAGTCAGAGAAAGACAAATAATATATGATTTCACTCATATGTGGAATTTAAGATACAAAACAGATGAACACAAGGGAAGGGAAGCAAAAATAATATAAAAACAGGGACAGGGAGCAACTCAGCATTGCTGGAGGGGTTTGGGAAGGGGGGATGGGCTAAATGGGCAAGGGGCATTAATGAGGACACTTGGTGGGATGAACACTGGGTGTTACATGTATGTGATGAATCACTAAATTCTACTCCTGAAATCATTATTACACTATATGTTAGCTAAATTGGATGTAAATTAAAAAATGAATTAATTAAAAAAAGAATATGCCAATAAATTTAACAGGTTTACTTTCAATAATGACATGATACAGGGGCGCCTGGGTGGCTCAGTCGGTTAAGCGTCGGACTTCAGCCAGGTCACGATCTCGCGGTCCGTGAGTTCGAGCCCCGCGTCGGGCTCTGGGCTGATGGCTCGGAGCCTGGAGCCTGTTTCCGATTCTGTGCCTCCCTCGCTCTCTGCCCCTCCCCCGTTCATGCTCTGTCTCTCTCTGTCCCAAAAATAAATAAAAAACGTTGAAAAAAAATTAAAAAAAAAATAATGACATGATACATTATCTCCTCCTAGACAATTTTTGTTTTTAATCCTATATTTTAATAGAATAAAATGGGACTTCAGACTTCAATAGGGAGGTAGCAATTGCTCATCTCTTCAGGTATAATCAACAAATAACACATGATGCATTTATGCAATCCACAAATATTTCTAGATTGTCTACTACATGCCAAACACCAGAGATTCAATTTCAAGAAAAATAGATAAGGCGTCTGCTCTTATGGAGTCTAGAGTGTGGTGGAAGATTAGATGCTAGCCACACAAAGAAACAGAACATTCCAAACTGTGCTGAATTCCATACATATAAAACACAGGTTTTTACAAGCAATCTTACAGGTGAGACTTTGGGGGACAGAAGAACAGAGAGAGATTTACTCATAAACACCTCTGTTCTTGATACAAGTATATATGTATTTTTTTCTTTTACTAAAACTTCTACCTAGTGTGCATATCTGGTCTTTTCTACTTCATACTCTGGGATTTAATATTATAAAACTTATACATTGATATAAGCATCTCACATTTCCAGCAAAAGTAGTCTTCCCTCTAAGTGTGTAGCTCATTCTACAGACTGTGCATAGATTGAAGCTTATGGAATTTAGAGATGGAAGACAAGTAGAAGTAGAGAATATTTTTAAGCCCATATTAGAAAGAATTATCTTGGAATTGATATAGCATTTGGGGTCACAATTTAGAACTTTTCCAGAGCATAAACTCTGAAAAGCATGATTTCTCTATGTGTTCATCAGTGATGACTATCATTTTTATAAAACTGTGTCTTTTTTTTAAGATTCTAATTTTAAGTGACTTTGGAGAAGTAAACAAGAGGCGATGCACAAGACATAAAAATGATTTTAGAGCTGGCAAATTGGTCTTTTGAGTAATGATGAGACTGAAGAAATTGATATAATTTAGCTTGCAAGAGAGAGAATTTGGTGGTAATTTATTAGTAGTTTTCAAATGTGTAAAGGATTAGTGAGGAGGAGATGGTAACCAGATGTTCTTGATCTCTAAAGTGGAAAGAAAAGATTAAATCAGTTTAAAGTGCAGCCAGAGAGATCAAGGATAGATATAACTTTCAGAAAATAAGGGAAGATAAGCACAAGAGCAGACCACCAAAAGAAATTATGCGGTTTCTGACATCTGCCACATACTGTTCAGATATAGCTCTGTTTGAGGGCCCCTCCTGCCTTATATATCTCTGATTATTTGCATACAACATTTGAAACAAGATTTCTTGGGAGAAGATTAGCTAGAAACCCAACTAGTAGTAAGACTTAAGCAGTCAGAAAAGGAAAAAAAGCAACATATTTCAAAACAATAATAATGATTTCATATATGCCCTCAAGACACAGAATAGGAGCTGAATGCAAAATTAGCTGAGCTCATGTCTTAAAAATTTCTTTACTGTAGTTTTCAAGATTATTTGGAGGCTAACTCCTTTCCTAGCTGTTATGGAAGAAATCTGATTAATGAACTCTGGATATCCAAGCAATTCTTCAACAGATCTTGGATCCTGACAACTGGTAACATATGGCCTCGAAGTTGAGCCTTTTAGAAACAAACTTGATAACACAAAACTAGCTTATTTCTCATTCTGTTATAGGTTGGGTATTAAGAACTGAAGTAAATGGGGCAAAATGGGATCATGAACAATTCAGGCACAACAAATGGAGATTTATATGCCATTTCTGAAGCTTCATGTTAATGGTAATAGTAGCAATTATAATAATATTATGTTATATACCAGGCAATGTGATAAATATATATTTTATTTTCTTAATCTTCACAATAACCTTATGAGTTGAGTACTTCCATTACCTCTAACTTACAGATAAATAATCTTAGATAAAAAGGTAATTTGCATAAGGTCACATATTCAGTAAATAACAGTCTCTGAATTGAACACAGTTCTTTTTGTTCCTGAGTGCAAATTCTCAACTGCTATGAAATGCATTTACCAAAATCCAATGAAGTCTATACTCCTCTATCATGGGAGAAATTTTCCAGACAAATTCTTCCTGCCATTCAGGTGCTAGATGTGACTATTTCTTAAAGAAATGGAAGCAAAGTAAAATTACAATTTATAATGATGTGTTTACACTATATTTAACATGTGTTCTAAATTAAAATTTGTAAAATTCAATTATTTAATTGATAGGATTATTACTTGCCACCTGCCAACCTTTGAAAAGCCTTATGGAAATTCATTGAGATGAAGGTTTTAATTACTTTAATGCAGAACACAAGAGAGACATCGCTAGAGTTACAAGAGTGCCAAATACTTTGTAAAATATAAGTGGTAAGCAAAAGGAACCAGACTTCTTAAAAAATGAATTAAAGACTAATATATAAAACTTCACTGTATTTAGAATGAAAAAATTTCTCCTTGACTCAATAGTGTCTCCATTATCTTCCCCACAGTCATTCTTCATTATTATCCCTACCCTTAATCAAGCCTTTAAAAAAATTATCTAGGGGCACCTGGGTGGCTCAGTCGGTTAAGCCTTCAACTTTGGCTCATGTCATGATCTTGTGGTTTGTGGGTTCAAGCCCCGCATCGAGCTCTGTGCTGACCACTCAGAGCCTGCAGCGTGCTTCAGATTCTGTGTCTCACTCTCTCACTCTCTGCCCTTCCTCTGCTCGTGCTCTCTCTCTCAAAAATAAATCAACATTAAAAATTTTTTAAAATGTGTAAAATATTTTTCATGAAACGAATCTCCTTACTTCCTATATCTCTATTGCTTAGTTACACTTATATACCATTCTTAAATTAATTTTCTTGAAATAGGACTATAATCACACTGCACTGCTCAAAATTTCTTGGTCATGTCCTCTTGACACAATAAAATATTATTATAATTGCCATCATTATCTAGTTCAGATTTCTTTTTTTTTTTTTTTTTTTACTGAGCACCTTCTATGTGCCAAGAATTATGGTAAACACTTTGTACATTCTGTCTCATTTTATCTTCACAAAAATTCGAAATCTATATGTCGCGATCATGATCTTATAGATGAGAAACTGAGGCTTAGAGATGTTTCTGTAGCTGACCCAAATCCAGAAGACAGAACTTGGGTTCAAACAAGCTTTTGCTCTGCTCCTGCAAGAATAAACTCCAAGCTCTTTCTTCTGGCATCTACAATCTTAAATAATGTGTCCCAATGCCCTGGGTTTCATACAACTCTCCTTCAAACATTAACACATCTTGAGCTCAGCTCTTCTCAAGAGAGTCCATGTCTCTCCAACTAAAAGAAACTGGACATTTTTTTCTGAACAGTAATACCACTATGTGCATATTTTTGTCATTAGTTACTTTCCACAGGTGTTTCATTACCTAGCTTATCATCTCTTTTGGAAGGCTAAACCATTTTATTTTTTAAAATATTTTATTTTTAAGCAACGTGGGGCTTGAATTCACAACCCTGAGATCAAATGTCATATGCTCTATTGACCGAGCCAACCAGGTTCACCTAGAAGACTAAAACATTTTGTAACAGCAAGACCAGTGTCTGATTAAAATATGCATGCTTTACAGAGACTAGCACTGTGACTTGCTAAAATAATTGTTAGTTGCTTCTGAATCAACAAATGAAGTAGATCTAAATTATTTTCAGGAATTTACTTAAGCCTTAGAAAACAGTATAAGAGGTGAACAATGTAGGATAGTTAACAAGGACATAAGTGGACGTTTCTCCTCTGAGAATCTTAACAAACAGGATAGATTTTTATCTTCTCTGAGAATTTCCAAGTGGTTCCTGGAGAATGGGGATGGGATTTAAAACCAACTAAAAGTATTTTCCAATTATTTAACTTTATGAATGAATAAAGAAGTTTGGGTCCATTGGCATTAACTATGTAGAAAATTAGAGGAAATACGCTACTAAGGACACATCTGTACATTTTTGTGTTTGTTTTGTTTTCATTTTCTTTTTGAGCGATGTAAGTGCCTCAACAGATTTAGAGAAATTTGACTATAGTTTATTCACTCACTTAAATCTTCAAGGATAAGTTTGACATTCCATAAAAATTTTACATCCATATTTGAGTTTGGAAAGAAAGGATGGGAAGAAAACTGCTCATGTCATTTTATCACTTTCCCCTTTCTGCTCAAGGCAAAAACATAACCATATGAAATACAGGGCACGGGAAATAGACTATGTTAATATAGGTTGTAAAAGTCTAACATCATTTGCAATGCAGGCTGAGGCTATGAGGAAGGCAGGAGTTATTTCCCTGAAACTGTTTAACCTATAGACTCCTTCCCTCTTTCTTTGAGTAGAGAGATATGGCTGAGAGCATAGTGCTGAATGATGATGAAGTAATACTAAACGCGAACCTCTGCTCAGTTCCCAGTATGAAAACATGCCTCAGCCACAAGTAATAAAGTAAATACAGAAGCTGCAAAAATCTATCACCAGAGGAAAACAATAATTTAAATGAGTGATAAAAAAGGCATTTCATCTATGCATGATAAGAAACCGCTGAACAAAACAAATTACACACCACACCAGAATAGCTCAATGCCTCCAAAATTGCAGTTTATAATGAGAGAGAAGAGAAAACCACAGAGACTCAGAAATGAAATGAGAGTGTCCCTCATATAAAGAATGCAAATATTCTGTTCCTGAAAACCCCACCTAGAGTATTCTACTCAGATGCAAGAATTGTATGCAAGGAATACATGAACATTAGTGATGAATATTCTGGATGGCATTTTGAATGAAAAAACAGTACTATCTATGAGGCATAATTTGCCACAAACCAAGATGCCTGGAAAATACCACCTATGTTACACCAGTATCTCCCAGTTACTGTTTTTTTCATGTAAAGTTAAAATATGCTCAAAATATGGCATGACCTTTGCTATCTAGAATAATATTTATTATTGATAACCGTGGCTTTATTCTGATGTTTTATGCCTGAAATATTATAAAAGCAGTTTCCACTACAGAAACTGAAAAACAGAAATACTTGGAGATTTTCTGTGCTATGCATTAAGTCCATTTCTATCCACAGACAAAACTCAGATCTAATGAACTCCTCACAATCTCAGATTCTAAAATGAGAAAAGAAGCTTAGAAATTGGAAAGTTCTAGATGATCACATATTTAAAATAAATGCTCAGGGCTAATGGATAATAATCTAGAGTATGTACTGAGTTGGAGGTACACTAGATACTAAGATGTAGGCTTAGGTGGTAATCCATATGCATTGAGCAAATCACATGGGTAATTGTTGAGCACGAGAAACAATGATGACCAATTGAGAAATAAGACTGATGATTTTTATCATTTATTAACATGGAAAAAATTTGGTGAGAAAAACTTCTGAGAAAAAAATTAGGTGATTTAAGAGTCATGTCACTTTGTATGCAGTGACCATCACCTCCCCATTTCTGCCTTCCTCAAACCCTGGAAATCACCATTCAACTCTCTGCTTCTAGGAGTTTGACCATTTTAGATTCCACATAGAAGTGAGATCATACAGTGTCTGCCTCTCTGTGTCTGGCTTATTTCACTTACCATAATGTCCTCCAGGTCCATTAATGTTGTTGCAAATGGCAGGAGTTTCTTTTCTTTTTCTTCCCTTCCCTTCCTTCTTCCTTTCTTTTTTCTTTCTTTCTTTCTTTCTTTCTTTCTTTCTTTCTTTCTTTCTTTCTTCTTTTGAGAGATAGAGAGTGTAAGAGAAAGAGAGCATGCAAGCATAAGCGGGGAGGGGCAGAGTAAGAGGGAGAGGGAAGGAGGGAGAGAGAAAGAGAGAGAGAGACAGAGAGAGAGAGAGAGAGAGAGAGAGAGAGAGAGAGAGAATCTTAAGCAGGTTCCATAACTGTGAGATCATGACCTGAACTGAAATCAAGAGTCAGATGCTTAACTAATAACTGAGCCACCTAGGTGCCCCTACGATTTTCTTCTTTTTAAAGGCTGAATAATATTCCCTCATATGTATATACCACATTTTCTTTCCATTCACCCAGGATGGAAACTTAGGTTTTCATATCTTGGCTATTGTGAATAATGCTACTATGGACATGGGAAGGCAGATACCTCTTCAGGGTCCCAATTTCATTTTCTTTGGATATATATCCAGGAATGAGATTGCTAATCATATGATAGTCTTACTTTTTAATTTTGAAAAAACAAAACAAAAAAAACCCTCTATACTATTTTTCATAAGGGCAATACCAACTGACATTCTCATCAACAATATACCAGGATCCATCCCCTTAACTCCACATTCTTTCCAACACTTGTATCTTTTTCTTTTTTTTTTTTTTTTTTTGATGCTCATCTTAACAAGTGTGAAGTGTAACTCATTTTGGTTTTGACTTGCATTTTGATTACTGATGTTGAGCATATATACACACACTTGTTGGCTATTTGTGTGTCTTCTTTGAGAAATACCTATTTAGGTTTCTAGACCAATTTTTATCAGGTTGTTTTTCTGTTTTGTTGATTTATAATAGTTTCTTTTATATTTTAGATATAAACTCCTTGGCATATAGATGGTTTTCAAATATCCTCTTCCTTTTTGGAGATGCTTATTTATTTTGTTGATTACTTCCTTTGTTGTGCAGAGGTTTTTTAGTTTGATATAGTCTCACTTTTTTTTTCTTGTTACTGTGCTTTTAGCACCATTCAAAAATCATTGCTGAAATCAATGTCAAGGAACTTTTTCCCTAAATTTTCTTCTAGAAGTTTTATGGTTTCAGATCTTACATTTAAGTGTTTAATCCAATTTGAGTTGATTTTTGTGCATAGCAAAAGATATGTCTCAAACATTATTTAAGTAGATATCCAATTTTTCCAAACTTATTTATTGAAGAAATTATCCTTTCCCCTTTTTGTATTTTTGGAGCCCTTGTTAAAAATTAATTGACTGTACATATCTTGGTATATTTCTGGACTTTCTATTCTGTTCCAATGATCTATGTGTCAACTTTTATGGCAATACCATACTGTTTTCATTACTATAGCTTTGTGATATAATTTGAAATAAGGAAATGTAATGTCTCCAGCTGTTTTTCTTGCCCAGGATTGCTTTGTCTATTCAGGATCTCTTGTGGTTCCACATGAATTTTAGATTTAACTTTTTCTCTTAATCTCTTAATCTCAGAAAAATGCCATTGGGATTTTGATAGGGATTACTTTCAGTCTGCAAATTACTTTAGGTAGTATGGACATTTTAACAATATTAGTTCTTCCAATCCATCAACATGGGGTACCCTTCTAATTATTTGTGGTTCTTCAATTTCTTTCATCATACTTTTATAACTTTTACTGTACAGATCTTTCATTTCCTTGGTTAAATGTATTCCTACGTACTTTATTTTTGATATTATCACGAGAGTGTTTTCTCATCTTTTTTGGATCGTTCATTTTTATTATGTAAAAAATGCATCTGATTTTTGTATGTTGATGTATCCTGTAACTTTACTGAATTCGTTTAGCAGTGTGATTTTTTAGTGGAATACTTAGGATTTTCTATATGTGACCATGTCAACTACAAAAAGAGACAATTTTATGCCTCCCCTTTTGATTTGGAGAGTTTCAGTTATGCAAATAAATAAGTCTAAAGATCTGCATAATATACAGCATATAGCTAATAATAATATGTTTTATCTTTAAAATATTCTAACAGGGGCGCCTGGGTGGCGCAGTCGGTTAAGCGTCCGACTTCAGCCAGGTCACGATCTCGCGGTCCGTGAGTTCGAGCCCCGCGTCAGGCTCTGGACTGATGGCTCGGAGCCTGGAGCCTGTTTCCGATTCTGTGTCTCCCTCTCTCTCTGCCCCTCCCCCATTCATGCTCTGTCTCTCTCTGTCCCAAAAATAAATAAAAAATGTTGAAAAAAAAAAAAAAATTAAAAAAAAAAAAAAAATATTCTAACAGAGTAGACTTTATGTTAAGTGTTTTGCAACGAAAAAATTAATACTAATAATAGGGGCAAGAGAAAGCTTTGGGAGTTGATGGATATGTCAATGGACTTGATGGTAGCAATGATTTCATGGGTGTATGGTTATCATCATAGCATACTGAGTTATATACATTAAACATGCCCATCCTTTAAAATTTCAAAAAATACATAAAAATAAAAATTACTAGAAAGCAGAGAGAAAGAGATAAAGAAAGAATTGTGTCAGAAGTAAAAGTAAAACCAACTAAAAAAGAATTGGGGAGGGAGAATTTAATAGTCACATGGGTCAAAGAAAGAAAATGAGTGCTAAAGAAGCTTTGGAAATTAGAAGACAATTTAAGAGGCCTTATAATAAAAAAAAAAAACAATTATGTTATAGAATAAAGGATTATTTAATTTTCCTTAGCAATATTGTGATGAAAACACAAAAAAGAGAACAGATTAAAAACGGTAAAATGATTCTCTGTCCCTCCCCCATTCATGCTCTCTCTCTCTCAAAAATAAACATTAAGAAAAAAAAAAATTTTAATGGCAAAACAATTGCAAAACTGTAACACAGTCTTAACTCTGGTGTTAAAAGTACATAGTATTTTTTTATTAAAAAATTCTGTAATAACTGTCAAATACCAGTAAACAATATGCTATCAGAAGACTACAGTTTGAAAGCCCATAAGCTGAGTAGGTTAGGCCCCTTTCTGAACATTGTACCTACTACTGGTAACAGAAACACCTGATTTTGACACTGGAACAACAGCTATAGCAATTTGCACTGATGGAACAGGCCAGTGGCAAGACTCTAGAAGAGTAATACGGTCTCATACCCAGAAGTCAAAATTTTGGTATATGGTAGCATATCTCACCAGTACCCATGGCTCATTAAAATAGGATTCGAGAAACTAGCAGAGCATCAGAAAATAACTAGTAGAAAACTCAAAAACAAAGATGAGCATACAAACAAAGTTCTAAAAAATATTATTAGAGGAGCACCAAACTCAATAATCAGAAAGCTAACAGAGAAAATAGTTATTAGAATAACAAAAATATAAACTGTAAATAATACACCTAGTAGATAAAAGAGAACATTAAATTCATAATACTCTAGTTTTTTTAATATGGACTTTAGAACTAAAAATATACAATAACTTGCAAATAAATATCTTAGGTATAAAAAGATTAGTACTTAGGTACTGAAAAAGATTAGTAACTTAGAAAATTTAAATGAATGTTTCTGGAAAAACAAGATGGAAAAACCCAAAATGGTTAACATAACAAAAACAAAAAAATTAAAGATAGAGCCTCATAGAGGATAGTTTCAGAAATTCTATCTGGTACCTATGATGCAGAGTATAAAAGGAGAAAATAAAGTTATATCAGAGTTTTAAAATACATTTTCACAAATGAAGAAAGTTCACACTTCAGTTTTAGAAATTTCAAAAGAAGCAAAATAAAAATCTAGACATTAAAAATACTGCTTTAAAATTTTTAACTAAATAGCTGAATGAAAGAGCAGATTGGAGATAACTAAAAAATAGAAACAATGAGGTAAAAAATAAGTCTGAAGAAATTTTCTAAAATCTAACATTAAGTTGTAAACTAACCAAACTAAAGTGAGATTAACAAACAAGAAAACAGAATGAGAAGTTCTAAATGGCTGAGATAAAAGAACCATTTTTAGAAAAAAATGACTAAGAATTTTTCATAATGGAATAAAAACATGAATTTGTAGATCTGAGAGATAAACACACAAGCAAGACAGATACCTAGATAAAGATTAATATAACTACAGAAACCAAAGACAGTGGCAAAGTTTGAAAATAGCTGAAGGGAAAAGACAGATTACCTATAAACAACTGAAAATCTACAGTGAAAGCAGATATTTGAGTGTTCATGAACAAGAATCTTTACAATTGAGTGGTTTTTCTATTACCAAAAAAAAAAAAAAAAAGAAAAAAAAGAAAAGAAAAGAAACAGAAAAAAGGAGATATCCTAAATCCATCATCAGGAAATTTAGTAAATAAATATTTGAATGTGTATGTAATCTCAAACTATATAGCTATAAAAATGAAAAAAGTTACAGCTAAAAGTATCATAACAATAATTTTTATGCAAAATTATAGGTAGTCATAAATGTAAATAAAGTGGTTATCTATAAACAAATGAGCTTGGAATTTTAGGAATACCCGTTAGTTTAGTGAGGTTTCAAGGCATGCAGTGTGTGCTATCTGGAGAAGGGGTGGGGTTATAAAAGGTTCAGCCAAAAAGCAAGGGTTACTCTGTTTTCCTCCAACATTGCCCAGGGGAGGCAGGTGCTAGCCAACAGCCCCAAGTCTCAGGTCAGCTTAAAAGACTCCACCCTACAGTGACCACAGAAGCATCTGGCTTGCGTACTTAATAGCCCCAGGCTTAAGGTCACTCAACAAACACTCCTCCCAATTACATTTAATTTGAAGGAAAAATGAAGGGAAAAAGACCAAAATAAAAGGGGAATAAATTTTGAGGATTTCATTATCATTATTATTTATTTTTGGAGAGTGCACAGGTATATGTACTTGCTTAGAAAAATAATTGCATAATGAATGGTGAAAGGCCTGAGAAGGGTAAGGTCACAGAGCTATTATAGTATAAGTATTTTGAAGGAAGGACAATGCTTCATCTAAAATTTGCAGATCAGGCAGAACAAAGGAAATTAGACAAAAATGAAGATCCCATTGATGGTAGAGCACATCATTGAGAAAGTTTATGTGAAAGTGAAGTAGGAAAATGATGAGTTACTTTGAGGAGCAGGGGTAAGGATTACGAGAAAAGCAGTAACATTCAACAGCTATATGGGAATAAGAAACAAGGGATTGATCAAAAACAAACTGAAGACCATAGTTGGCTGAGGAATGCTGAGGGCCTAATTAAAGACGGAGAGAATACACTGTAATGGCTCAATCAACCTGGTATAATTCTTCTCTAGAAAGAAGTTCTTAGTTAGCCCAAGGCTGGGTGTGAGTGCGGCAAAGGAAAAAGAAATAAAAATAAAAATCATAGAGGAAATGAAAAAGCTAGCTAGAAAGTGGTTGACATTGAATTATAGAAACTACTGGATAATAAGTGAAACTAGAATATGTGAAAATGAAAGTATCTGGGAGATGAAAATCTGATGTGACCAAAGGGATGGGAATGAAGGGAGAAAGTCGCAAGAATAAGAGAATATGATTAGAAATTAACTTCTTACATGCACTCAGTTATTCCCTATCTCACTACTCATTGTTTTCAGTACCTATTAATACATAGTATTTTCTTTTTTCTTCAGACTGGAATTTTGTTTGTGTCATTTATTGATGCATCCTCATCACCTAGAGTGGCTAGTGGCACAGCAAGAGTATTCAATAATTATTTTTGAATTTCTGAAGAATTGTTGGAATTAAGATTTCATTGGTGGTATGAATCTTGTTGTGGGCAATAAACTGGATGAAAGGGTTTACAAAAGTAAAAGGCCTTCACCTGAGAGAATTAAAAGGGAAACACTGACAGGAGAGTTTAATAGAGCATCTCATTCGTAGAAGATGTGCTACTATGTATTAGTTCACAGGTAGACCCCTGGAGTAAATTTTAAATAACCTACTTGGTGCTGGCTCCACAATGCATTAGCAGTAGGATACTGAACTTAATTATTGTGAACTCCCATTTTCTCATTCACAAAAAGGACTAACACCTTTTTAACATTTTTGTGAGGATACAGTTAGATAAAAGTACACACTCACTTTGCATCTCATATGAGGATGAGTACACACTCACTTTGCATTCCTCATATAAGGAATGCTCATAATATTTTAGGTATTTTCAAATGCTCCTCAAATTACTGTGGTATAATCTACATTCCCCTTTTATGCACTTATTTTCTTTTTTTTTAATATATGAAATTTATTGTCAAATTGGTTTCCATACATCACCCAGTGCTCATCCCAACAGGGATATCCTCCTCAATATCCATCACCCACCCTCCCCTCCCTCCCACCCCCCATCAGCCCTCAGTTTGTTCTCCATTTTTAAGAGTCTCTTATGCTTTGGCTCTCTCCTACTCTAACCTCTTTTTCTTTTTTTTTCCTTCCCCTCCCCCATGGGTTCCTGTTAAGTTTCTCAGGATCCACATAAGAGTGAACACATATGGCATGTGTTTTTCTCTGTATGGTTTATTTCACTTAGCATCACACTCTCCAGTTCCACCCACGTCGCTACAAAGGGCCATATTTCATTCTTTCTCATTGCCACATAGTACTCCATTGTGTATATAAACCACAATTTCTTTATCCATTCATCAGTTGATGGACATTTAGGCTCTTTCCATAACTTGGCTATTGTTGAGAGTGCTGCTATAAACATTGGGGTACAAGTGCCCCTATGCATCAGTACTCCTGTATCCCTTGGATAAATTCCTAGCAGTGCTACTGCTGGGTCATAGGGTAGGTCTATTTTTACTTTTTTGAGGAACCTCCACACTGTTTTCCAGAGCGGCTGCACCAGTTTGCATTCCCACCAACAGTGCAAGAGGGTTGCTGTTTCTCCACATCTCCTCCAGCACCTATAGTTTCCTGATTTGTTCATTTTGGCCACTCTGACTGGTGTAGGGTGATATCTGAGTGTGGTTTTGATTTGTATTTCCCTGATGAGGAGCGACGTTGAGCATCTTTTCATGTGCCTGTTGGCCATCTGGATGTCTTCTTTAGAGAAGTGTCTATTCATGTTTTCTGCCCATTTCTTCACTGGATTATTTGTTTTTCGGGTGTGGAGTTTGGTGAGCTCTTTATAGATTTTGGATACTAGCCCTTTGTCCAATATGTCATTTGCAAATATCTTTTCCCATTCCGTTGGTTGCCTTTTAGTTTTGTTGATTGTTTCCTTTGCTGTATGCACTTACATTCTTTACCAAGACATTAAAGATCCCAAGGAAGCTTAGTAACCTACCAGGTCTAAAAGTCAAACAATTGCACCTACTGAGCATCAGTAATGTATCTCTAAGTATTTTCATCAAGGAGCAAATAAATCACCATGGCAATGATATTAATGAGCTCAACTAAATGTGTGTTGTATATAATGATGAATTTTGCACTATAGAGCCGAGGGTGTCAATGTTTAAGTCATACCAACAAGTTCACAGAACATTTCTGGAGAGAGATAACCCTGTATCTTTAAACTCTGGTGCATCTTATCACATTGGAACAAGGCACAGCGTCATTGGCTTTTTCCAACATGTTTACAGCTATTTGATTCAAAGAGATGATGCTTCTGTTAAGAGGTGCTGAACTGAAGGGACAGGCGCTCATCCAGACAGCACAAAGTGTGAGCTCCAAACTTTGATGGCTGAATGCAGATTTTCATTTTAAGCTTCCTCTTGCCTTCTTATAAACTATCCTGCCTTTAAAAAGCAAAAGATTCACCTAAAACATGTTTAAATTGTATTCTGCCTTCTGTTTGGCCAATCAGAAATGATGCATCGAAATAGCTTCATGTGAACTAGGCATGCAAGAATTATGTCCACAAATTCTTTTATAAAGAGTGTTTCAGACTGTCAAAATGGACTCTGGATAAAAAGGAATAAAAAAAATTCTCTACCACGACTAATGGAAATTCACTCTTTCCTTGCTTAAGAGTCTCAATTCATTAGACAAAAAGTTTAAGAAATTGTGTACACACACACACACACAAATATATTCACAGATAAAAAAAAAACACAAATAGAAATATCCATTGATAATAAAACATGTTTTATAAGGAAAAGACAATTTCCAAAAGAATACAGTTTTTACATAAAAGTAATGTAATATACGTTTCTTACTCTTGAGAAGGAAAAGAGTTGGTCATAGTGGTAGAAAAGATAGGAGAAAGAATTATTCTTTGGATGGTGCATTCTTTTACAGCACCACTTTCATTACCAATTTTTCATCCTTTTTGTAGCTCATGGTTATCTCTGTTCAAACTCCATTTAGTACACTTAAAACAAAATAGAAAAGCTAATCAATCATAAAAGGACTCTGAAATACATGGAAATTGTTCATGTGCACAAGAGATTTAAGAGTAAAAGAGATGTTATCTCTCCATTCCTTTTATTGGCATGCATACAAAAGAAAAACATTTGGGGTTCATCCAAACATGGGACACAATTCAAATTTTTCTATAATTTTTCTAGGAACTGTTTTGTCAAGTAAATTATTGAGTATGTCTTTGCCTGAAATTAAAAAGTCAAAATATCACTTTTTATAGCATATTAATTTAGTGTGCCTCTAACTGAAAAGTCATCGTACTGGAACAAAAGGAGACTTTGTCAAAAACACAGAAATATTCAAGGGCTATTATGGTAAATAGTTGTTAACTGAGCAGGCATTATGTTAGATAGGTCTGTTGTTTGCAAATTATTTTTAGCTCTATTTTTCTGAAAGAGAAAAACTGAGTCAGAGACATTAATAAAATCACTGCAATATTTTGCAAGGGAGTACAGATTTCAAAACACTGAGCTCTGAAAGACAGTTCACAGTAACGTTTTCTTAACAGAAACACACACACATAATTACTAATGTAACAGTCTGTCTATAGTGGAAAAGCAACAGTTTTATCACATGCTTATATCTGCAGACATCAGAACTATGGAAGTCAAGAATATCTTTATTTTCACTACAGTCTCAGAAAGTCATGAAAAAAGGCTCAGGTTTCATTTAATTTAAGGACTATTGCTAGGCAAGATGCAATTACTTTTTGTAGAGTTTATTTCAAGAATAACTATGTTGTTTCCCCCACCCCACACTGTGGCATGATGTCCTTAATCGTAATGGCTGTAGGGCAAGGGCTCAGTTTGCTTCATCAGTTTATCATCAAGAAGACAAAAAGGACTAGATTAGAGATATTACACAATTCGGCCCTAAAGAAGATGTGCACAGTGTTGCTAGAGGCAGGACATGGTATAATCCGCTGACCCATGTGGCGAATATGCTGGTTTTTCATGGGCCCGGAATACTTTCAGCGTCATTACGAAAGCACAAAATCTGCATGTCAAATTAATTTGTGCTCTCTTCACCTCACATTGATTAACACAAATTAAGTTTCACACTAATCACCTAGAGCAGTTAACAAGTAGTAGTATCAAATTCCATGACTTTCCCTCACTATAATTTTTAAACTACTCTTTCCCCAATTCCTATTTAATAGAATCCTGTAGTGTTCATTTCAAAGAAGTCATGTAAAATGAAGGTGCTCACAGCATGCCTCAGATTTTCTCAGCGTTGAAATATAGAGTTTGGAGACACTTGTGTATTTCATAGCTAACTTGGTTTCAAAAAATGGTCCCAATAATTAGTGAAGTAACAAGTGTGGTTTTAAACATCTTAAGTATTCTATGAATTTGCATCAAGAAAACCCAGAGGCATATCATCAAATCCTGGATTGTATTCATTTACATAAAAAACCAAATGTAGAGGTATCACATCAAAGCAAGTCCTAATATGAACAAATGTGAGGTTTTAAACTGCTCTTCTTATAATGTTGTTTTCTATTACCTCCTAAGGGAGTTAGTGAAAGAGGAAGTTTTGTTGAGAGTCCACATTTCAAGTGTTCGTATAACAACTCCCCTTAATTTTAGGTTTCATACACATAAATACATGGAGAGATACCATGAAAGACCTACAATAAAGCATATGCTAAATATCAAAGGGGGAATAGATTTTATTAATAAACAATACGGTTTTATATTTTATGATAGAGAACATGCGAATGATACACCAATAAAAAGTCAAGTTAAGTACTTAAGTCTAGTGAGAAGTTGTTCCCGCCAAGGTCAAAGAGGTTGCTGCCTGTGTTCTCCTGTAGGATTTTGATGGTTTCCTGTCTCACATTTAGGTGTGTCACCCATTTTGAATTTATTTTTGTGTATGGTGTAAAATAAGTGGCCCAGTTTTATTCTTCTGCATGTCACTGTCCAGTTTTCCCAAAACCATTTGTTGAAGACATTGTCTGTTTTCCATTGGATATTCTTTCCTGCTTTGTTGAAGATTCGTTGACCATTGTGGGTCTGATGCATAGTATCTTGTTAAATGTTTAAACATTTGAAATAAAATTGTGTCGGTAAAAATTTATACAAATTGGGGGGCTGGGGGGCTCAGTTAATTAAGCGTCAGACTTCGGCTCAGGTCATAATCTCACGGTTTATGAATTCAACCCCCATTCGGTCTCTGTGCTGACAGTTCAGAGCCTGGAGCCTCCTTCGGATTCTGGGTCTCCCCCTCCCTCTGCCCGTCCCTCACTCATGCTCTGTCTCTCTCTGTCTCTCAAAAATGAATAAGCTTAAAAAATTTTTTAAATTATAAGATACATGACGTCTTCAAGAGTGGACTTTTATCTTATATCCCTGGTACAATTCCTTGGTACGTACTGGATTCTTAATATATTTTCTGAATTGATTAATTAACAAAAAGTACTAGGCACTTTATAGGACATGAAGTATTAAAAATGGAATACACTGAAGACTCAGCCCTCAAAGAAATTATAGTCTAATGGAAGAGCTCATAGATACTGAGAAGTAATCAAACTAATTAGTAATGAGAATAAAATATAGATCTATGCAGTTCATTTAGATAAACATGAGTCCATATTTTGAAGCACTAAAATGGTGAGCCTAAAAAAATCCTACCAGAATAGTTGGAGCTATCATTTATAAACTTTGAATATCAGATGAAGTTCTTATGTGGTCCTATTTAATTTATGGAGTTGTAAATCACAGAGCATTGGTAGTGTTCCTGAACTACTCTAGTGACTGAATAGATTTGTTTCACTGCCTAATTTTGAGAATAAGGCTTACTCTGAATCATCTACCAAGTTCTTTCCTATCACATCATTTGAGTGATGATCTCAAATTCCTACATGAAGGGAAAGATGTATTGTTCTTTACTTTATAATTAGGTTACTAAACAGAGGCAAGTCTTTCTGAAATGGTAGACTAAGGACCTCTGATAAATAGCTCCTTTGTAAGAGCGATCAAAATACAGGAAAAATTTGTCTAAGTCAACTTTTTCAGAATTCTGGAAATGACAAAAAGCTTTCAAAATCCAAGAAGTATCTGTTCAAGAAAAATGTCTGAATCTCAGTAAGAAGAGTGGATTTGTGGTGTTTTAACTTGCCCTATCACATTCTCCTCTTGCCAGATCTGTGGTAGCCTTAAAAATCAGTAACCTAGGAGTCATTGGAGGGAGAGGAACAGATCTGGAGCTTCCATAAAAGTCCCATTCCTAGAGAAGTGTTACTATTTGAGCTCTGTAGCAGCTCTCTGGACAAGTCCCTCTTGCAAGGCTTTTCATCATTTGATCTGACTCAGCTTGTCTAGTGGAAAGTCTTATCTCAAGGTGTTTGTTGAAAGCAGTCAGCATCAGTTATTTAATCTTGAAGCTGCCAGAGACAGTGATACCAGGTGTACCAAATAAGAGGATAGCCAAAAAATTTTTTAAAAGGAAAAAAAAACAGTTTATGAGGTACCCATATGGGACTGTGATAGACTCCAAAATAATCCTAGGTTTGTGTGTATGCCCCAGAATCCCTGACAGTCCCCTAACCCATCCATCACCTGTAGGTGACCTTCAGGATATGCACAAGCTAGAAATGAATAATGCATAATTGTAAACTGGAGAGTTGAAGTCATGTCCCATCACACACACAGGGCCCTTCTGCAAAGGTTGGAGACTTATCGGTTCAAGCCATTTAATAAAATATCTGTCCAATTATCAGCTGATCACTGTTAACTGTAGCAGGTACTTCAGTGGGCACACATGAATTAGTCAAGGAGAAACATTACACAAACAGTAACAACAACAAAACCTAATGATGAATAGGAATCTTTTTTTTCTAGAGTATCCACATAATATTATTTCAAATGTTCAGTTTTCTACAAAAAAAATGAGACATGCAAAGAAATAAGAAGTATGGCCCATATACAAAAAAAAAAAAAAAAAGATAGGAAGAAAAGAAGGAAGGAAGGAAGGAAGGAAGGAAGGAAGGAACCCAATGAAATTATTAAAACCATCTTTTAGGAAAACCAAGTGTTGGACTTACCAGACAAATTTAAACAATCTGCTACTATAAATATTTTCAAGAAACTAAAGGAAGTCATGTCTGGAGAATTAAAGGGAAGTATGAGAACAATATCTCACTGTATAAAGAATTGCCAATCAAGACACCAACATAATTCAAAAAGTACCAAATATCATTTTTTTAGTGGAAAAGTAACATTACCAAAATGAAACTTCACCAGAAATGTTCAAAAGTAGATGTGAACTCACAGAAGAAAAAATCAACCAACTTGAAGATAATTCAGTTGACATTTCTCAATTATTTCTGTTGGAACAGAAAGAAAAAAGAATGCACAAAACTAATCAAAGTCTCAGAGAACCATTGGATACCTTTAAATGTACTAAAGTATGCATAAAGGTAGTCAAGAAAAACAGAAAACACAAGCAGAGAGAACATTAGAATGAATAATTACTAAAAACTACCAAAATTTGATGAGGAATATTAATTCGCATATGTGAGAAGCTCAATCAACTCCAAACAGATTAAACTCAAAGCTATCCATACCCAAATATACCCACTATCAGAAATAGCGAAGGCCAAGTGATAACGGGATGATTCAAAGTGTTGAAGGAAGCTGTTGACCAAGAATTTCCACACTCAACTCCTGGACACAAAGTTTTTGTATATTATTGAAATTAAACTGACACTAATCTAAACTAGATTTTTAAAAAAATTTTTAAAAATGTTTATTCATTTTTGAGAGCAAAGCACAAGCAGGGGTGGGGCAGAGGGAGAGGGAGACACAGAATCCGAAGCAGGCTCCAGGCTCTGAGCTGTAAGCACAGAGCCCCACGTGGGGCTCGAACTCACTAATTGCGAGATCAAGACCTGAGCTGAAGTCAGATGCCTAAGTGACTTGAGCTACCCAGGCACCCCTAAACCAGATTGTTTTAAGTTGTTACTTTATAATCCCCAGGGCAGCCATTTTAAAAGAAAAAGATGTACCATGTAAAGAATAACCAAAAGGGAGCTGAAGTGGCTATATTAATCTCAGATCCAATAGACTTTAAGACAAAAATTGTTACTAGAGAAAATGAAAACATTTTCCAATGGAAAAAAGGTCAAGTCATCAGGAAGATATAACAATTATAAGCATTTATGCATGTAGTAAAAGAGCCCTCAAAATGCATAAATCAAAAACTGACATACATAAAGGGATAAAAAGATAATTCAACAATAATAATTGGAAACTTCAATATCCCACTTTGAATAACAGATAGAAAACTAGGCAGAGTGACAAGGAAATAGAAGACTCAAACAACATTATAAACCAAGCAGATCTAAGAGACATCTATAAAACACTCAACCCAACAACAGAGAAAAACATTCTTCTCAAATGCATATAGAATATTCTCTAACACAGACCATATATCAGGCCATAAAACAAAACTCAATAAATGTAAAATGGTATAACTGATACAAAATTAAAATACTAGAAATCATGAAGAAATGTGTTCTGTTACCACAATAAAATGAAATTAGAAATGGAAGAAGCAAATTAGAGTATTTCATAAATATGTGGAAACTAAACAATGCATTCTTAAGTTTCTAACGGGCTAAGGAAGAAATTAAAATGGAAATTAGTAACTACTTTGAGATGTATGAAGATAAATACACAATATGCCAAAACTTAAGGAATGCAGTTAAAACTGTACATGGAAAAAATATATTTATGGATACCTATGAATATAAAAGAAAGATTTCTAATCACCTTATTCTTCCACATTAAGAAACTAGTAAAAAGAGCAAAGTAATCTCAAACCAAGGTCAAAAAGGAAATAATAGAAATGAGAGTGGAAATAAATTAAATAAAGAATAGGAAAAAATAGAGAAAATTGACAGAATAAAAACGTGGTTCGCTAATCTTCCATTAGACTGAACAGAAACAGGTGTTGAGAAGGATGTGGAAGAACTGCAATCCACATACTTTACTAGAAACACAAAATGGTGCAATGACTTTGCAAAACTCTTTGGCATTTCCTCAAAATTGTTGTAAATAGAGGTATTGTATAACCCAGCAATTCCACTACTAGATATATAGCCAAAATACAGGAGAATAAAAACATGCACATGACTATTTATAGTGGCATTAATCATAATGGTCAAAAAATGAAAACAAATCAAAGTCCATCAACCAATGAATGGATAAACAAAATGTGATATATCCATTCAATGTAATAGCCATCCAAAGGAATAATATAATGATACATACTACAATATAGATGAACCTTGAAAACATCCTAAAATAAGCCAATCACAAATGACCACATTTGTATAATTAAATATATAGGAAATTTTCACAATACGCAAATCCATAGAGACAGAAAATAGATTAGTGGTCAGAGGCGTGGGGAGAGAGAGAAAGAGAAAGTGCATGCAAATAATGGGTTTTCTTTTGGGGTGATTAAAAGGTCCTAAAATTAGACAGTGGTGAGAATTACAAAACACTGAATATACTAAAAAACTAATGAGTTGTACATTTTACAAAGGTGGATTTTATGCTATGAGAATTGTACTTAAAATAATTAAGGAAGATGAGAGTGAGGCAGGTACAGTCTTCTTATATTTGAGGTTAGATCTTTATATGATTGCTTCAGTCTCCATAACAGCCTTTCATTTCCTGATCATGCATAGCCAACAAATTCCATATTAATAACAAAGTAAAGGCACTTTTTTGACATGTCTGAAGAATGTGTTGTTGAAATAAATTAACATAAGTTAACAATGTATAAGCCAAAAGCAACTTTTGAATAAGACACACTGCTAAAGAACTTAATTACATCGAGGTGCCAGATGAAGCTGCCACCTCCCTAGTTCAAGCCAACAAGGAGAAAAGGAAGCCAAAAATAAGAAGGGAAGAATGGAAACACTTACCTGAATGATCCAGTTTTGGTTGGTGACTTAAGACAGTTCCAAAGAACTCTCATATCTTCCTAGCATCGGGGCTTCTAAATGAAGAAGGAGGAATTCTGGATATGAGACAAGAAGTTATGCTTTGTTAAGCATAAAGGTAACCTCCAAAGCAAGAATGAATATAGAACAAATGAGAAAAGAGATCCAAAAGTTAAATAAAGGTTTTTCTAAACTTTTTTCATTTGCAATTGTTTTTTCATACAGTCCACACAACTGTAGTGATTGCTTTCTCTGTCATGTAATTTAAAATGAATTTCAGACCACTATCATATAGGATTATCTGTGTGTAAATAAAATATCTAAATTATTGCTTCTCAGTCAAGTGAATCAGAATAACCCATGAAAATATTGTAACATTGGATTCCCATAACTGTGTCCCAAATTCATGGAATCAGAATATCCAGGGTTGATGACTAGTTGATGATACTGATGATGGCGATGGTGATGATGAAATACTTGGAGTATGACTTTTGTGATCAATAAGGTTTGCGAATCACCAGGTATCATTATGAAACAAACACACACATACAGTACGTATAATCATGCAATCTGAAATCTGGAATGTGTAAATTAAGGATATATAGAGGGGAAGTACTTTCCATAAAGATATATGGCCAGTTAGCAGCAGTGTTGCATAAGAACCTAGGTTGGTTAAAAACAGTCTTCTATAGGCTGAGCTTATTGTTTCCCTTTACTTCAATTCCCACATATAGGCGATGAAATTTAAGACTTAATGTTATGTAGCACGGTACAGTTTCTTGCATTAACTTTAAAATCACTTTAAAACCACTGGCCAATAAAACATTTCACTCTTGTAAATGATAAATATCAGGAACAGCTGGAAAATAAATTATTCTTAAATTTCCATGTATATTTATGAATTTGGAAGACCATTTCATCAGAGGTGAAAACACGAAACAGTAAATGATGCTTGCCTCTGGGGAGTGGGAAGGTGAGGTAGATGTGTAGAGCAGGAGGGATGCTTATTTACATTGTAAATGTGTTATAATCAGATCTTCACATTTTTAAATAATAAAAGGAAATAAAATTATTTACAGAATAAAAGGAAAGAAAATTAACTTATCCAAGAAAAGTTATTAGTTTTTCTATTGCTGTGTAACAAATTAGCACAAACTTAGCAACTTAAAAAAAACATGCATTTTTTATCTCAAAATTTCTGTGGTTCTGGGATCCAGATATATCTTAACTGAATCATTTAAAAGAATGTAATTAATGCAATGGCCAAGACTGAATTCTCATCTAAAAGACAGACTAACTAGGAAACAGTCCACTTCTAGTCTCACTCACATTGATGGAAGAATTCCTTTCCTTGTGATTGTACGCTGAGGTCCCCAACTTCTTGCTGCCTATTGTCTGGAAGCTACCTTCAGCTCCTAAAGGCCTTCCTCAGTTCCTTACCATATGAGTATTTACTTCTTCAAAGCTGGCAACGGAGTCTTACATTACACAATTGTGGGAGTGACATCTTATTACCTTTACCATCTTCTATTGATCAGAAGAAAGTCACAGGATGAGCAAGGACTTGGTTTTTGTAGATCTTGCTGATATAACAGATTATATTTTGAAAGGAAACAGGTATTTATTGAGACTCTTTTTGCGTCAGGCACTCTATTAAGCATTGTAAGATTCTGTATATATTTCTTACGGCATTCATATAAAATACTGATACTACCAGTTATACTCTGGGATGAGAACTTAGAGTCACTTTTCTTACGTGATGCAAGTAGCAAGTGTTAGAGCATGAATTTCAACAAAAGTCTTCCCTTAATCAGAGCTCTTCTATTTCTATTCTACTACATTACTGTGTTAGAAGACAGGGCTAAAAACAGGGGTTTTTTTTGCTCCCCAGTTTGCATAAGGTAGTACATGTTAAATGGGCAGAAGTGAAAAGAAGGGGACGTGGAAAAAATTAACAGAAGCATGACTAAATCAACTTACATAAGATTTCACAAGTGAATTCAGTTTATATTATTTGTAATTATTGAAGGCAAATACACAACATTGAAACTTAAAAAGACAGTACTTAGATATAAGCCTTGTGGATTATATAGTTTAATATCCAAGGGCACATAATCAAGCTTGTTTTTTGTTTGTTTGTTTTTTTGTTTGTTTGTTTGTTTTAAGGAACAGGTAAAGAATTTAAAGCTTTCTCCAAATAGACTTTCCTTTGACAGTTAAATAGTAATAAAATCCACTTAGAAGTTTCGATTTTCTCTTGTAATTGGCAACAGTAATTTCTACATTTTGGATTAATTACTAAAAATTTTCATTTCCCGTAGGTGGCAGCATAAACTTCAATAGAATATACATTACTAGCAATGTTAGTTCAGATCTTCTTTTCTCATAATGGCAAACTACTATTTTGAGGGTTTTCTGATTCCACTGAGTCCATCTTTTGAATCTATTTAAAATGTTTTAAGTAGAGAATAATTTTTTTTTAATTTTTTTTAATGTTTATTTATTTTTGAGACAGAGAGAGACAGAGCATGAACAGGGGAGGGTCAGAGAGAGGGAGACACAGAATCTGAAACAGGCTCCAGGCTCTGAGCTGTCAGCACACAGCCCGATGCGGGGGTCGAACTCACTGACCGCGAGATCATGACCTGAGCCGAAGTTGGCCGCTTAACCGACTGAGCCACCCAGGCGCCCCTAAGTAGAGAATAATTTATTTTGTTAGAAGTACAAGTATAATGTAAGTAAAAGTAAATGTACAAGTATAATTTTGCATCATTTTTTGAGACAGCCTTATCATTCCATAATGAATAAATGAAAAAAGAACTAAGATTAAAAGCCAAAATCAATAGTTTTAATTGATATAGTTGGGTAGTTAACATGCCACTTTCAGAGTTGACAACATAAGATGATTTTATAATGATCAATGAATTCTTGTCATGCACTGAACTCTCCTTTTTGCAGTATGTACAAGTATGTAGGTGTATAATCTTATATGCAATCATGTCTGACTGGATCAGCTCTCTCAAACTCTTTATTTTAAGTTTGTTTATTTCTTTGGATTCCCAAAGCAGTTAGAAAAGGGTTCACATTTGTGTTTTAAGGAATGTCAAAATATTCAATCAACTGGTATTTTTCCATACCTTTTGAATTGGTTGAAAATTTTTCACTCTCCAAAGTACAATATTTAAATTCTACTTAATGAAGTTATATACAAAACAAAATAAACAAACAAAAATAAATAAAAATTCAGTTGTAGTTAATCTTAGGTTAACGTTCACCTGGAAATGTCTTGATTTAAGTGCATTTGTTTCCTTTTTCATGTTTCGATAGATCTCCTTTCTTTGTTTTTTGTATAAATTAGCTCTTGAGAATCCACTGTATTCCAGAGAAATCTCATACTTCACAGAAAGCTGACTGGATTTTAGTACAGGATATTTTAACACATTTGTCTACCTTTAGGTGTTTTGCTTTATATTTCAAAGGTATGATAGCAGTTCAACACTCAAATATCTGCCTTTTATAACTTATCTCCTAAGATATGTTCCAAAACAATGAGGTATATTGTTGACAAAGAATTAAATGTAATAATCAAGCAATTAACCAAGGGTATCTGCAGCACTATATAGAAAGACAAATTAAGAAGACTACCATGGTATCCAGAAGCCATCTGTTAACCAATGTCAAATTGATGATAAAGAAAATTGAGTTCCCTTGGCAGTTGGTTTTTCTCCAGCTGTATACAGCTATAAAAGAGCCATCAAAGACAAATCTGCATTTGTTGTTAATTCAGAAATGCAGTAGATAGGCACTGAGAAACCTCCAGTGACAACTTTTTATTCTGAAAGTTGATGCTAAGATTCCTGGGAAAGTTACACATTGGGCCTTGGATAGGCATTTAAGACCATCTTGACAGGGCAAAATGATGATCAGTACAATTTTCATATGCATGTATGTGCACGCAAATACAGTAAAAATCTGCTCAGACCATGAAATAATGAGATAATCACTTCTAAAGTAATCAACAATGCAAAGGTTAGTTGACAACTTATACATTTCCCCCAACATTTATTATTGCAATATTCCAATGTGAGTCTCACTTTAAGAAAAGCCTATGACGAAGCAGTACTAGAAAATAATCATAAATTTGGACGGCCTTTAGAAGTAAGACCTGAAAAAGACTAATGTCAAAGACTTAACAAAGGGTCCTCAAGAATCATTATAATACCAACACTCAAAGGAAACTTTAAAAAGTTAACATAATGCCTTGAAAAAGGTTGGGATCTGGAGTCAGGCAAAAGTGATGTTTCAAATTCATACTTCATTTCTTATTAGTTATATGACCTTGGGCATATTACTTAATCTGTAGTGGTGTGTGTATAAAAATGAGACTGATAATAAACGTGCATGGATGTTGAAAGGATAAAATGAATTAATGGGTGTCAAAACTTATTTCTGTCAAATAAAACGTTAAATGTCTTATCAATGGATTATTGAAGTAATAATAATTGCTAAGGACTTTAAGCTTATTGTAGAGAGGTCACCAGGCTGAGGATCAGGAAATCTAGCTTGTTCTACCAGCTTTCACCCTGTACAAATCATTTAAGTTCTCTGGACCTCAGTTTACTCTTTGCTAAATTGAGGTTGGGATGGGGATAGAATTAAAATGACTATATTAATTCTAAAATCCACTTATTCCAAGGATTTGCGTTAGATTACAAAAAATAAAAGCAAAATATAAAATCACATATTTGCAGAAGAACAATGTTGAAACCATCGCAATCCGTTAGATGTGCTGTGTTTATTGCTAATTTCTTAAAATAAAAATTTAACAGTGGAAAAAGTCAGCTTTTATAGCCCACTTAAGGTTTATGTTTTTATTAGAATGTGTTTTTTTTAATATATGAAATTTATTGTCAGATTGGTTTCCATACATCACCCAGTGCTCATCCCAACAGGTGCCCTCCTCAATATCCATCACCCACCCTCCCCTCACTCCCACCCCCCATCAGCCCTCAGTTTGTTCTCCGTTTTAAAGAGTCTCTTATGCTTTGGCTCTCTCCTACTCTAACCTCTTTTTTTTCCTTCCCCTCCCCCATGGGTTCCTGTTAAGTTTCTCAGGATCCACATAAGAGTGAACACATATGGTATGTGTTTTTCTCTGTATGGTTTATTTCACTTAGCATCACACTCTCCAGTTCCACCCATGTCGCTACAAAGGGCCATATTTCATTCTTTCTCATTGCCACATAGTACTCCATTGTGTATATAAACCACAATTTCTTTATCCATTCATCAGTTGATGGACATTTAGGCTCTTTCCATAATTTGGCTATTGTTGAGAGTGCTGCTATAAACATTGGGGTACAAGTGCCCCTATGCATCAGTACTCCTGTATCCCTTGGATAAATTCCTAGCAGTGCTACTGCTGGGTCATAGGGTAGGTCTATTTTTACTTTTTTGAGGAACCTCCACACTGTTTTCCAGAGCGGCTGCACCAGTTTGCATTCCCACCAACAGTGCAAGAGGGTTGCTGTTTCTCCACATCTCCTCCAGCACCTATAGTCTCCTGTTTTTTTCATTTTGGCCACTCTGACTGGCATGAGATGATATCTGAGTGTGGTTTTGATTTGTATTTCCCTGATAAGGAATGACGTTGAGCATCTTTTCATGAGCCTGTTGGCCATCTGGATGTCTTCTTTAGAGAAGTGTCTATTCATGTTTTCTGCCCATTTCTTCACTGGGTTATTTGTTTCTCGGGTGTGGAGTTTGGTGAGCTCTTTATAGATTATGGATACTAGCCCTTTGTCCAATACGTCATTTGCAAATATCTTTTCCCATTCCGTTGGTTGCCTTTTAGTTTTGTTGGTTGTTTCCTTTGCTGTGCAGAAGCTTTTTATCTTCATGAGGTTCTAATAGTTCATTTTTGCTTTTAATTCCCTTGCTTTTGGGGATGCGTCAAGTAAGAAATTGCTATGGCTGAGGTCAGAGAGGTCTTTTCCTGTTTTCTCCTCTAGGGTTTTGATGGTTTCCTGTCTCACATTCAGGTCCTTTATCCATTTTGAGTTTATTTTTGTGAATGGTGTGAGAAAGCGGTCTAGTTTCAACCTTCTGCATGTTGCTGCCCAGTTCTACCAGCACCATCTGTTAAAGAGACTGTCTTTTTTCCATTGGATATTCTTTCCTGCTTTGTCAAAGATTAGTTGGCCATATGTTTGTGGGTCTAGTTCTGGGGTTTCTATTCTATTCCATTGGTCTATGTGTCTGTTTTTGTGCCAATACCATACTGTCTTGATGATTACAACCTTGTAGTAGAGGCTAAAGTCTGGGATTGTGATGCCTCCTGCTTTGGTCTTCTTCAAAATTACTTTGGCTATTCGGGCCTTTTGGGTTCCCTATGAATTTTAGGATTGCTTGTTCTAGCTTCGAGAAGAATGCTGGTGCAATTTTGATTGGGACTGCATTGAATGTGTAGATAGCTTTGGGTAGTATTGACATTTTGACAATATTTATTCTTCCAACCCATGAGCACGGAATGTTTTCCCATTTCTTTATATTTTCTTCAATTTTCTTCATAAGGTTTCTATAGTTTTCAGCATACAGATCTTTTACATCTTTGGTGAGATTTATTCCTAGGTATTTTATGCTTCTTGGTGCAATTGTGAATGGGATCAATTTCTTTGTCTTTCTGTTGCTTCATTATTAGTGTATAAGAATGCAACTGATTTCTGTACACTGATTTTGTATCTTGCAACTTTGTTGAATTCATGTATCAGTTCTAGCAGACTTTTGGTGGAGTCTATTGGATTTTCCATGTATAATATCATGTCATCTGCAAAAAGCGAAAACTTAACTTCATCTTTGCCAATATTGATGCCTTTGATTTCCTTTTGTTGTCTGATTGCTGATACTAGAATTTCCAACACTATGTTAAACAACAGCGGTGAGAGTGGACATCCCTGTCATGTTCCTGACCTCAGGGAAAAAGCTCTCAGGTTTTCCCCATTGAGGATGATGTTAGCTGTGGGCTTTTCATAAATGGCTTTTATGATCTTTAAGTATGTTCCTTCTATCCCGACTTTCTCGAGGGTTTTTATTAAGAAAAGATGCTGAATTTTGTCAAATGCTTTTTCTGCATCGATTGACAGGATCATATGGTTCTTCTCTTTTCTTTTCTTAATGTGATGTATCATATTGATTGATTTGCAAATGTTGAACCAGCCCTGCATCCCAAGAATGAATCCCACTTGATCATGGTGAATAATTCCTTTTATATGCTGTTAAATTCGATTTGCTAATATCTTACTGAGAATTTTTGCATCCATATTCATCAGGGATATTGGCCTCTAGTTCTCTTTTTTTACTGGGTCTCTGTCTGGTTCAGGAATCAAAGTAATACTGGCTTCATAGAATGAGTCTGGAAGTTTTCCTTCCCTTTCTATTTTTTGGAGTAGCTTCAGAAGGATAGGTATTATCTCTGCTTTAAACGTCTGGTAGAACTCCCCTGGGAAGCCATCTGGTCCTGGACTCTTATTTGTTGGGAGATTTTTGATAACTGATTCCATTTCTTCGCTGGTTATGGGTCTGTTCAAGTTTTCTATTTCCTCCTGATTGAGTTTTGGAAGTGTGTGGGTGTTTAGGAACTTGTCCATTTCTTCCAGGTTGTCCAATTTGTTGGCATATAATTTTTCATAGTATTCCCTGATAATTGCTTGTATTTCTGAGGGATTGGTTGTAATAATTCCATTTTCACTCATGATTTTATCTATTTGGGTCATCTCCCTTTTCTTTTTGAGAAGCCTGGCTAGAGGTTTATCCATTTTGTTTATTTTTTTCAAAAAACCAACTCTTGGTTTCATTGATCTGCTCTACAGTTTTTTTAGATTCTATATTGTTTATTTCTGCTCAAATCTTTATTATTTCTCTTCTTCTGCTGGGTTTAGGGTGGCCTTGCTGCTCTGCTTCTATTTCCTTTAGGTGTGCTGTTAGATTTTGTATTTGGGATTTTTCTTGTTTCTTGACATAGACCTGGACTGCAATGTATTTTCCTCTCAGGACTGCCTTCGCTGCATCCCAAAGCGTTTGGATTGTTGTATTTTCATTTTCGTTTGTTTCCATATATTTTTAAATTTCTTCTCTAATTGCCTGGTTGACTCATTCATTCTTTAATAGGGTGTTCTTTAACCTCCATGCTTTTAGAGGTTTTCCAGACTTTTTCCTGTGGTTGATTTCAAGCTTCATAGCATTGTGGTCTGAAAGTATGCATGGTATGATCTCAATTCTTGTATACTTATGAAGGGCTGTTTTGTGACCCAGTAGGTGATCTATCTTGGAGAATGTTCCATGCGCACTCGAGAAGAAAGTATATTCTGTTGCTTTGGGATGAAGAGTTCTAAATATATCTGTCAAGTCCATCTGATCCAATGTATCATTCAGGGCCCTTGTTTCTTTATTGACTGTGTGTCTACATGGTCTATCCATTTCTGTAAGTGGAGTGTTAAAGTCCCCTGCAATTACCACATTCTTATCACTAAGGTTGGTTATGTTTGTGAGTAATTGTTTTATATATTTGGGGGCTCCTGTATTCGGCACATAGACATTTATAATTGTTAGCTCTTCCTGATGGATAGACCCTGTAATTATTATATAATGCCCTTCTTCATCTCCTGTTACAGCCTTTAATTTAAAGTCTAGTTTGTCTGATATAAGTATGGCTACTCCAGCTCTCTTTTGACTTCCAGTAGCATGATAAATAGTTCTCCATCCCCTCACTTTCAATCTGAAGGTGTCCTCAGCACTAAAATGAGTCTCTTGTCGACAGCAAATAGATGGGTCTTGTTTTTTTATCCATTCTGATACCCTGTGTCTTTTGGTTGGCACATTTAGTTCATTTACATTCAGTGTTATTATAGAAAGATATGGGTTTAGAGTCATTGTGATGTCCGTAGGTTTCATGCTCGTAGCGATATCTCTGGTATGTTTTCTCACAGGATCCCCCTTAGGATCTCTTGTAGGGCTGGTTTAGTGGTGATGAATTCCTTCAGTTTTTGTTTATTTTGGAAGACCTTAATCTCTCCTTCTATTCTAAATGACAGAATGCTGGCCAAAGGATTCTCAGCTGCATATTTTTTCTGTTCATCACATGGAAGATTTCCTGCCATTCCTTTCTGGCCTGCCAAGTTTCAGTAGAGATATCTGTCATGAGTTTTATAGGTCTCCCTTTATATGTTAGAGCACGTTTATCCCTAGCTGCTTTCCGAATTTTCTCTTTATCCCCGTATTTTGCCAGTTTCACTATGGTATGTTGTGCAGAAGATGGATTCAAGTTATGTCTGAAGGGAGTTCTCTGTGCCTCTTGGATTTCAATGCCTTTTTCCTTCCCCAGATCAGGGAAGTCCTCAGCTATGATTTCTTCAAGTACACCTTCAGCACCTTTCCCTCTCTCTTCCTCCTCTGGAATACCAATTATGCGTAGATTATTTCTTTTTAGTGCATCACTTAGTTCTCTAATTTTCCCCTCATACTCCTGGATTTTTTTATCTCTCTTTTTCTCAGCTTCCTCTTTTTCCATAATTTTATCTTCCATTCCCCTATTCTCTCCTCTGCCTCTTCAATCCTAGCTGTCGTTGTCTCCATTTTATCTTGCAGCTCATTTATAGCACTTTTTAGCTCCTCCTGGCTGTTCCTTAGTCCCTTGATCTCTGCAGCAATAGATTCTCTGCTGTCCTGTATACTGTTTTCAAGCCCAGTGATTAATTTTATGACTATTACTCTAAATTCACTTTCTGTTATATTGTTTAAATCCTTTTTGATCAGTTCATTAGCTGTCGTTATTTCCTGGAGATTCTTTTGAGGGGAATTCTTCAGTTTTGTCATTTTGGATAGTCCCTGGAGTGGTGCAGACCTGCAGGGCACTTCCCCTGTGCTGTGGTATATAAGTGGAGTTGTGGGTGGGGCTGCAGTCAGACCTGATGTCTGCCCCCAGCTCACCATTGGGGCCGCAGTCAGACTGGTGTGTGCCTTCTCTTCCCCTTTCCTAGGGGCGGGATTCACTGTGGGGTGGCGTGGCCCGTCTGGGCTACTTGCACACTGCCACGCTTGTGGTGCTGGGGATCTGGTGTATTAGCTGGGATGGATGGGCAAGGTGCACAGGGGTGGGAGGGGCAGGCTCAGCTCTCTTTTCCTTCGGTGATCCACTTCAGGAGGGGCCCTGCAGCACTGGGAGGGAGTCAGACCTGCCACCGGAGGGATGGATCTGCAGAAGCACAGTGTTGGGTGTTTGTGCGGTGCAAGCAAGTTCCCTGACAGGAACTGGTTCCCTTTGGGATTTTGGCTGGGGGAGATGGCGCTGGCGAGCGCCTTCGTTCCCCTCCAAGCTGAGCTCTGTCATCCGGGGCTCAATAACTCTCCCTCCCGTTGTCCTCCAGCCCTCCCGCTCTCCAAGCAGATCTGTTAACTTATAACCTTCCAGATGTTAAGGCTCGCTTGCTGTCAGAACACACTCCGTCGGCCCCTCTGCCCTTGCAAGCCAGACTCAGGGGCTCTGCTTGGCTGGTGGGCCGCCCCTCCGCCCCAGCTCCCTCCCGCCAGTCCATGTAGCGCGCACCGCCTCTCCGCCCTTCCTACCCTCCTCCGTGGGCCTCTCGTCTATGCTTGGCTCCAGAGAATCCGTTCTGCTAGTCTTCTGGTGGTTTTCTGGGTTATTTAGGCAGGTGTGGGTGGAATCTAAGTGATCAGCAGGACGCGGTGAGCCCAGCGTCCTCCTACGTCACCATCCTAGAATGCGTTTAAGTAAAAATTTATTTAATTTATTCATCCCAGCCACCTAGTTGAACAAGATTCAGCCAGAACTGTGTCTGACTCTTCTTGTACTGGCAGCTTAGAACTTTAGAGTTAGAGAAGATTAAAAAAAAACAAAAACAAAAAAAAAACAACAAAAACAAAAACCAAAAAAACAACTTATCCACTCCCCACTTAATGGGTGGGAAAAAAATACCATATGAGAGATATTTGTAAATGAGAGAGTATTGGTTCTAGAACCCACATCTCTTGACCCCTAGATCAATCTTTGTTCCACATCACATTTCACTGTTTTTAACAATCTTGAAAATGCATTCCATCTCTTGTCACTGTCTCTGTTCCTGATTACTTATCTGATTTGATTAACTTTGAATGAAGTTACCACATTTTAGTTTAGTACTGCTATGTTGAACAAGCATTTCACATTGGATGATCTCAAAATACAAATGTGTTTGGTCTCCCATTGCCACTTGAAAATGTCTCCCCCCTACCATCGTACAAAAACTTAGCAACCCTTATCATTTTTCAGTTCATTCCTAAATATCAGACATTCAATAGTCATTTCAGGTTACAGCATACAGTTTCAATTCAGAAATACTAAATGCTGCTTCAAGATAGTAACCAATATTTGAATCTTCATTAAAAAATAAGAATCTTTTCCTTTTAGGCATGGTTGGCTTCTTCATGCACTTCTCCTTCCATTAGTTAGCTGCTGTACTGAGCTTACATGATCA
Source organism: Panthera uncia (assembly GCF_023721935.1). Classification (NCBI taxonomy): domain Eukaryota; kingdom Metazoa; phylum Chordata; class Mammalia; order Carnivora; family Felidae; genus Panthera; species Panthera uncia. The sequence continues at coordinate 68,546,535 of NW_026057582.1, forward strand.
GTGAATTCAGAATGAGAGTGAAAGCTGAAGAGCAAGGCTGTTTCTGTTTGCCTAGTTACTGCTAATGCAGTAGGCAAGCTTAAATTAAATTTAAATTATAAGAAAAATATGCAGGATACAGTAGGAGTTTGGATATAGAGAACAAATAAAAACAGTTAAAAGTAAAACACTGATCTTTGACACAGAGCAAAGGCAACACAATGGAGAAAATTCAGTCTTTTCAACAAATGGTGTTGGAAAAAGTAGATACACATGCCAGGAAAAACAAACAAACAAAAAAAAAACAAAACACAAAATAGAATCCAGACACAGACGTTTCATCTTACAACCTGATTTTTAAAAATGGGCCAAAATCTTAACAGGTATCTCACCAAAGAAGATATACAAACTCTAAATAAGTATATGAACTATGTTAAACATCATATGCCATCAGGGAAATGCAAATTAAAACAATGAGATAGCACTGCACACCTACTGAAATGATGAAATTCCAAAACACTGACAAGCACCAAATGCTGGAGGAGATGTAGAGCAATAGGAACTCTAATTCATTGATGGTGGGAATGCAAAATGGTAACGCCATTTTGGAAGACAGTTTGGCAGTTTCTGATAAAATGAGCATCCTTTTACTATACAATACAGCAGTCACACTCCTTGGTATTTACTCAAATGAACTGAAAACTCATATCCACACAATAATCAGCACACAGATGTTTTCAGTAGCTTTTCCAGAATTGCCCAATCCGGAAGTAACCAAAAGGTCTTTCAGTAGGTGAATGGATAAATAAACTATGGTATACCAACACACTGCAATAACAGCCAGTGCTAAGAATAAATGAGCTATCAAGCCATAAAAAGACTTGGAGGACATATTACTAAGTGAAAGAAGCCCATCTGAAAAGGCTGCATACCGTATGATTCCAAAATTATGACCTGGAAAAGGCAAAACTACGGACAAAGTAAAAAGATCAGTGGTTTCCAGAGGTCAGAGGAGAAGGAGGGATCAATAGGCAGAACACATAGAATTTTTAGGGCAAAGAAGCTATTCTGTGCGATACAATATTAGATACATGTCATTATATGTTTGTCAATACCCATAGAATGTACAACCCCAAGAGTGAAACCTAATGTGAATTATGGACTTTGGATCATAATGTTATGTCACCATAGTTTATCAGCTGTAGAACGGTACTAGTTTGGTGAGGAATGGTAATAGTGGGGGTGGGGTGGGGTGGGAGTACATGGGAACTCTGTATTTTCTGCTCAATTTTCCTGTGATATAAACCTGCTCTAAAAAATAAAGTCTATTTTTTAAAAGATAAGGCAGAAGAGTTTAACTTAATACTTTTAAAAAAAGATAAACTGGGACACCCGGGTGGCTCAGTCGGTTCAACGTCCAACTTCAGCTCAGGTCATGATGTCATGGCCTGTGAGTTCAAGCCCCACATCGGACTCTGTGCTGACAGTTCAGAGCCGGAGGCCTGCTTTGGATTCTGTGTCTTTCTCTCTCTTTGCCCCTCTCCTTCTAGCACTCTGTCTTTCTGTCTCTCTCAAAAATAAATAAAAACATTAAAAAAATAAATAAATAAAATTAAAAAAAAGAGAAACTGAAATTTTTGTTAGATAATTATATAAAGAGTTAGCTTTGGGCACATTCAGTTGGAGGTAAGAGTAAGTTTTAAATAAATTTTTAAAATGTATAAATGTCCTACTACAAAATGAATTTCCCTACAAAAGAAAGGAAGAACAAAAACAGAGACAACAAATCAACTATAATTCATGTAAGACTACCTATCAATCTTGGATCTGTTTTAAACAATATCTAAGGTAAGAAAAAACATTAACCGAAATATAGATGATCACATCAAAATCACTAAACAAATATGATTTGTCATAGAATATAAACCAAAATATATCTAATTCATATTCTAGAATAAATTAGACATGTATAAGCAAAATAGAAAGAAAAGAGAGCACTCCCTGTCCCCCGTTCATGCTCTGTCTCTGTCTCAAAAATAAATAAATGTCAAAAAAAAAATAAAAAAAAAAAATAGGGGCACCTGGGTGGCTCAGTCGGTAAAGTTTCCAACTTTGGCTCAGGTCATGATCTCATGGTCCATGAGTTTGAGCACCATGTCGGGCTCTGTGCTGACAGCTGAGAGCCTGGAGCCTGTTTTGATTTCTGTGTCTCCCTCTCTCTTTGACCCTCCTCCATTCATGCTCTGTCTCTCTCTGCCTCAAAAATAAATAAATGTCAAAAAAATTTTTTTAAAAAAAGAAAGAAAAGAGAGCGTGAGGTACCTACCATAAAGGTTAGAAACAAAATGTGACAGTTTCTAATGTTGAGATTCAACATTAGGATGTTTACCCCCCAGCTAGCTTTAATAAACCGTATTCATTCTTTAGAAGCAAAGTAATGGTTAGTGTAGTATGAAATAGAAAATGTATATACTTCCATGTATTTCAGTATATACCTCCATAATAGCATTTACTACAATATATTCAATCACTTTATTTAAATATACATATAACCTCCTATGGAAAGGATTTGTATGAATAACACTTGGCACAGTGGCTGCAATACAGCTGTCTCTCAAATGCATGAATAAATGAATAACCAGAAATATATTGAGCTGTAGGGGAGAGTAAGCATAATTATACTATTTATTATTTTCTAAATGTATATTCTTAGCCAGTAATTATATACTTTAAAAATATTACTCTGCTTAATTATATGATTTGTGATTATCCATTACTATATCTGAAATAAGGAAATGTCAATTAAGTTCTTTGACCACACAGTCCATAAATGGAACTGAGTATATATACCCAAGTACATATATCAAAAGCATTTGCACTTCCATTATACCATATACCTAGGAATTATATGGTTTCACTAAGTTATATTACTTGAAAAATAAATAGTAAGTGGCATGACCAAGGTAACATAGACAGAACCTTAATTCCAGTGTTCATTTGGCTCAAAGAAAGGATTATCACTCAGTCTGTATTCTTTTTGTGTTCATATGTAACAAAGAACCATGACTAATAATGTCTAGCTAAGCAAATGGCTACTAACCTCTAAGACATATGAAGTTAACAGTAGAAAACGGGGAAAAAGAGCCAGGGCAGAGTAAAAACAGCATGCCAAAAAGCCTCCAGGAAATAAATAAATAAAAGTTGAAGTAAATAAATAAGATGTTATGACAAGATTTAGAGGAAAATGTTCCCTGGGAACTCCAGGAAAAGCCACAAAGGACTGTAGTTTTGGCGTTGCCTGTGGGAAACCAGTGCGATTATTATTCCAATGACCTTCAAGATATTTACTACATCAGTCTTTCCTGCCTAAGGTAGGGACCCATGATGTGTGGTACAAATACAAGCCAGTAGGTGAACAGGTTTAAGACGCAATGTTCTGTTCACTGGTTTATCATGTACAGAATGATGAGATATTAATATGATAGAATGAAATTATGCACAAAAGCCTGAAAAGAATAGTCTGAGGATGAAAAAAAAAGAGAGAAAGTCATAGTTTTTATATCATCTGGGGCCTTCTTTGGGCCTTTCTTTTCTTGGGTCTCCTTAGCAGACATGGCTGAGAAATTTTTACATGCTTAAAATAAACATTGAAGAGTTGCAGGTCACTTCCCAACTATAGTTATTGTAATAAATAAAATTAGGGAATAATAGCTAGCTTGAAGTCACTTCCTGGTAGAGAACACAGACAAGGAAACATGACCACACAAAAAAAGGAAAGAATGGGGCTGAGGCTCAACTATTTGGTACCCACTGTGATCCCTGTACCCGTGAAGAGAGAGAAAACTGGAGTGTTTAGCTCTGGCAACCAGTGGAGACCAAAAATTTGTCATAGGAAGGTCGAAGATAGCATGAATGACTGGTTACATCTAGAATACTTCCAGGGAATAGGGTCTGACAATTTTGCTCTCTTTTCCTAGAACTATGCTTTGGCAATTAACCTGTGTGCATAAGGTCCATACACAATATTTTTCGTGGTTGTAACCATTCTTGCCAGGCTGTAAACTAGCCCATGTTGGACTGAAGTTGGGTCAAGCTGACAAACGGAAGCACATGTTACAGCAAAGACAAATAACAGTAACTCTACACAACTAGTACACGTGCAGACCCATCCTAGGGAGAATCTAAAACTTCTGATGTCAAATCATGTCGTGCAAGGCAGAAAATCAGAAGTTGGAATGAGTTTTTATGTTGACAAACAAGTCAGTAAGTATTTGAAAAGTTACGACAAAGAAAAGGCACATCTTAGCTTTTTTCAGTAGAAGAACGAAGGAAGGGTAAGGTTACCTGCGTTTTCACCAAGTGAACTTTACACTGAAAAGAGCAAAACAAACATGAAAAATTGACAATTTCAAAATAGATAAGAACAGTAAAAGAGTACCTTTGTACTTAGTTTCTAGATCTATACACCATGGTTACTTAGAAGTGGGGGCAAAAAGTGGTATCATTGCAAAATAACTGTTCACTACATTTTGAATCTAATGGAAAATGTATATGACAGACAAATATTACTCTAGTAGTGAGTTTCTTATTTATAGAAATGACCAAGAAACTACAAAGGATGTTGAAAAAAGACATTTTTCAAGGGCTGTGAGGTTCTAATAGATAAACTCTAAGTTACCTTCCAAATGTTAGCGCTACTAAGTGCTAAGAAACACTGTCATCTTGGATCACCTGGGTGGCTCAGTTGGTTAAGCATCTGATTCTTGATTTTGGCTCATGTCATGATCTCATGGTTCATGAGATCAAGCCATGTGTCGGGCTCTGCGCTGAGCGTGGGGCCTGCTTGGGACTCTTTTTCTCTCTGCCCCTCCCCTGCCCACATGTACTCTCTAGCTCTCTCTCAAAAATAAAAAAAATAAACATTAAAAAAAGGAAATCATTGTCATCTTTATTATCATAAGAAAGCATGATATTTATTATATTATATGTCCATGTTAAAACTAGTATATATAAAATTAGGCCGAAAACTCCAATAGGCTGCTTTGTTCTAGTCTCAGAATAGGCCCTTTAGCACTGGATAACTTTGAATGAATTAATTATTTGCTTCTTTCATTCTTGCCTAATTATACCTATATTAAGCAAACACATTTAGGCTTTAAAGTCCGAGCTAATTTGAATACAAATGTAGATAAAAGGATAATGCAATTATATGACCCTTAATGTTTATATAAAATCAAGATAACCTGAGATTTTGGTGTATCATGTGGTTTTAGCAAGCGGTATGCTTGTCAGCTGTTTTTTTTTTTTTTTTTTTAATAAAATAATACATAGGAACCTCTCACTAGAAAGAACAAATGTTGTATTTGAGTACTTCCTGTTAATCTCTCCCGCCCCTACCCAAAGTACCACCACCAGCATTAGCACCTCCATAATAATTACATCTCTTACAAATGAGTGGTAGAGTATTATGGTGGGAGGAGACTGAATAAGGAGAATATGGGAGAAATCAGGCTTGTAAAAATTGTGAACAATTTCTTTCTAAAATATGATTAAAGAGGAACCCACATTTATCCAGAAAATTTCTTAATATTCTGACAAATAATCTCCTTATTTTTGAATAAAAGGACCACAATTGAGACATCTGATTACTGTAACATACATCCTTATATGAAGTATAAATATTACTTTGTATATTATAAAATTATTTTCTCAAATGTAGAAGATATACAAAAGACACTTAATATTTTTAAAAGAATGGATGAGATTTACCTCTTAGTTTTTCACTGAAAGAGCACACATAATAACTTGTGATCTTCCCTAGCCAACTTTCAAAACCAGTGGACAAAGACACAGATATAGAAAACAATAAATTGTTTAACATGTCTATACTAATTGTAATGTACAAAATCCTAGTTACAGCTCTGGAAGTGGTCTGTAATGTCCAGTTATAGACATACAAACAAGAAGAACAGATATTAAAATAGGAAAATTCCCAGCCTGTCAATATGAATTATGGTCAAGAGTATCAGTAGACAAATAAGACATAAGGTTATAAATATGAAGCAGAAAGTACAGGCCTTAGCTATTACACTGGAAGTGTTTCTCAAAATAAAATTTAAGAACCAGATTCATACCTTCAAAAATTAACCACAGCTTCTATTGATAGAAATTTAATTGTAAGTTTCTATACAGTTATGTTTTGGGGGTGATTGAAAGTCCAAGTGCTCTTCATTATATGAGAACTGCAGGCAAAAATTTTTCTCAGCTTTCAGATGCAACACTTTGATGCCTATAGAGTTAAAGATTGTTTCAACACGAGATGTCGGGTAGAAAAGCAGAAATGGCAATCAACAGACAGAAGATTCTAGGCTACCACTGAGTCAAGGAGACAAGCACTAACAAGAAAAATGAGAAAAGAGGGATTTAAGAGTAATCAAATACCATTAAAAATTTTTTAAAAACTCACAATTTCATGACAAACAATAGCATTATCTTGTATTCACCCAGCTCATTTTACATATACCAAATGTCTTGGTAGAGATGATTGCATTAATGCACACAACAATTGGTCTCTGATACGGAATGGAAGCAGGTCACATTATTTGACAGTCATAGAGCAATTCAGTAATTTTCTGAGTAAAATCAGAATCCAAGCAATCATAAATTTTAATTTACTAATCTATTTCCTAGCTTGTATTACCTATACAAAATGTTTTCAATTTCTTCCCCTATTCAAGTGGCTGCACACTTCACCATTTGCTGATGTCAAAGTTTGTTATCTTTGAACAATGATCAGCTACTGCTGAAGAACATTATTTCTCTATCACCTCTGAGGACTTCAGAGTAAACAACATTGCAAAAGAGATATGAGCTAGGATGCCATTATCATAGGCTAGAAACATCCAGAAAACAAAAGACATTATTTCTTCTTAACTCTTTTGAACAACAAATATGTAATATATGTCTAACCATCAGAATAACGAAATAATATGTACTGATCTGTGACAATAATTTCAAATATTCCTGTAACACTACTTTTCATGTTAGATCTTAATTGAAAGAGGACACTAGCATAAATCACCTTTTTACAATAAAAACCAGTGACTTCCTCTCAACTCAATGCAGTAAGGTGGAGTCATTTCACTTCAATGTAGCCCCCACAAACATAAACAAGGTAGCCATCTCTCAAGTCATGTCTAAAACCAAATTGAAACAACAACTTCATAATGACTGATGGCTTCAGGGGAGCTCTACCTTAAACAAACAAACACACATACACAAATAAACGTATCCCTATTATGTGGAGTAAGCGATGTTTGTTAGACACAAAACTATGATGTGGGTTAAAATTTTTTTTCTGCATTAGCAGAAGGAAGACAAAAATCTTAATAGAGTAGAACAGCCTACATGTTAAGGATTCCTGAAGTCTGCAAGGGATGATGCTTCCTAGTATTTATTGGTGTAGAGAAGGTGCTCCTGCTCTTCCTAAAGCTTCTAACACACTGTTAGCCATCATGCTTTAAATGAAAAAATCCTGGAACAATCTGGAATTACCTGGTTCCCAAGCCAGCCAGCCTGTCAACATTTGAAAATCAATGTAACCAGTTTCTTGTCTAGTGGGAGGTTTACTTAACAGAGGTAACTCCACAGTCATCCTTGGCACACCTGGTCACAGAAACACATGATTTACACAGCTGCACAGTCTGGGTTTGTGTTGAGAGATTTAGCAGATGAGGCATAAAATTTGAAAATATGCAGCCAGGGAGATGGGTAGTATGAAAACCCTCTGTTCCATAAACATCGGTCTTCAGATTTTTGTTCATAAGTCTTTCCAGCTAAGTAGAAAAATGACAAAGTTCTAAAAAAGTATATGAGTATGCTGTAAAATAAATAGATTAGCCAACATGAACTGGCATAAATAAATGTTCACCATTTTAATGTATCATTATGCATGACAATTGAATAAACACATTGGTCAGGATAATGTTGGAAAATAAAAATAAGAAATTAGGCCTATGGAAACATGAGGGACAGATTCAGAAAATATAAACAAAGGTATCTACACTTATCTTGTTCAGAAGGTAAAGTGGGAGTTAAAAATGTAGGGGGGGGGCGGGCACCATCCAGGAGATTCACCTGGCTATGCTTGTTGTTGGACCTGAGATGTACAAATTAGCTCTATGAAAAAAACGGGGGAGAGGCAGATAAAAATCATGAATTTGTTAATGTGTCTTCTTCTGTGTGCCTTTTTAATCTAGCACTATTGTACCCAGTTAAATCCCAGTTACTAAATAATAATTTGTATTGCACTACCTCCCATGGAAAAAGATTAATCCATAAAAAACCTTAGGGATATACCATGAATGATCTTCAGTTCATATAGAATGAACATGTTTTATTTTTTAATAATAGTATTTAGTTAATGATGCCACTTTTTCTTTATCATTAATATTCTTAGTGCAAAATATTTTGGAATGCTAATATATTGAATACTTTTGTTTTACCAACTAAATGCTAACAATATTATATAGCCATATGTACCTCACTCATCCTGAAACTTTACTACTCTCTATTATTTTAAACGTATGTACACATTAATAAGGACAATAGCATTAGAACCTTATTTTAGAACATGAAAAGAAGCATAATACATGAACAAAATAAAAATAATAAACATAATTACTAAATAGTTGTCAAGCATAAAGCTGATCTTGGATGAGCAAATGATATAGAAATTAACACTTTCAATTGCTGGTCAAAATAAAGTGGTAAAATTTGAGTCAACTCAGCCTGGATGCCAATTACTCCAAGAAGCCTTCCAACATATCCCAACTTTAAGTGACAATTTACTTGCTGAATCAGAGCAATTGATTCATATCTGTTTTATGAAAAAAAAAATACTACCCATGAACCATTCCATATAATTCATTGTATACTTTATCTCTTCTATCCCTCTGGAAAGTTTTAAGGGCAGGAGATTTATCTGATTTGTTTTCTAAATGGTTAATTTAGATTTGTTTTCTAAATGGTTACTTTTTAATGAATGAATGAATGATAGTCTTATAAGGTCTCAGGGTATCAGTCAGGGTGACAATTCTCATCTGGAGCTTCTTATTACCATCTTCCAAGATCACTGATCATTGACATAATTTAGCCTCTTGTGGTTGTAGAACTGAGATCCCCGTTTTCTTGACATATTACTCCCTTCAAATTCAAGCAAACAAAGGACCACTGCATTTTTTTAAGCTTTGAATTTCTCTGAATTTGCTTTTAAGGGATCATGTGATTATATTGGACCCTGGCTGCTGGATAATCCAGGGTAATTTCCCTGTTTTAGATTCAACTAATCAGTTAATTTAATTACATCTACAAAGTTCCTTTTGACATGGTAAATAATATATTCACAGTCTATGGGTCAAGGGATCAAGGAGTAGAATCATCTTGGAGGCTACAATTCACCTACCATATCTATCTTGTCTAAAATTTTATTTTCTAATATATACTTATTTGAGTATGGAAGCAGAATTTTATTAGATCACTATTCCTAAAGATGAGAATATAGTCATTTTCACATTCATACTTCAGGGTGAATTAGTCAGAATTTTAATTTTTTAAAAACTAACTTGGGGTGCCTGGGTGGCTCAGTTGGTTAAGCGGCCGACTTCGGCTCAGGTCATGATCTCATGGTCCGTGAGTTCGAGCCCCGTGTCAGGCTCTGTGCTGACAGCTCAGAGCCTGGAGCCTGTTTCAGATTCTGTGTCTCCCTCTCTCTGACCCTCCCCCGTTCGCGCTCTGTCTCTCTCTGTCTCAAAAATAAATAAACGTTAAAAAAATTAAAAATAAATAAATAAAATAAAAAATAAAAACTAATATGTGCACTTAAGGAATAAGATTTATAGAAATGCAAAGGATAATATAGAAGGATGGTGTCATTTTATAGCATGGACAGGTATTTCCCAGGAGAAAACTAAAGAGTGGCCTGAGTGCACTACTAAAGTGTGGCATTCTGGAGTAGGATGCTACAAAGTAGGAGTGAGCAGGACAGAGACAATGAAGAACCATAAACAGCTTCCTAAGGGCTATAAGTATTATAAAGAGGTAGGTAAGCAAACCAGATCTTAGATTTCCCTCCTCCTTTACCAACTACTTAAGCACCACACAGACACACACAGACATACAAACACACACACACACACACACACGCGCACGCACACACACACAAATTCCTAGACAGAAACAGAGGTACACGAACCATTCTAACAAGTTTCTAGAGGTGAGAAACCTGTTTCTGTCTCCTGGAGCACTGCACAATCTTTTCATAAAATAACAACAGATTTGGGATTGAGGTAAAGGGGAATTTAGAATAGAAGGAAAGATACAATATGCAAGTATTTCTAATGGTTTCAAAACACCCCTTAACTTCCATGAATAACCTTGTCTCTTCAATTATTGCAATGTATATTTAAAGAAAGAAATAATTTTCTTTTGGAACAAATATTGAGTTCACAATAATCCAATCATAACCTCAACAGGGAGAAAAACCAATCTCTGTTTCACTTCACTGCACCATAGTATTTAATCTTTTTCTATTGATAGTTAGTGCATGCAATTTCCATTAGAAGAGTTTTAAACATCAGAGGTAACATTTGGAGGCAGCAGCAGATTCACAGCAGCTCTTTAATATTTGGTCACTTCATAATTAGATTATAACTTTACAAGAAAGCACATACAAGGCACCGGGTCACAGCTTTAAAGCTATAAAACCAATAAAATCATCCAGGGTGTATCATTATTTTGAAATGACTTATAAGCAGTTTCATTTTACTGCCAAACATTTTTATAATTCCTTTCCCAAAGACAAATGTGTTCAGCTTGATTTGTGTTTGTCTTTGCATTTAATCATGTTTGCAGTCCTTTTTTGAATTTACAATTAATCCTCTTTACATTTATGTAACACTATTCCAAACTTTTTCTTCCTAAATTTATCTTAGTGGGTGATTGCTTATTATATTTTTATACTGTTGTAATTATTATATATACATAGTGCTTTGAGCATCCTGACAGAAGGTGTTTTATAATTGTATTATTTTATTGCTCAAACATTTGCAAATAACATATTCATAAAGTCTAAAACATGTAAACGTGACACAGATTCTAATGCAGTTCAGAAAAACCACTAGATCAGGATTCTTTTTCTGTAAATGTAAATCAACATTTTGCATACTACTGACAGAACTACATCTCATATGGGCCTAAATTAAGTCACTTCCTTCAAATGGTTAATAGATCAGTCATTTCTACATCAACACAAAATACAGCAATAGCCAGTAAGGCTAAACATGAATGGATTTTTTCTTTGTTTTGGTGGTAATGGCATTCAAAAGGGAGATTAAAAAAAACAAATTTTAAGGAAAACAACGAGAATGAGGAGATTAGGACCTAGGTATAGCTCTTCCAGTTATTGAGCTTACCAACATATTATTTGACCACTACGATTTTGTTTAGCATGTATGAAAAGGTGAGGCTGAGTCACAGAAACACCAATATATTTTATAGTTATGAAAATTCAGGAATCAATGCATTTAAGTGTGTTCTCCCCATCCTTATCTGATTGAAAGACAGGAAACTGGGCATAAAAATGAATTCTTTTAAAATATTTAAATGATGGGGCACCTGGGTGGCTCAGTCCGTTGAGCGTCCGACTTGGACTCAGGTCATGATCTCGCGGTTCGTGAGTTCAAGTCCCACGTGAGGGTCTGTGCTAACAGCTCAGAGCCTGGGGCCTACTTCAGATTCTGTGTGTGTGTCTCTCTCTCTGTCTCTCTGTGCCCCTCCCCCACTCATGCTCTCTCTCTCTCTCTCTCTCTCTCTCTCTCTCTCTCACTCTCACTCTCTGTTTTTAAATATTTAAATGGTTTAAAGAAAAATAATAATAATAATAATAATAATGCAAGCTCCAAGTTGACTTTCTGCCTTAAGTTATTTCACTGCTCCATTCCATACAAATAGGAATATTGTTGAGATAATTAAGAAGCAAATTTGTTATCTGAAATGAAAATAAGAAATGATAACTAGGAAAAATATTAAATGTTTATGCAATTAGCAATAGGAATCTTGATAGGAGGAATCAACATAATTAACATACTAGTTCTGACAGGTGGGAAACTTGATGAGAGACAAAGAAAAAATTAATAAAAATAAATTAAGAAAGTTCACCCACCAGACATGGGCGAAAGGATTTTCATCTGCCAAAAGTGTCCAAAGATTTGCACTAATTCCTTATTAAAGAGTGGTTATGAGTTCATATCAGAACTTCCCTATATATTTCTGGTTCAGGATGAGGAACTCAGCACATAGGTTTTTTCCTCTTCCTTACTAAAAGCCCACTGAGGTGAAAGATACCTATTTTGAAAATAAGCATATATATTTCATACATAAGCACTGTGAATAGGAAGATCAGTAGACATGGTCTTAATAACAGATGAAACAGAGTGAAAAAAAAGCCATAATCCTCAAAAAGGAGCAAGTGAACACAACAATAGGCATGAGGACAATACCCTTCAGTGGAGAGTAAGAGATTCAAACAGGGTACAAGCCTAATAACAGTGGTTCATGTTCTAAGAGTCTGAATAGGACAGAAATCACTTTAATATCTTAAAGTCTTCCTATGCAATTGCATGACTAGACCTCCTTCACCGTCCACAGGTAAGCCCTGCCTTAGCAGAAGTGCTGGTTACCTCCAGACCCAAACTAAAAAAGCCTAAAAAAACTGAACAATCTAACAAGGAGGACTAGGGGTTCTAGTGTAGGTATTAGCATGGCAGAATTTTTCCACTTTTTATTTAATTCTACTTTATTTATTTATTTTTGACAACTAGTTTTTTGGAAGTTGGAAGACTCATTCTATCTGATATAAAGCTACAATAATCAAAACAGTGTGTCATCAGTGAAGGGACAGACACATAAATAAATAGGACAAAACAAAATATCCACAAATATCCACACAACTATGATCAATTGACTTTTGTCAAATATGCAAAGCATGCCTTTTAACAAAGGTGCTGGAACATTTTCATATCCACATGCAAGAAAAAATAATGAAGCTTTGACCAGGTATCTCGTATAATAATGAACTCAAACAGATCATAAACCTAAAATGTTAAACTCTAAAACTTCTAAAGGAAAACAGTGATCATTTTTGTGACCCTTAAAATAGGCAAGGGTTCTTAAATATAACATGAAGAGAACGAGTTCCAAAGAATGTATTGATAGATGTTACTTCATCAAAATTAAAACTTTTTTTTTTTCTGTGAATGACACTTTAAAAGAATTAAAAGGCAAACTATTGACTAGGAAACATATCTGCAAAGGTGAGGTCTCATAAGGAACTTGAATCCATAGAACATAAAGAACTCTTAAAACCCAAAAACAGGAAAACAACCCGGTGAAAAAAAAAATGAGGAAAATATTTGAAAAGACACTTCACCAAAGGAAATAGGAGTGGTAAATAAGTATATGAAAATTAGTAGTCATTAGGTATATGAGTTAAAACCACAAAGAGAAACAGATTGGCAAAGAACCTCTACTGGATTGGCAAACAATAACCCGATAAAGCCACAGGCACTGTCCAGTTTGCAGGGCAATCATAAAGTTCACACACTGATGATAGCAATGCAAAACTGGTACAGTCAAGAATTTAGTATTTTCTTATAAAATTAAACACGTATTTACCATATGACTCAACAATCCCTTACCTAGTTTTCACCCAAGAGAGATAAAACTTATATTCATAAAAATCCTGTACCTGGATGTTTACAGTAGTTTTATTCATATGCTCCAAAAACTGAAAACAACCTAAATGGCCTTCAGCTACTAAAAGGATAAAAAGACTGTGGTGAATCCATACAATGCAATATTACTCGACAATAAAAGGGAACGCATTGTTGATACAAGCAACAGTATGTCCATATTTCAAATGCATTATAACAAGGGAAAGAAGCCAGTCTCCAAAGGCTTTGTACTTTGTGCTTCCATCTGTATGACATACTGGAAAAGGCAAAACTGTAGCGAATAAGAAAAGATGGTAGATGCTAGGTTTCAGGAATTGCAAAAGGATGAATAAAAATGGCCACCACTGGGGAATACTCTGGGTGATGGGACTGCCCTATAAGTTGCTCATTGTGGTAGTTACACAACTCCGTACATTTGTCCAAATTCACAGAACTGTATACCAAAAAGGTAAATTTTATTATCTATAAATTTAAAATGTGTGTGTAAAAACTAACAAGGAAATTTTGAACTATGTTACTTAAAAATATGTTTATTTATCTTTTGAGAGAGAGATTGACAGAGTGTGAGCAGGAGAGGGGCAGAGAAAGAGAGGAAGACAAAGAATCTGAAGCAGGCTCCAGCCTCCAGGCTACAAGCTGTCAGCACAGAGCCTGACGTGGGGCTTGAACCCACGAACTGTGAGATCATGACCTGAGCTGAAGTCGGGTGCTCAACCTACTGAGCCACCCAGGCGCCCCTATATTATTTAAATTTTTAAACATTATCAATAATAGGGTTAAAGAGCAAGAAAACTGCTGTGGGAATAGGGTGAGTTTTACACTTACCTTATTGATTTTTTTAAGTGTATATGTATATCTTTTTATAAAAATGAACTATATAGCATTTACATTTTTTGAATGTTTATAGTAACTGTATTAAGATGAGAATACATAGCAAATTGATCTTATTTAATGATGTGAATCTAGTAATATTTATATAATCCTTCCGATGCCTTCACAATATGTGAAGATAAGCCATTGGTCGGGGGGTATTCAAAGTTGATTTCTGAATCTGTTAGACCCCAAATAACAATTATTTATGAATCTTATACATAACGCAAACAGACAATTTGAGCAACATTCTTTATATACCCATATCTTAACCTTATTTTTTGTCAGAAAGTCATCCATGAGGGTACTAGGCAATTCTAAAAGTTTGTTTGTTTTTAAAATGTTTATTTATTTATTTTAAGAGAGAGAGAAAGCGCAAGCAGGAGAGAGGCAAACACAGAATCCCAAGCAGGCTCAGTGCTGTCAGCATAGAGCCCAACTTGGGGCTCAAACTCAAGAACCGTGAGATCATGACTTGAGTTGGAGTCCAGAGTCAGACACTGAACTAACTGAGCTACCCAGGTGCCCTAAAAGGTCTAATAAACAGTGATTAATCCACTAAAAGATGTGTGTCTCAAAGACTTTATACATAACATGAAATTTTCAATACAGAAAAAAACGTTATGACTTCTACACAGGACACAGATCTCAAAGCAGGCTAGTAAGACAAGCTGCTGTTTGAAAAATAGCATACTTCTTGGTCCAAATTTTTAGTATCATTTTTTTTTCTTTAAATTCTCAGGAAACCCTACCAAATACTATTCTGACCCTGATAAATATGATCTTGTCCTTTCTAACTGCAATACTACTTTTCTCATGGAAAAGATGGTTTCCATCACAAAATATTATTAAATAATACAACTCTGTCATGACAGATGCTTAGAAACCTGTCTATATTTTCCTTAGTCTTTATTTTGAACATCTCAACCCTATCAAAACCAACTTTCTGACAACATTCATGCTTAGAAACCAAGGAATACCTATTGATTCTGAAAAAGACAGGTCTGACTACTAAAACAGGCACAAATTATAAGACCTGCTAAGATGAAATTATTGACCTCTTTTATAAAAGCTTCAGTTCTATTTTGGGGAATTTTTTTTTCATTTTCTTTGACATGGATCTTCTACATTTAATACAGTTCCTGCATATACTTTCTAAATTCAATCAATCTCATGATAAAACCAAAAGGAGGATCCCAAGTGTGGTATTATACAACAAAACTCTTATTGAGGAATAATACACAGCCCCCTTTATCCTATTTCTTATGGTATAAGACATGCTGATCAATGTATTAGTATTCTGAACCTGTCTTTTTATTTGAACAACATTGCAATAATAACCAGAGATGGAAAGTTTATTGAGGGAGGGGGAGGAATTACATTCCAACAAAGAAATAGATTTAATTTTAAGTACCCAGGGGGTTATTTTACAAGAAAGTATAAAGTTTTTAAAAAAATACAGCTTGGTAGTGGCCTTTATGTCTAGAATATTGCTTTCTCAATATAACCCCCATTGAGGCAAAAGTAATATTAACAAATGATAAAGTTTTCCTGTAATTCTTAGTGTTTTAATAATCATAGTTATAACATGCCAAGTAAATTAAACTCCTTAATCTTTTCCCCCTATTTTACTCTAACACTGCATTGCTGTACTTGGAAAATGATCATTCCACAAACAAAGTCACTAATCATCCAAGACTGATTAAAAAGAAAAAAAGTTTTCTTGATTCCTTGTGACCCCTAAGCTGAAGTCTTTGAATGGGAGATTAAAGCTTAATTATTTTGATGTACCAGTTCAGTGTTATCAATCTGTTCACCACTTCGAAAGTGTAAACTGCTTGAGTAAAATAGGTGAATGCTCTGTCCTTTCCCTTTTTAAAGAATTCACATTTTCAATTTCTAGATGAAAAATAATACTTTGAATGTTAATCATACTTTCTGCTGACAAAGACAGAATAAACCAGGAGATTATCTAGAATACTAAGGGGATAGCAGTATGCATAAATCAATACTGCCTCTACCTACATTACTAATCTTCTTTGGGACATAAAGCACAAAGTTGTTTGTTTTTTTTTTTTAATGTAGACCACTTTGAGATAAGGTTTAATGTGTGCTCTCACTCTCATTGCTAACCTATTTTAAGCTAAACTATTTCAAATATGAAACATAATCTGAGAAGAGTCAGTGCTCCCTACCCCATCACTATTATCTACTAAGCACTGCTCCAATCAGGTAACCACATCAATTTCATATATGGACTTCCAAAAATATTCTATGCTACACAAATATTGCCTTATAGAAATTTTAACATGAAGCGGCATCTTGTATTTTTTTCATGGAAAACATAGTTTATATATTGATCCATACACATATGTATAGTGTTGGTATGTTATTCTGTGTCAGTCTTTCATAATTTGTTTAAATTGCTACTTAGGTGTCCAGAAATAGCTATGTCCTGATGTTGATCCCCTTCTGTTATTTCTTACAGAGAATTTCCTCTTTAAGACCTTCCCTGTAGCCATGCACAAAAGAAAGGGATCTCATGTAAGGTTGCTTGAGTTCAAATTTTGTCTCCACCATTTTTCACCATATGATATTTAGCTATATTATTGAACTTATCTAAGTCTCAGCTTATACTTCTGTAAAAATATATAATTTCTCATAAGTTTTATAAAGCATAAAATTCATGAAACATACATAGTACAGTCCCTGGCATACTGTTAAGTGCTTTATGAATAAACAGTATAGGTATTGATACCCTTATGCCCAGAGGCCTTCTGGGATAGAAGGTAGAATCATCACTACATAGGAAGCTTTAAATATATCCTCCAAAAGTATCCATAGCCCTGGTCCTGACACATGCTGATTCACAGAGTGGTGGGAATTTCCTAATATCTGCATAACTACAATGAGTAGATGGGTCTTGTCACAATGGGGTATTCCTCTAAAATGATTAGACCCTTCCCATTTAGAGGCAGTAAGTTGCCAATAACTTTCACATTGCAGACTCAAACTCAAAGACCCCATATGTCTACTAATAAGCTCTATATAAAAATTAATTTACATATATCAAGTAGTACAATTGTCTGAATTACATGCAGAAAACTTACATGCATGACAGTTAACCCTCTTCTTTCTCTTTGCAGTACAGATTCAGCTGTGCCCAATAAAATGATATGTCACTCCCTTATCCCCAGAACTAAACAGCCAACTGTGCTTGCATTTAACTGCTTTGTAAAAAATGGGGGTAAGAGGCGGAAATTGGGTCCACCGTTCCCTTATATACGCATATAACATGAAGACATAATGAAATGGAAACCCATTATCTTATTCTCTAAGTAGTCTTAGTTCCTGCATAGCACTGTTTGAGTGTCTCATATTATCTTATTTATTTCCACAATATCCATGTGTAAGGTGGCTATTATTATGCCCATATTACAGAAAAAGGATCAGAAGCTTAAAAAGCATAGATAACTTCTTAAAGGTCACAAAACTATTAAGTGACAGAGCTAGCACTAAAATCTAGGTTTTTCCACCATATTACATTGTCTTCCATGACTAAGTACAGAGATTTTGTATGAAACAGGCTAAATTCTGCAAAGGTCTTAACTAAACCAAATTCTTTTTTTTTTTGTTGTTTTCTACAAGAAAAAAAGCCTATGTTCACAGAATCTAATGCTAATCTAATACTATATTGAGCAACATGTTAAAATGTAAAACACAGCAACTGTTGGGGCTCCTGGGTGGCTCAGAAATCACTCCTGATTTCTGCTTAGGTCATAATCTCGGATTCGTGAGTTTGAGCCCTGTACTACTGCACTCTGTGCTCATAACACATAGTGCGCTTCGTATCATCTGTCTCCCTCTCTCTGCCCTTCCCACATTCATTCGTGCTAGTTCTCTGTCTCTCAAAAATAAATAAATGTAACCATATAAATAAATGTAACCATATAAATAAACCATATATAAAACCATATACATACACACATATATATGTATATATATATATACATATATACATATATATATACATATATATATATACATACATATATATATACATATATATATATACATACATATATACATATATATACATACATATATACACACACACACACACACGTGTGTGTATATATATATATGTATGTATATTTAATGTAAAACATAATAACTGTTGACATAATTTCAAAGGTATCATCAAGCAGAGGTAGACCAGCAAACACTTTAGAATGAACAGATATGACAACACAAGAAAATTTACATAAAATAATGTAGTTGATCAAATTAGCACATTAAAGCCAAGGAGACTAAATACTTTCAGACCTCTAATTAGAATACTGTTTGTGCTCAAAATGGTTGTACATTTGGCTGGTCAAACAATGCTTTTTTTCCCCTCCCCCCGAGAGAGAGAGCAAGGGCATGTGGGGGAGAAGCAGTGGGAGAAGGAGAGAAAGTCCCAAGCTGGCTCCCTGCCCAGTGCAGAGCCTGACTCAGGCTCCCTCTCACAACTATGAGATCATGACCTGAGCTGTAATCAAGAGGCAAGACACTTAATTGACTGAACCACCCAGGTACCCCAAACAATGCATTTTTAAATGATCACCATTGCTCTGTAATCTAGAGAGAACATAGGAACACTGGCTAGTCTCCAGTAAGGAACGCCCTTCAATGCCACTGAACAAAAACAAAAAACAAAACAAAACAAAAAATCAACTTCGTCATAAAGGAATTAAATGTACAAACTTGTCTTCATTAGAACTTTGCTTCAAATCAGTGCTTCCAAGTTATGGTATAATCTTAATGATAGTAATTTACAATGTTCAAATTGCCTTCACATTCATTTATTCATTTGGGCCTCATAAGAACCCTTTCCTGCTGACAAGGTGAATGCCATTATCCCATTTTTTGAGATAATAGAATTGAATTTGAAGTTAATGCATCTGCCCAAAGATTCTTCTTTCCATTATTGAGAAAAGATACAATTTCCTTACCCTTAGCCAAATGTTCTTCTAGCAATAATGGCAGTGATGATAAAATAAGTACATCTACAACAATACAGTACCAATATTTATATCTTGAGTTCCCAAGCATGGATGTAAAACTCCCTATGGTGTGCACTTAATGATTATATATCACCTCATCTAATCCTTATAACAGTGCTATGAAATAAATTTTATCTTAAATCAGGAAACTGAGGCAGGGAGAGGTTTCAATAACTTTCCTACATGATAGAGCTCATAAATATCAGAGTAAAATTAACTTAGATTCTTCTCAAGGTAACATTGCCTATAAAAGACACAGTTTAGAAATAGCCTGGGTACCGGTCTTCTCTAATTATACTGTTCATATTACAATAAAGTCTATATTGTACTTAAGGCATGAATTATTATTTTATAATTTTCTAATTTAAAATCTTACTATTCTTTAAATATCATATAAAAAGTATTTACCTTCATTAGTATGAGGATTTTTGGGGTGGTTTGATATAGTTGCTTTGGAGCATCTCCTCCTCTGATCATATTAACAAATGAATACTTTCTTTTTTCCTTAAGCAGGAGAACATTTTCTTCTCCAGTGCCATACATTTTATTCTCTCTGTATTTTTTTTTTCCTTTAGCAGGAGAACATTTTCTTCTCCAGTGCCATACGTTTTATTCTCTCTGTATTTTTCCTTGCATTTCCCTAGGTCTTGACTTCTTTCTCTTTCCCATTATCTCTCAGTCCAGATCATTGCTATATCTAATTTCAAAGACTCATTTCCATCACAGTTAGTTCAACAAACGTTAAGAACTTGAAATACTGGAATACTTTATTAAGTGCTATGAATACAGCAATGGGTGAAATAAACATGGCATCTCCCCTTACAGATAAAGGCACTTATATAAAGACATTGACATTGAGCAAATGCATTAATAATTAAATAATGGTCAAAAAGCAGTAGGGAAAAAAAAAGTAGGATTCATGATGATATGGGACCTTTAATAAGAGAGGTTCATGTAACCAGTAAACTCAAGAAAGGTCTCCCTGATGAAGTAATTTTTAGCTGAAATTTGAAATGTGAGTATGAATTATGCATATGAATAGGGGAGGGAACTTAAGGCCCTGAGGCAAGAAGGTACTGAATTAAGATAGTGGGGCTAAACGTTTTGTGAAGAAGGATTAGAGTCCACTAGGCTCCTGAGGTAAATTAAGAGCCATGTATGCCTTATTTATGATATTCATTTTCTTCTAAAATGGAAAGAAGCAATTGAAGATTGTAACCAGGAAAGGATTTTCTGTTTAAAAACACACACCAGTAAATGGGGAAAGAATTGATTGGAGACGCTAAGACTATATATGAGGACATGAGTTATGCAAAAGTTATAAAATCTTAGGCAAGAAATGCTGGTAGTTAAAATTAGAACTACATCAGTCAATATGGCGAAATAAACACACATGTTTAGGAATCTACACTTGGTCATTTATAGTAAGATTTGAGCTAGAGGAGTCAAGAATAAACTCAAATGTTTTGGTATGAAAAAGTGGATACAAATTTTTGATATTTCTGAAATATTAGAAATCAAGTTTAAAACATGTTCACTTTCAGATTCCAAGGAGAAATGAGGAAGTTGAGAGAAAAAAAGCTATATATATGAAACAAAAAACACGAAAAATCAAACTGTTGTATATTTACACTACTCAATAATTAAAAGGAACAAATATTTAGTACATGCAAAAACATGGGTGAGTCTTCAAAATGTCGTGCTAAGCAAAAGTAGCCAGACACAAATCACAATATTAGGATTCTGTGTATGTGACTATAAATAGGTAAAATCTATACTGAGAGATAGTAGACAAATGGTTGTTTAGTGCAGAGGGGAGTAGGGAAAAGAGGTCAAAGAGAGAGTTAAAGGGACAAGATAAAGCATTTTGGAATGGTGGAAATTACCTAGAATGGATTATAATGATGATTAAACGATGTATACATACATATATATCAACACTGACTGAGCTTACAGTTAAAATAGGTACATTTTATTATATGCAAACTATGCCAATAAGTTGATTTTTAAAAGATATATATGTGAATCAGCTAACTTTATGCTTTTTACCTTTTTCCAGAAGATACAAAAATAATCTGTTAATTTTATGATAGGAATAAAAACAGTGTTCAAGGAATTGAGGATTCACTCCTAGCAATAATACTCTCAACACACAAAAATAAAGATATGTTAAATTGTATGGAACTGCTGAATTTGAACCTTCCTTATGCTTTAACTTTAAATTGAAGTTGATCAATAAAATTAAAATTTTCTACTCTGTAAAAGACACCATCCAGAATATGAATATACAAGATACACAATGGAAGCAAATATTCACAAAGACACATCTGATAAAGGACTATTATCCAAAATATACACAGAACTCTTAAATCTCAACAATAAGAAAATACTTGATTAGAAAATGAGACAAAGACTTTAACAGACACTTCGCCAAAGGAGATACAGAGATGGCAAATAAGCATATGAAAAGATACTCCACATTATATGCCATTAGGGAAATGCAAATTAAAACAACAATGACATATCACTACACACTAGAACGGTCAAAATCCAGGACAATGATAATATCAAATGCCGGTGTAAATGTGAGGCAACACAAACTCTCATTCATTTCTAGTGGGAATTGCAAAAAGGCACAGACGCTCTGGAACACAGTTGGGCTATTTCTTATATAACTCAACACAGTCTGTCCATGCAATCCAGGAATTATGGTCCCTGGTATTTACCCAAAGGAGTTTAAATTTTATGTCTGTACAAAAACCTGTACAAGGATTTGTTTAGTTTATGTATTTATTTTGGAGAGAGAGAGAGAGCAAGCAGTGGAGAGGGAGAAAGAGAGGGGGATCCCAAAAGGACTCCACAGTATCAGCAAAAAGTCTGATATGGGGCTTGAATTCATGAACTGTGAGATCATGACCTGAGCCCAATTCAAAAGTCCTACTTAACCAACTGAGCCACCCAGGCACCCAAAAAACCTGCACAAGGATGTTTATAGGAGCTTTATTATTTAGCTTTTATCTAAAACCTGGATAAACCAGATGTCCTTCAGTAGGTGAATAGATAAATTGTGTTATATCCAGACAATGGTGATAAAGGAGAATGGGTTTTTAGGCCATGAAAAGACATGGAAAAATGTTAAATAAATTTTACTGAGCGAAAGCAGCCAACCTGAAACGGCTACATAGTATATAATTCCAAGCATATGATATTCAAAACTGGAGACAGTAAAAATCAGTGGTTGCCAGGGGAGAAAAGGAGGGGTAAACAAGCAAAACACATAGGATTTTGGTCAGAGAAAGTATGCTGTATGCTATTATGGTAGCTACATGTCATTATACATTTGTCAATATCAAGAGTGAAAAAAAGTCTGTTACAAAATACAGTCTATTAGAAAGGAAAAAATTGAGGCTGGTGATTATATTTCAGCTCACTTGATATAACTGAAGAATCTTGCTGGTAAGACTGCACTTTAGAACTTTACTAAATATTTTTTAAAGTTTTTATGTATTTATTTTTTTATGTTTTTTTTTCATCTATTCATTTTTGAGAGACAGAGGCAGAGCACAAGTGGGGGAGGGGCAGAGAGAGACGGAGGCACAGAATCTGAAACAGGCTCCAGGCTCCAGACTCCCAGCTGCGAGCTGTGAGCTGTCAGCACAGAGCCCAACACGGGACTCGAACTCACAAACTGCGAGATCATGACCTGAGCTGAAGTTGGACGCTTAACCGACTGAGCCACCCAGGCACCCCAAAAGTTTTTATATTTTGAGATAGAGAGAGAGACACCAATAATGCATATGCATGAGAAGGGCAAAAGGCAGAGAGAGGGGGAGAGAAAGAATCCCAACCAGGCTCTGTGCTGTCAGCACAGAGCCGGACACAGGGCTCCATCTCTCAAACCACGAGATCAAGACCTCAGCCAAAATCAAGTGTTGGACGCTTAACCGACAACTTAACTGATGCATAACGCTCCCCTTTACTAAATATTTTCAGAAGTTATATTCTATACGGGGCGCCTGGGTGGCTCAGTCAGTTGGGCTTCCAACTTCAGCTCAGGTCATGATCTCACGGTCTAGTGAGTTCTAGCGCCACATCGGGCTCTGTGCTGACAACTCAGAGCCTGGAACCTGTTTCTGATTCTGTGTCTCCCTCTCTCTCTGCCTCTCCCCTGCTCATGCTGTCTCTCTCTCTCTCTCTCTCTCTCAAAAATAAATGAACATTAAAAAAAAAATAAGAAAAAAAGTTACGTTTTATAAATGATTTGTCACTCAGATCATCTGCTCAGTACCTCTGAAAATGTTCCATATCTTTATAACTATTTCAAATTCAGATCAGATTATTAATCTCCCCTGTGTTTCCAAGGTATTGAGTATTTTACTGCCCCATTGGAGGCCTGAACTAATTTTCAAGTACAGATATCACAGCCCATAATTTTATAAACTTTCAACTAAATTTAAATTTACTTTACCTGTGATTAATAAACACAAGGAGTGAATATCAATTATAATATTCAAATGGTAGTATTTAAAGCATTTTGGTGACTTCCAACTGGATAATACTACATTTGGAATACTTCACAGTATTTTAAACAGGTTTATATAGAATCAAATAGTTTTGACTCTATTTAACAGTTGCATTGTGCTTACACTTTAAGTGGAAATTATCACCTGGTAATACCACTGGCAATTTTTTAGTGGCTCCCATGAAGAATACGTAATTTGCTGAAAACATAAGTATACAGTTTGGTTACCTGTCAAAGTTGAAAAGGGAGAAAAAGCAAATTTGTGACACACCTGACATACAGCAGGGTGCTACTAGGAGGGCGTAAACTGCCAGAGTTCAAGGCTTGATTAGAGCACAAGATGGATAGGATTTGTCTGCCTTTAATTTTTAGACTGTAGGGATATTTTGTCCACATTTACCACTCTGAGCATTCATAAAATAAAACAATGGAATCATGCCCAGAAAAGAAAATTAAAAGTCCAGCTTTAATTATTAGCACAATTTAACATGGAAAATGAAAAGCAAATGGCAGCTGGAAAATGAAAGGAACAGAAAGGGAAAATAAAAATGTCTGTTATCACTAAAAACATATTTTGTGGAAAACAAGAGAAAAATGAAAATTGCTAATGGAAATTTAAATGTACTTACCACTTAACTATGAAAACTAAATTCAGAAGAATCAATAAACTGAATTGTAACCACAATGAAAATCAACAGTAATAAAGGTTTAAATAATACCAGATAATTTTGTGAATACAAAACTGTTCAGGGACATTGGACTCTTGGTTTCAGCTTAGGTCATGACAATACCAAGGGTACTTGGGATTCTCACTCTCTCTCTCTCTCTCTCTGCCCCTCCCCCATGCATGCATGTGCACATGTATATTTGCTCTCTCTCTCAAAAATAAACATTAAAAACAGACTGCCCAGACTTCAAGATAACTTTAAGAAAAATAAAGGTACATTCTATCAGTTTCTAAGTAAGATGATGACTTGTACATAATAAAGTGACGAAAATTCACACCCACAGAAGGAAATGTTACAGTTGGGGACCAGATAATCAGTGACATCACAAATTTGACACAATGGCAGAAAAAGAAATCCTCTACACAATTTTCCTTCTTTAGTACAAGTAATATCTCCCACTTCTATTTACCCTGATGTGCAGTTACCTAGTATAATTCAATGAGGGAATAGAGAGTGATTACACTTCTGTCTCAATGGATGAAAGTATTTCATCAGGGATGAGTTACCTGTCCATTACACTGTCTAACCCTGCAAAAGTTGGGCGAATCTAGCAGAGACATAATACAATTAAAAAACAAATATTTTATTGTTCTGCAGTGTGGACAGAAGCAAAAAGACTGTTGGGGCAACTGAGTGACTCAGTCAATTAAGTATCTGACTCTTGGTTTCAGCTCAGGTTATACTGCAGCCTTAAGTACAGTCTGAAAGACATATACACGGGCAGCAGGATGCACACATGGAAAAGGCCATAGTTTTTCTGGTCTGGAGAAACTTGAAAAGAGAAGCCAGCAACCTTGGAACTACAAGGATAGCAGTGGAATCAAAACTAGGAAACAGCCAGAGAAGGGAGTATTCAAACTTTCTCCCCGTGACTGTGACTGACCCCTCATGAATCCACATGTGAAAGAGATTCAACAAGAGTTAACTAAGGAAAAAATATCTGAATCAAGGCCAGATTTGTCCCCCAAGAACAAAAATGTAAAGGTCAGGTACGATCAAGAACAATACCTACTAAAAGAAAGGAAACAGTAATCATTACAGGATAATAACAGAATCAAGAACCCACATAATGTAATATTCATAATGTCTAATATACAAACCAAAATGTCATGATATACCAAGAATCAAAAAAAAAAAATGGGACACAGGACTAGAGAAAAGAAAATCAATTAAATCCCAAACTAAGAGAAACCAGATGTTAGTACTAGCAGACAAGAATTTAGAAGTGGCTACTACAACCTCAGTGAAATAAAATGCCATGTATTTAGAGATTGAATATTTCAGCCAAGAAATGGAAAATTCCAGCAGAGAAACAGAAACAAAAAGAGAATCAAGTGGAAATTCTAGAAATAACAAATAAAATGTACAGAAGGAGACATAGAAGAAATTCTTTTTTATCTACGATAGAACAATATTTCTAAGAGTACATGAAGCACAAATCATAAGAAAAAAATGATAATTTGGAATTGATTTGAAAAATGTGCTTCAAAACACAACATTAAAATAATGAATATGTACGCCACACACTGGGAGAAATTATTAGCAATACAAATGCTTGATAAAGGGTATGCATCCAGAACACATAAAGAACATTTCAACTAATGTGAAAAATGTGACATTTAAACAGATAATTCACAAAATAAATATAGATAGATAGATAGATAGATTGATAGAAAAATGGCCTATAGGTAGATGTTAAAATGCCTGACATGCCTAGGTATCAAAGAAGTCCAAATTAAAATCATAATGAAATAGCTCTATACATTCAGTAACAGAGAACTAAAACGACTGACAATAACTAGTGCAGATGTGAAACTGAAATTTTCATACATTGCTAGTGGGAATATTAAATGGCAACCATTTTAAAAAACAGCTTGAAAGTTATTATTAATTAATTAATATACAAAACACAAACAACCCAGAAATTCCACTCCTAGGTATTTTCAGAAGAAAAATAAAAATACATAGCCATACAAAGACTTGTACAGCAAGTCATTTAAATAATTATTGCTCCCACATAAAAACAACACAAATGTCCATTGCCAGGCAAAATGATAAATTATGGTGTATTCATACAATAAAATGATAGTAGGAAAATAAATGAACTACAGATAAGCAAAACATTTCATGATCCTAAAACATTATGTGAGTAAAATAAATAAGATACAAGAGAGTATAAATTGCATGATTCTATTTACATAAATTTTTAGGACAGGTGAAATGATTCTACAGTAATAGCAATTACATTAAATACTGCACTGGCAAGGGCTGGCTATGAAGAGATAATCGCCAAGAGTTATGAAGGAAATTTGGGGGTAACAATAATATTCTAAAATATTCTAAATAAAAATATTCTAAAATATTCTAAAATTATTGGGCACAAAGAATATATTAGAATATATTTGAAAAATTCATGGAACTGTTAACTTAAAATGAATGTATATTCTTGTATGTAAAGTATATCTCAATAAAGTTGATTACAATGCAATTATGATTTCATACCCAAACTTAATATAATTCATTATATGAATGAAATAAGAAAGGAAAACCACATAATTATCTCAATAGACACAGAAGAACCATTTAACAAAGTCCAACACATTCTTTCCTGATAAAACATCTCAACAAAATAAAAGTAGAAGAGAATTTCCTCAACCTGATAAAAGGCATCTACAAAAAAAAATCTAGAACTAAAATCATTCTTAATGGTGAAACACCAAGGTTTTCCTCTAAAACTGGGGAAAATAAAGCATGTGTTGGGGGCGGGGGGTTGGGTGGTAGAGGACAAAGAGAAGAAAGGAAATCAAAAATTTTAAAGAGGAATTACCTTCTGTATACTTGGGGAAGGTGGGGGAAAGAGGTGAAGGTGGTCAAAAGGTACAAACTTCTGGCTATAAGATAAGTAAGTTCTGAGGATGTCATGTACATGACAGTTACTAGAGTTAACAATACTGTATTGTGTATTATAAAATTACAGAGAACAGATCTTAAAAGATTTCATCAGAAGAAAAAAATTATAACTATGTAAGGTGATGAATGTTTACTTAGTTGCGGTAATCAATTATTTTGCAATATACACATATATCATGTTGTACACTTTAAACTAATACAAGGTTATATGTCAATTGTATCTCAGTAAAACTGGAAAAATATTCCAGATTAACCAATTAGACAAAAAAAATGTCTTCACTCTAGAAAGGCAAATCAGGCAAACTTGAACTACGTAGAAAAGATATTCCCTTTCAAAAAAGCACCGCATGATTGCTAAATGGAGCACAATTGGATTTCAGCAACAACTTAAAAACTCAGCTGGACAATTTTGTGCACTGAAAAAATGCACAGTCATCTACTGTCCTTAGTTGCATATTTTATTGTCTTCTTGGTGATTCACAATGCACAATAGAGCACAAAGAATATTTAGAAGCTTTAATAAACATAATTTCATTGTTTTTAACCAATCATTTCCCAAAACTGTAGAATACAACATATTCTCAATATATTTATTAAATAACTAATTTGAAATAAACTCTTCTTCTGTTACAAGACCAATTAACATTCTAGGCAAATGTCACTCTACACAACTATCTTTAGCTCTCCTTAACTACACTAAATAATCCTGTCCTGCTAGGAAGGCTTTTCACATATTTCAAGGTAGAAGATATTCTCTGAATGATCAAAGTGATCAGCAATTTAACTTCCAGGTAAGTAGCACCTAATTATACACTTTACAACATAAAAATAATGACATTGTATGATGATTACTATAGATATCTCTTGTCCTTTATTGTTAAAATTAGAGTGTTGCAAATACTCAATGCTCACTTAAAACAGCAGAGGAAGTAAGAATAGAGAACTTGCACTTTTATATGGGATTATCAAAATTCTCACTTTTTTCCTCCTAAGGTCAGGAGATTTTAAAATAATTTGAATCATGTCACAGGACATGGAGGTATATTTTTAGTAAAACTTGATTTTACTTAGTTAAATATCTCATTATTTTAATAACAAAAGAAACTGTCTTTGATTACCACCCTCTAATTTTTTGTATAGTCTTAAATTGGCAACATCCTTATCAAGTTTTACTATCAGGACTCCAATGACTTCATAAAATGAGTTGGAAGTTATTTTATTCTTCTCCATTTTCTGAAAAAGCTTATATAAAATTGATATTACGTATTCCTTAAAAGTTCAGTACAGTTCAGTGAAAGCATCTAGGACTGGAGTTCTTTGGAAAGTTTTTTGATAATTAATGCAATTTTTATTATACCTATAGAATTATTCTGATTTCTATTTTATCTTGTGTCAGTTTTTATGTAATGCATTTTTAAGAAATATGTGCATTACATATAGTTGTCAAATTATTGGTATTAAGACTTATTACCATTTAGAAACTATATGATGTGTATGATAGTTCTCTACAATTTTAAAACTCTCAGATCATTATATGAGATCAAATGAGAAGAACTTGACTAAATTATTTTCAGTCTCTAAGCCTTTTCATTCTAAATGAAAATAAAGAAATGGCAAAGGGGATATACATATCATATATATATATATATATATATATATATATATATGTGAAAGTTTTATATTTTTAATATATTACATAGTATTCCTTTACTTGACGAGAAATTTAGGTATATGTGAATTATTATTTAATTACTGTATTAAATAAAATGAATTCACTTAAAAATGGAAGTTTCCAACTTCCTGTTGGAACTAACAGCTGGCAATAATATATAGATATAAAGGCAATGTTAGTATGATAAGTCATTTTCTACTATTTTATATCAACTTAGCAATCAGAAATCACATAAGATCATACAAAGTGTTACAAACTCAACTCAAAACAAAAAACAAATAAAAACAAGTCCAAACATCATTGTACGTGTTTTATGAGAATTCAGTTAATATTCTGGTTTACTATTTACTACCTGAACTGAAGAAAGAGAAATAGAAGACTTCAGTATGCAAGAAAGCATAACAAATTACTTTTAAAAACAAAAACAAAAAATATATTTTCTCTTTCATTTCCAAAGCAAGATGGCTCACTAAGCTTTAAAAATAATTAATTATTTAAAAGGTCAATTAATATGTTGTACTCTTCAGGTTTAGATTCTAATCTTCTGTAGAAGAAATGGTCAGTTTTGTTGTTGTTATTTCTCTCATAGAAGATTCTCTAAGGTTTGTTTTTTTTTAAGTTTATTCATTTTTGAGAGACAAAGAGAGTGCACAGGGGAGGGGTATAGAGAGGGAGAGTGAGAATCTCAAGCAGGCTTCCCACTTTCAGCATGGATCCCCATGTGCAGCCTGAACTCACAAACTGTGAGATCATGACCTGAGCCAAAACCAAGAGTTAGACGCTTAACTGATGCTTTAACCAGGTGCCCCGATTCTCTTAAGTTTCTAAGAAGCATGCATTTACAACTTAATGCCTGATTCACACTTATACCCAAAACAAAAGTCCTTTG
The DNA here is from genome assembly GCF_023721935.1 of Panthera uncia. Lineage (NCBI taxonomy): Eukaryota > Metazoa > Chordata > Mammalia > Carnivora > Felidae > Panthera > Panthera uncia. The sequence continues at coordinate 68,576,940 of NW_026057582.1, forward strand.
AGAAATCTGTCTCCTGATGCTTAAGTTTTCTCCTAATCATCATATAAATTACCTCTTTCCAAGTGCTTCTAGAAATATTAATATTACATCTAATATGAAGTACATGAAATACATCCAAGAAATAAGCTGCATTTACCCAGTATAAGGGATGATGCCAAACTTGACAGAGGGTTGGCACTTAACACATATCATTAGTAATTAAAGTTTGAAAACATGTTTAGCCTTTATTGCTTTAACACTTTTGAATAAACACAGAACTGAATCATACGATGCAGAAAAAAATTTCCTTATGCCTTATACATCCTCTGCCTTTTAACTGACAATTGGCCCATCCATCTAATCTTTTTGTGATAAGGCTTCTTTGAAGGAAATTCTGAGTTCTTTCCTGAGTTTTTTTTTTTTTTCCCGCTTTGCTCATCATTTCATGTATACAGTAGACCTAATAATTTTAAGTATTTAGAGTATTCATCTAATTGCTTTAATGAAAACACTTGCTGATCATCCTACAGTAGGCAAGAGCAAAGACAGCTGCACATATAGTTCTATAAAGCTCTTACTCCATTATTTTTTTAACTGCAAAACTTTTAAATTATAGTTAACACACAATGTTACATTAGTTTCAGGTGTACAACATAGTAATTTGACAAGTCTATATGTTAATCTATGCTCAGCACAAGAGTAGCTACCATCTGTCACCATACGATACTATTACAATGCCACTGACTGTATTCCCTATGCTGTACCTTTTATCCTCCAGATTCATTCTTGCCATAACTGGAAACCTGGATCTATCACTCTCCTATATTCTTTATAATTATGTTTTCTCTAAAATTTCTTTATATTGGCTACCTACCAGAAATTAATATAAGGCTACCCCAGATCATTTTTTAAGTTTATCTTAAGAGAGAGAGAGAGGGAGGGAGGGAGGGAGGGAGGGAGAGAGAGAGAATATGTGGGCATGCAAGAGAGCGAGAGAGGGGCAGAGAGAGAGGGAAAGAGAGAATCCCAAGCAGGCTCTTTGCTTTCAGCCCCCCCCTAGCCCGACACAAGGCCCCACCCCACGAGCTGTTAGATCATGACCAGAGTGGAAATCAAGAGCCAGATGTTTAAATGACTGAGCCACCCAGGCACCCTCAGATAATTTTTAAAGTAGCACACTTTCATTTTTCACCACAAAGTAAAAGACAGCTAGAAATGAGGATTTTTAGTGTGTGTGTGTGTGTGTGTGTGTGTGTGTGTGTGTGTGAGTGTATGTAAAACCTTTTGAAAAACTCCTGAAAAAGCCGGGAAATCAATATTCACTATTACCAGAAACATAAGCTAATGCTATGCAAATCCTTAGGTAAAATACTAATGTGTAATCTGCATTAATATCACTTTAAAAATAGCATTACACATATTGTGAATAACAGACGTGATTTTTCATTCACCTTTATACTAGAAAAGTATTTAATTTTATATATATTAAATAGAATAGGTCACTCCTTTCTTTTCCCTATTGGATTACTGAGTACTTTGGGGAAAAAAGAAATAAAAATTCTTCTTTCATATGTTTATTAATAATATCAAGTGATTGCTTAGGTTCAATAGTGAAAATATTTCATTTATTGGTTAATTTGAATATAGTTCTTGAGCACTTTTTGATGTTAGATTCTAGGTTACACAATAAATATAAATGTAATGCTAAAACAACTCTTCAATACTTGCTATACCAATTAGAATGATATCAAGGTACAGAAATTCTAAATAAAATAGCTTAAATAATGAGAGGATATATTATCTCAAGAAAAAAGAAATCCAGATGTCAGGAATATTACAACATTGGTTAATTTATACTCAGTGTCAGGATCAAGGGTCCCAGTTTCTTTTGTTTATAAAAAAGAGTGTGTATACCTGTTTTCTGTATTATCACGATGGCTACTGCAATTCCATACAGAGCCAACAACTTCCAATGAATAAGGAAGGGGTGTTTCTTCTTGACAACTTTTACACCAGTGGAAACTCCCAACTTTATCAAATTTCAACTATTTTATCATTGGCCAGTATTGACCCCATTTCCTTTCTCAAGCTAATTATTGGCAGAGAAAATTGAGTTATGAATGGCTTAACATCATAATTTATCTGCTTCTTGGGCTCCAGATAGTATGACGTTTTATTAAAATATGGACTAGTAACAGAGATTTTTTGCATGAAGAGAATTAAGTTTGTAAACAATGGGCCTCAGTATACTGTCTTATAAGCAGAACTTTCTCAGGCACACTCAGGCTATTTTTTGAAACATGGTTTTCTATTTCTTCAACTTCTCCCAACTCCAACAATGAACTCCTGCCTTTAAGAGTCAGCTGTAGGTTAAAAATTAAAGACAAAATCTAACTATGTCTTACATTTAAAAAAAACACCAAAATAAATCATGAGAAAATTATGCGCTATTTTGTTCTGAATGTACCAATAATTGTTTACTATTACAGAAAATTTCTTCACCAATGGTAATTTTACTAGTGATATTTGAGTCACCCACACAATACCCTCGAATTAGTTTAGATCTGTGGCAGACACAGACAGAGCATCTCTACTTTGTTATGCCTTCCAGCACAGTTGTGTCTGAGTATTTATGTATTGAAATACATAATTATGTATTGAAATATCATAATTTTATTGTAAATTGATTTTTCATTTCTTTTTGAAAAATGAGCTATCCATTATGAACTGCTAGCTTTCCGCTCCACCAGGACATAAAATGGGAAGTGTATAGAAACAATCCATTATTTGAAAATACAGCATAAGTGAAATTAGACTTCAATAGGTCCAGAAGACATGGCAAGTTCACACAGCTCAGACACTACTGTGTTGCCACTTTTCTTCTTTCTTACACCAATGGCCTCATGGAGGGTTCCCTATGACAAGTCTATGGAGTGAAAAAAAAAAAAAAACCAGGCCTTATTCACAGATGGTTGTATATAATATGTTACCACCATACACTTTCTGTATGAGTAGGAAGGATAGTGGTAAAGAGATCCTACAAGCAGACAAAATATGAGATGGTATTCCTGATTGTCCACACTCAGTGTAAGGATAATTAAATAAAAGTGTATATATACTGATTTATGGTAGTGTTTAACATTTTGTTTTTAAAATTAGTCAGGAAAATGAAGAGAATGTTTGTAAGACTGAGATTAGAAAGCCTAGAGTAGGGGTATGATGGTATCCTGCTCAAAATGAGTACAGTTTGTGAAAATATTTGTTTCTCATGTGAATATTCATCAAAGGGCATCCACTGAAGACGAAACTTTCCATAATCAGGTGGATGAGATAAAACAATCCATACAGGACAGACAACCACTTTATCAGGCACTACCTTTCTTATTTAATGAACTCAAGTATAAAATCTCAGGGCTGCAATAATAGAGTTTACGAACAAGCTTAATACCTTAGAATTGTCCTCATTATACTCTGTTTTAAGCAGACATCAATGCTGAGCTCCACACATGGCACCAACAGTAGGAAATCTTCCACCCACCTGATGGCAGGTTGAAATTAAATCCTTTCTATTATGAATAGCATCATAATCTGTTCTCACTGAAAAAGAATCTTAACTAGCTAGGCATTTGTAATGGTAACCCAAAACAGCCAAAAATAACTTATCAAAGTTGCAGTTGTGGGTAGCTGTGACTTAGTTCCCCCTGAGACTTTCCAAAGAGTATATGTAATGTCTCTTAATACTATCCATCTGAGGATCAATTGTAAGAAGTACTTATCCAAAGGTTCTCATCTATTTGAGGGCTGCTCCTGGAAATGTTTTACTTTTCCAAAATGAGATAAAAATGAATATTTAGATTTTCGTGTCATCAGAGAAGCCCTGGGATAGAAACTAAACAATGTGCTTACACAGTTCTGATTTCCCTCACACATATTTCCTTCATCCTTGGCCAGAATTTTAGATAGCCAACATTTTCTGAGCGGAAAGTTCATACCTTTATTCCTAAGGGGTATGAACCCTTACTGTCATCCTGTGGTATATGAAATTGCCCATTCACTGTTATCATTAGACAAGAAAGAAAAAAAATATACCAGCAAATCCTCTGAGTTCCATATATATATATATTTCAGTTTGAGAAATTACCGGCATACATCACTACATAAGTTTAAAGCCTGGGTAGCTCAGTCGGTTAAGCATCTGACTCTTGATTTCGACTCAGGTGATGATCTCACAGGTTCACGAGTTCCAGCCCCACATCAGGCTCTGTGTTCACAGCTTGGAGCCTACTTGGGATTCTCTCTCTTTCCCTCTCTTTCTGCCCCTCCCCTACTTGCACTGTCTCGGTCTCTCTCAAAATAAATAAACTTTTTAAAAAATGTTAAAAAAAAATAAAGAGGACAGCACAATGGCTTTATTTGCATATATTGTGAAATAATTATAATAGGTTTGGCTAACATCCATTTTCTCAAACAGATTAAGAGAAAACAATAAAACACACAAAAAAAATTTCTTTATGATGAGAACTCTCAGGGTTTAAGCTCTTAACAATTTTCCTATATATCACACAGCTATAGTCATCATGTTGTACATCACATCCCTAGTACTTATTTATCTCATAACTGGATGTTTGTACCTTTTGACCACTTTCTCCAATCCCACCTCTCTCACCATGTGCCTCTGGTAACCACAAGTCTTATCTCTCTTTTGGAGAGGTTTTTTTTTTTTTTTTAATTCCAAATATACATTAGACCATACAGTGTTCATCTTTCTCCATCTGACTTGTTTCACTTGGCATAACACCTTCAAGGTCTGTCCGTGTTGTCACAAATGGTATGACTTTCTCATTTTTAATGGCTGAATAATATTCCATTGTAAATATATACTACAACTTCTTTTTCCATTCATCCACTGATGGACACTTAGGTTAGCCATGTCTTGGCTATTATAAATACTGTTATAAACACGAGGGTGCAGATATATTTTCCAGTTAATGTTTATATTACCTTTGGATATAGTCCACAAAGTGGAATTACTGGATTGTATGGTAGTTTTAATTTTAACTTTTTAACTTTTTAAAAAAAATGTTTATTTATTTTTGAGAGGGAGAGAGACAGAGTGCAAGCAGGGGAGGGGTAGAGAGAGAGAGGGAGACACAGAATCTGAAACAGGCTCCAGGCTCTGAGCTGTCAGCACAGAGCCCGCCGCAGGGCTCAAACACAAGATCAGCAAGATCATGACCTGAGCCAAAGTCAGACACTTAACCAACTGAGTCACCCAGGTGCCCCATTCATTTTAACTTTTTGGGTTAAAAAGTTAATTTTTAACTTTTTAATTTTAACTTTTGTCCATACTGTTTTGAATAGCGGGTGTACCAACTTACAATCCCACTAACAGTGAACAAGGGTTCTCTTTTTTCCACATCCACGGCAGTCCTTGTTATCTTTTATTCTTTTTCATGATGGCCATTCTAACAGGTCTTAGGTCCTTATCTCATTGTGGTTTTAATTTGCATTTCACTAATGACTAGTGATGTTGAATATTTTTTCATGTCCCTGTAGCCTTTTGTGTATCTTCTTTGGAGAAATGTCTATTCTGGTCCTTTGTCCATTATTTGTTTTTTGTTTGTTTGTTTGTTTGTTTTGTTTCTGCTATTGAGCTGTATGAGCTCTTTATATGTTTTGGATATTAACCCATTATCAGATATATAGATTACAAATGTTTTTTCCCTTTCCATAGTTTTTTTTAGTTTATTTACTTATTTTGAGTGAGAGAGAGAGCACATGCACACAACCACATGAGGGGCAGAGAGAGAGAGGGAGACAGAGAATCCCAAGCTCCATGCTAACAGTGCAGAGCCTGAGATGGGGCTCAATCTCATGACCATGAGATCATAACCTGAACCAAAATCAGGAGTCAGATGCCTAACTGATTGAACCACCCAGGTGCCCCTCTCATTCCATAGGTTAGCTTTTTATATTGTTGGTGGCTTATTTTGCTCTCCAGAAGCTTTTCAGTTGGATGTAATCTCATGTTTATTTTTTATTTTGTTGCTTATGCTTTAGGTGTTGTATCCAAAACCTCATTACCAAGACTCATGTCAAGGAGCTTCATTCCTATGTTTTCTTTTAGGAGTTTCATGATTTCAGGCCTTACATTTAAGTCTTTACTCCATTTTGAGATAATTTTTGGAGTGTAAGATATGTGTCCATCTTCATTTTTTTACACATAAATATCCAATTATGCCAGCACCATTTATTGAAAAGACTACCTTTTCTCCACTGAGTATCCTTGTTTATATGCTTGACCTTATATGCTTGAGTTTATTTCTGGGCTCTTGATACTGTCCCATTGTTCTATGTGGCTGTTTTTATGCCAGCCTCATACTATTTTGATGACTATAGCTTTACCGTATAGATCAAAATCCAGAAGTGTGATGCTGCCTGCTTTGTTATTTCTCAGGATTTCTTTGGCTATTTGGGGTCTTTTGTGGTTCCACATGCACTTTAGGAATGTTTTTTTCCTACTTCTATAAAAATGCCATTGGAATCTTGACAGGGATTGCACTGAATCTATAGATGCCTTTTGGTAGCATTGACATTTTAACAATATTAATTTTTCCAGCTCATTAACATAGAATATCTTTCTATCTATTTTTGTCTTCTTCAATTTTTTTTCATCAAGGTCTTGTAGTTTTCAGAGTAGAAATCTTTCACCTCCGTAGTTAAATTTATTCCTAAGTATTTTATTGTGTTTGATTCTATTGCAGATGAGATTGATTTTATTTCTTTTTCAGAAAATTAGTTGTTAGTGCATAGAAATGCTACTGATGTTTGCATGTTAATTTGGCATCCTGCAAATACTGAATTCATTGATTATATTTAACAGTTTTTTGGTTGAGTCTTTAGAATTTTCTATATATAAAATTATGTCATCTGCAAATAGAGACAATTTTATTTCTTCCTTTCCAATTCCGCTATCTTTTGTTTCTTTTTCTTGCCTGATTGCTTTAGCTAGGCTTCTAAACTATGTTGAATAGGAGTGGTAAGAGTGAGTACACTCTTGTCCGGACATAATTCTGTATGTTTCAATCTTGAAACAGGACCCTAGTTGACTTCTTGTCCACCAAAATGAAGAACGCATACATGTAACCTGATCAAACTGTTTTATCCAGGATCTCTAATCGGTCAAAACTTAAAGTTAAAAGGATAGAAAACCTAAATAACATAAGTGGGTTATTGGGAGTGATGGTGAAGGGAATTAATCTCAATGTCATTTGATTTATAGACTATTGATTCTAGAAAGTGGAGACAGAGCACTATGTATTTGCCATTAATTGAATGTATCCACTAAAAACTTTAATATAGTGTTCCAATAGATGTTCTCAGGTTGGCTCATCCACTGAGCCTTTAATAGGCTATTAAATTATTATATTACACTGGCTGCTCCTGGATGATTCTTCATAGAGTAAACTTTGTTCATTTTATGACCAAGTGCCCATTATTCCATGTCTCTTGCAGTAAAATAATCCCTTTTCGCTTTGGCAATATTATATAGGAATCCTAGGTCAGCAAATCTGGCATTCTCTAAGTCCTCAGAAGGTGGTGCTGGTAGCAATTTTATGGGCTGGGAAAATAACCCATTTTCAGAATTGGTATACAGTCCATTAAGTCTGAATCATGACCCTCTCCAGGGTGGAAAGAGACTCATGCAATTAATTTTCCACTAAGTAGCCACCTGGTCATCCCTAAACAATGGTGTGCTATTGACAGGAGAAAGGGTTATGTTCTCATCTATTAGTTCTCATCTATTTCACCAAGGACAGTATGTGGATCAATTTTACTAAGAAGGGGCATAGGCCACTGGGTCCATGTATAACCTCCATCCCTGCCACCAATGACACTCTCTTCATGGGGTCATTGGGCACGCACTAAAGTGGCTAAGAAGACAGCCTATCTTATGTCCAACTGACAAGTCATTCTTTGCATCTGATATTTGAGTATTTCCTCTGGGGTGGGTATCTTTCTGATGAGAATTAGAAAAGATAAAAAAAATCTAAAACTGTTGGCCCAATCCCATTAGTTTTCCTAAATGCCTTATAGTGGTTGCCGTGTGTGCTTCTCAGGTACCCTTTGGGAACTAACACTCATTGTCCAGCTGCTGAACATTTCTATAGCCAAAATCTCACAGCTGAATGACTTTCCAAAACTTTCTCTCAGTGAAAGTATGCAACCTTGCCCTAGGCCATAGTCCCTCCTGGAGTCCGTATCCAGTGACTAGCTAAAGCAGAGCTATAAACTTTGCTGAAAGTTGGGAAAACTCTAGATACCCCCCTGAACTAGCTAAGACCTCTGTTGAGACAGAATCACAATTCTTTTTCTCTTCCATTCAATCTTACCTCCTTTACTCCCTCACATATGCCCCCAAGGGTATTTACTCAATTAATTTACTGAATGAAAACCTTAATCTCAATCTCTGAAAGGCAACATAAAACAAATGGTACCAGAAGTAGCCTGAAAAAAACCTGGGATTTTGGTGCTGTGCGACCAGCTAGCAAGAAAGACTCCATCGCTAGGAATAGATATAACATAGAGAGCCAACAAAATATAGTATCCATGCAATTTTTAAAATTCTCATTGACGGTGACTTGATAAGGAATACCAGGGAAGGAAAGATACTGGTGGGGGCAAAAAACAGGCATTTAAGAAAATGGGTAAGTAACACAGTATTTATGGAATTGACTGGCTTTCTCTAGGTTCTAGTGCATTAAAGAAAGTGGATGAAAGGCCGAAGATGATTATTTATCAATTAAAGTCTTAGTGTGAAAACTAAAGAACTTTCTTAGCAACATGTGGAGACTCTCAACTTTAGCAGCCAGAGGGCATGAGAAGATAAACATTTGAACCAGGAATTATCTATAAACTTATTTATAAGAAGAGCTACAAGAGAGTGTGAATTACCAACCTCATTTAGTATGTTTTAACAAATTCCGGTCATTGATTGGAAGAGAGAGGGACATTAAGGAATGAATTGGAAGTTATTTACATCGATCTTTCAGAAATTCTGAATCTTCCAATTCGTCTGAACTGTGTGGTGCTCAGAAATGGTATATTTCTCCATGTTAAAGGTGAGTGTACCTTCTTGCTTGAAGACAAAATAGAGGCCTCTGATTTGCACGAAAGCATGTCTCTTCCACAGGGTTTACCCTCACTACTCTTATTGATCACCAGGCCTGTAAGTACAAGGAAGCTACAACAGAGCATGACAGGGAAGTGTTGGACCTACTGAGAGAGCAAAGGAAGTATAGCTGAAATAATATTTAAGATGTAGCCATCAAATACTGGCAGGATCCTAGGGAATGTACATGGTCTGAGCAAGCAAGGAAATAATTTTTAGTTGCATAATGGGGAATTTATAGATATGAGACACTCTCGTGATACAAGATTTATCATCTTAGCAAGACATCCTCCAGAATATAATATTAATATTCTGTTCTTGGAAATGGGAAAGCTCTTGATTGTTGGATAAAGTGATGGCTAAGAGTAAATAGAAATGCCAAATTTTCCATAAAAGACAGTGAAAGAAGAGATTAAAATTCTCAGAGAAATGGACATACTTTAATAAATATGCTACCTGAGGCAAAAAACCTCATCAGCTGTCTAAGGTGTAAGGTGGCTCAAAAGACACTTTCCTTTTTAAATTGAAGACGACACAAAAAATGGCAAAATATCCCATTCTCCTGGATTGGAAGAACAAATATTGTTAAAATGTCGATATTACCCAAAGCAATCTACATATTCAATGCAATCCCTATCAAAATAACACCAGCATTCTTCACAGAGCTAGAACAAACAATCCTAAAATTTGTATGGAACCAAAAAAGACCTCAAATAGCCAAAGCAATCCTGAAAAGGAAAACCAAAGCTGGAGGCATCACAATCCTGGACTTCAAGATGTACTACAAAGCTATAATCATCAAGACAGTATGGTACTGGCACAAAAACAGACACGTAAGCCAAGGGAACGGATTAGAGAACCCAGAAATGGACCCACAAATGTATGGCCAACTCATCTTTGACAAAGCAGG